>NW_024412397.1:38374741-38385478 GCF_014898765.1 Herpailurus yagouaroundi | reverse complement strand
TCTCTCTCTCTCTCTCTCTCTCTCTCTCTCTCTCTCTCTCTCTCTCTCTCTCCTATCTCAGTAAAGGATGCTCAACATCTGTGTGACATAAGAGATCATTTAGCTTCTTCCCATGTAAAGGTAAATCACCCGAATACAATAAAGAGCTTCTCACAGAAACCTTGATACCAGAAGATGAGGGGAATTCCTTCATATTCCAGAAAGGCCAACACGGGCACATTATAGAAACAGACCAAGAGATCTGAAGAAGGAAAAAAAAAACACAACAAGACACAGAAATGGCATCTTGTTCCCATTCTTGCCACTCAATTACTGTTTCTCCTTCGGGCTTTGAATTTCCTTTTCTAAATGCCTGCGGCCTTAACTATTAAGAAGATATGAATCCATAAACATGATCTTCCTGGGATTTTCTAGTGGAAATTGTCATGATGTAAGAGTTCTTCATTAAAAAAATACATATGAAAGACTTAATCTTTTTTTCTCTGACCATTTCCTCAGGGGACCCATTGAACATTTCTGTTATTTTTATTTCTCAGTCATAAACAGCATGACTCTGAACTTCTGTAAGTTTCAGAGTCTCCTTGTCTTCATCCTTCATGTTAATATAGGACCCCATTGCTCTAGACTGGAATTAAATTGGTATACAACTGTTTTGGGTATTAGGTGGTTTAGTTATCCAGTTTCACCTAAGTCATTTTGCAAGATGGATATAAAACAGCTTGGGCAGGGGCGCCCGGGTGGCTCAGTCGGTTGAGCGTCTGACTTCGGCTCAGGTCAGATCTCGCAGTTCATGGGTTTGAGCCCCGCGTCAGGCTCTGTGCTAACAGCCCGGAGCCTGGAGTCTGCTTCGGATTCTGTGTCTCCCTCTCTGCCCCTTCCCTGCTCAAGCTCTTTCTCTGTCTCTCAAAGATGAATAAACGTTAAAAAAAAAAAAAAAAATTAAAAAAAAACAGCTTGGGCATATTTGTATTTGCATGTTTATTTTTTGAGCTATGCATTTCATGAGAAATTTTGTAGTTTTCTTGTGTTTAAACTTTCTGTTTTTCTCTTACATCTGTGTATTTTGATGACTTGGAGCAGGTAGCATCTAGAGGGAAGAAAATGTTCCTTTTTTTCTGATAGAAGCTAAGAAGAGTTATTCTTATCCTGAGTTCCTTGGCATTAAAATATCTCTGGGGGCGCCTGGATGGCCCAGTGGATTAAGCTTCCAGCTCTTGATTTTGGCTTAGGACATGATCCCAGGGTTTTGAGATCAAGCCCCGCCTCTTTCTCTGCTGGGTGCGGAGACTGCTTAAGATTCTCTCTCTCCCTTTCCCCATACCTGACTGGTGTGCACATGCGCGCTCAGGCGCTCTCTCTCTCTCTCTCTCTCTCAAAAAGTATTGGGGTGCCTAGGTGGCTCAGTTGCTTAAGCATTAGACTCTTGGTTTCAGCTCAGGGCATGATCTCATAGTTGGTGAGTTCGAGTCCTGCATCAGGCTCTGTACTGGCAGCATGAAGCCTGCTTAGGTTGCTCCCTCCACCCCGCCGCCCCACTCACACTCACCACTCTCTCTCTAGAAATAAATAAACATTTTTTAAAAAAGTATTTCTGTTCATTGTGGAATGTGGGGATGCTCTGGTGAACACAGCATCACTGTCACAGTGGTTAGGAATGGGAAAAGTGGTGGGAGGGAGGCATGGTCCCTTCCCTCTCTGGCTCCCAGCCCAATCGAATAAGGATGTGTAAGCACATGGGGGAGAGGAGCACACAGCTGGGGGGGCTCCTTCCTGCCTAACAATCCTCAGTCACTCCTGGGAACAGTCAGACTTACATCAGCCTTTTTCTCCTTTCTTTCCAGGGGCTGCCTATTGCCAGTTCATGGACATGCTCTTTCCAGGCTGCATTAGTTTGAAGAAAGTAAAATTTCAAGCAAAGTTGGAGCATGAGTATATTCACAATTTTAAACTTCTGCAAGCATCGTTTAAGCGAATGAATGTTGATAAGGTAGGAAACTAACTTCTACCTCCATAAAATGCGTGATCTTTCCTAAAAATTGGTTTTTGTGCCAAAATGCAAAAATCCGAAGGCGTATTCCTTAATATGGTCAAAGTAGTTTGGGGTCTGTACCTAGCATAAAGCATCAACCCTCTCTTCCTATATTTGTGTGAGGCTTTTATTTAAGGAAATTTCTAAACTTAACAGCCATTAGATTAAACACTAGAGGTAATTACAGAGGTTCAAATGTTGCTGTTCTGTTTTAGCATTGCAGGAGAGAAATTTTTGTTTGCCAGATGCCACCGTGGTTCTTTGTGTATTTTGTTCCTTTGGGGAAAAAAGGGCAGGTTACAGTGGAAATGGCATGGGTTTGTATCCCATGTCCAAGATTGGAGCAGGTTACTTGAATTCTTTGAGTTACCCACCTATACAGTGAGACCATAACCCCTTTCCCATAGTAATGATGTGAAAGTGAGGGAATGTGTATCAAAATGTTGAGCATAGTGTATACACTCAAATTCTCAGTCTCCGTAAACTGCCTTCCCCCCGCCCCTTAAATGTTAGAATTTTGTCCCAGTGTGGTACAAATGAAGTAGACTAGAGTCCTTTCTTCTCCCTTAAAGGACTGTCACTGAAGTCCACTCAGTCTCTGCATGGTTCCTATTACTCAAATACATATTTAATCCATATTCTTTACCATGGCTGTATATCTTACAGGGAATAGGTTTGGGAAGAAATGAATTTTGAGTAAGGGGAAAGAGAAAAAGCAGAGGGGAGGAACGGATAACTTTGCATCAATAGTAGCAATAAGTAGGCTACATGGAAATGAAAATTTTAAATAGTGTTTTATAAGAGACAGGTTAAAGGAAAAGAGAAAAGTTTGCTAAACTGCACACATTTTAATGCAACTATTATCTTCCTAAATGAAAGCAATCTTACCAAAATATTAAAATCTTGCCTTCTTATTTTCTCAGAACTTTTATTTCAAATTAACCCCTTAACAGTTCAGCCTTTTTGGAGTCCTTTCAACTTTGTCCTTTGCTGTGGTTAATTTCCAGTTAGCTCCTTCTGTAATATTCAAAATCAGAGCTGTATAGGTTCTCCTTACTTATTAACAGCATTATTTCCCTATCCATTTCTGTATCTTTTCTCTATACATGCTTCTAGATCAAAAAGAAAAAAACCACTCATAACTTGCTATGTAACAGATTAGGGGCATCCATATGTCCGTGGAAGTGTATACATAGAGAGGAGATGAGCCATTGTTGAAGAATGTTTAGGATAAAATTCTTGTAGTGAAGGGAGCTTGGCCTCAATCACCTTTGTTGGCCTCTCTAACGTAATATGCTATGATTCCCCCAAGGATCCTTGGATAGACAGTGGTCCCTGTGTGTGTTTGTCAGAGCAGGACAGCAGGGGAAAGCATCTGTGTAAAGATTTGCTTGCCACCCGAGATTTTGAGCTTAGGCCCCATTTTGGGAGCTTAGGTCCCATTTTGATGGGAAATGTGAAATTAACAGAAGTAAGTGCTTACTGTCAATGGTTAATGTAGCACCATCATCTAAAACTGTTTCTAAATTTTCACATTTGGCAGAAAACAAAAGAAAGTAGCATGTTAATTAAAGGGCCTTATGCTCTAGGAAGGCACTTAAAAATCAGTGTCAGCATAAACAAAAGTTATACATATGAAGACATGAAAATATTTAATAAAACAAAAAGTCAAATATTAAGTGCATGTGTGGAAGGAATTCTTCCCTGTGGGTGGACTTCAGTGAAATTTGGGAAGAGAGAGGGATCCACACCCAAGTCTCCCTCCCTGGAAGAGTCTTCATGAAAGGGTGGACTGCAGTGAAATTTGGGAGGAGTCTTCATGAAAAATGTAGTCTCCTCCCAAAGTTTGTTTCTCTTTATTTTGCTCTATTCTTGAGTTCATTTCAATTTTAGCTTTATCAAAAACATTTTTAAAAAATGTACTTACTGCTGGGACACCTGGGTGGCTCAGTCAGTTGAATGTCCGACTCTTGATTTCGGTTCAGGTAATGATCCCAGGGTCATGGGAATCAAGCCCCTTGTCAGGATCCGCGCTGACAGCTCAGAACCTGCTTAGGATTCTCTTTTTCTGTTTGCCCCTCCCTGACTTTCTCCTGCTGTGCACGTGCACTAAACTTTAAAATAAAAAACATATTAAAAAACATTTTAAAAATGTACTGCTAATGATTTAGTTTAATGGCTTGCCTAAAATGCTTCAGTTGGTGTTTTTTCTTCAAGTGGTCATTGATAGAGGTTGTTCTCTATTTTTTAAGTGGTTCTGATGATCCATTTTAGGGTGTCAGAGGTATCTGGTTCCAGAGATGGCAAAGCCTTGCTGAGAGGTTAATTTATATGGCTTCTGCTCATATTAGTCAGTGAAGCTGTGCCCTTTCAACCCTAGGTTTGTGTCTGAATTGTGTGCACATCATCTGACTCACTCCCTAGCTTTGTAACTCCCATGGCCTACATTCAGCTAGGATTCCGACTCAAAGATGAGGAAGTCAGAATCTGGTAATGGCACAATTTGCATAACTAAGTCCTTTTCCATTTTCCTTCAAAAATAGCTGCCCACTGAAGTAAAGCTAATGAGTCACCCCACATTTCTTCCTGTCATAATTCTGAAAGTTCTCGTGTGACCTCTAAAGGGGGGGGTACCCATTTGCTGTCTAGGATGCCAGTAGAAAGGGTTACTCTATGAAAAGCTGAGATTTGTCTCAGAAGTGGAGGTGAATACAGAGTACCTCCTCCTCCAGAATGCCTTCAGTGCCTCCCCTAGCCAGACCCCATTTCTGTCCCTGTGCACTCCCGTGGACATTAGCCGTGTTCCTGTGCAGCCTGTGAACTCCTAGGCTCTGTATTGCAGGCAGTTGTTTATAATGCTTGTCTCTCTACATTGTAAACAAACAAAACAGGAAAATTTGTGTTGCTTCTTACAAACCGTTAGATATGTGCATGTTTGGATTGATTTGAGTCTTAATTCATTCACACCCTCTGGTAGCTATAATCCTTACAGGAGTTTATTCCAGCATGGCAGGAGCAGGTGTTAGAAAGAAATGCTGAAGGGGCACCTAGGTGGCTCAGTCAGTTAAATGTCTGACTCTTGGTTTCTGCTCAGGTCATGATGTCCTGGTTCGTGGGCTTGAGCTGTATCGGGCTCTGCACTGACAGTGCAGAGTCTGCTTGGAATTCTCTCTTCCTTTCCCTCTCTGCCCCTTCCCTGCTGGCCCGATCTCTCTAAGAATAAACAAATAAACATTTTTTAAAAAAGAAATATGGAAAGCCCATCAATCTTGAACTGGCACAACATCCCAGGCCCATTTTTGCATGGAGATGCTTGTGTAATCAAATACATTCTGAAGAGAATCAGCCCCTCTTGACAGCTAAGGTACTTTTTGTTTCATCTCATTTGTTCAGAGGTGTGAAATAATTCAGAAGAACACCTACAGCATTTTATTTTAATTTTGCTTGCATATGATGAAAAAAAATAGGTGAATTCTAGAATACAGCTGGCCAAGAAGCTGAGGGGGAGACCAGTAAATAATCCCTGACCCGTAGAAAATAGTTTATAGGAAATGCTTCAGTTGTGCCAAATACTCATAAACGGGTTCACGACTCACATGGCGATTTTATATTGCAGGTGATCCCAGTGGAGAAGCTGGTGAAGGGGCGTTTCCAGGACAACCTGGATTTCATTCAATGGTTTAAGAAATTCTATGATGCTAACTACGATGGGAAGGAGTATGATCCTGTAGAAGCGCGGCAAGGGCAAGATGCGATCCCTCCCCCCGACCCTGGTGAACAGATCTTCAACCTGCCAAAAAAGTCTCATCACGCAAACTCCCCCACCGCAGGTATGGGAACAGTGAAATCGTATAGTTGCTTGCATTTTGGAAAGTGGCTCAGGCTCTTGTGTGCTTTCCTGTGTTTGATTCTTCCCAGCAGTCAATCTCTTTAGGCCTCTGGATGATTTTTATTGTTGTCTATTTGACCA
This sequence comes from Herpailurus yagouaroundi, assembly GCF_014898765.1. NCBI lineage: Eukaryota > Metazoa > Chordata > Mammalia > Carnivora > Felidae > Herpailurus > Herpailurus yagouaroundi. The sequence continues at coordinate 38,379,479 of NW_024412397.1, read as the reverse complement.
CATTTATCTTCATAGCAGGGCCTTATCTGTAATAAGTCTAATGATCATGATTTAATCTCTTAAAAAGGCAGAGTTACTCACTTTGTATCATTGAAGCTATATGTTAAAATAATACTCCAGGGATAGGTTTCATTTTCTTGGTACTTTTTTCTGAAATATGTCAAGTCTGTTTAGATTTCAGCTGAAGTAGTTTTACTGCCTAATTGCTGGCCATACAAACCAGAATATGAACCAATTTTGCTTTTAAATATGAATAATCCTCTACATCCTTCAAAGAAAAGTCATTGAAATATGCATCCTATTTCCTGTATGGTCAGTGCCAATATTTACGTGATAATATTCAGCAAGACCTCCTTTGTATAGCTTGGTCCAAAAGTGAAGTCATTGAGGTTGAATACCTAGAACTTTAAAATTTGTTAAACTTTGTGGATAAAAACCTTTTAAAACTACAAACATCCTTCCATAAAACACAGACTTTATCAAGCAGGAGGGTATTCTTTAAAACTGCAGTCATTATTACAAACACCAGTTGTGGTACTGGACAGTCAAACAGTGAGATCGTCAGAAAACGATTTGTTCCATTCTGAAAACCAGTGTTCACACTTGTTTAAATCAATAACATTAATTTTGTAAATGACACAAATTCCCTATTTATGCCCAACTTCCAATTAGAATGGATAGGAGATGGTTATAACAATACTAATGCTAAACAACACTAGCATGTTGTGTAGACTATCAGTATACATTTGTGAGTCTTCCATATGTTCATGTAATTGAAGCCGGAAGTAAGCTCTCAGTTGGAAGAGGAGAGACTGACGTGAAGAACTGTAACATTTAATGTTTGGGCAGAAAAGCAAGGGTTCACACAAGAATCAGGGAAGGTGCCAGAAAGATTAAAGGAAGTGATGGAATAACATGTCAAAGAAGCAGAAGGAAAGGAACACAGTGGCCAACAATGTCTGAACCTGTGGAAGGGAGTCCAGTAAAATGAGGCCTGGACGAGCCCATTGAATTTCTCACCTTAGGGGTCACTCAGTGCAATGATGGCACCCAGAATGGGGAGAGGAATTGGAGGAAGGAAATTAAGATAGCATAAAAGTCTAGCTCTGAAGCCATAGAATGAATGAAATTATATAAAATAAGCTAAGGAATAAGGAGCAAGAGGAAAAAGAGGAAGCTAAGAAAAAGATACAAACATCAGGGAAAAAACTAGGAAAGCTCAGCATCAGAGAATGAACAGTAGGAAATTTCTAGAAAGAGGGGTCACCAGCAGTGCTGAATATTAATTGTAGAGAGTTCAAAGAGGATGAAGCCTGAAAATAGGCCAAAGATAATGGACTCCTGGGAGGTGATGAACAATCCTTTAGAGAACTGGTCTGTTAAAGTGCTGAATGCATACGCCTAGATCACAGAGACCAGGCGAGGGCGTGACCTGACAAGTGCGAAAGTCCTGCAGTGAGAGGGGATCCCACCTTCACCAAATTTGTCAGGAAAAAAGTTGAGGAAAAACATTTAGTTGTGGGGGAAAGCAGACAGCATCGAGAAGTGAGATTGGAAGGCGAATGGTAGTGTCCTTGATCTGTTTTTGTTTGCTTCTAGGACAAGGCACAGTGAGCAAGTTTGTAAGGTGGGAGAAAGGTCCCTGGAGGAGAATTAGTTGATGATAGGAAAAAGGAGGGGAAACTTGTGGAGCAGGACCCTGATGCTGGAGGAAGAAAATAAGGTCAAGAGTGTTGATAAAGATTTAGAGAGGCAGGGGAATGTTTTGTTTTGTTATTTTATTTTATTTTATTTTATTTTATTTTATTTTATTTTATTTTATTTTATTTTATTTTATTTTTATTTTTATTTTTATTTATTTTATTTTATTTTATTTTATTTTATTTTATACAATCAGAAGTGCTGGGGAGAGGTTGGGTAAAAGGCCACAAGGAGTTTGGGGAACAAAAAATTATAGCAGTTCAAATTGGGCTTTAAGTGTGGTCAGAAACTTGGATCAGTGTAGAGATGGGGTAGAAGAGGGGTGTGTTTTGTCCGGATCAGGGGTTTTGGTGGGCAGCTAGAGTTAGGAAGACATGGGGGGAGAGGCGAGACCCATGGTAGCTGGCATTTCTGGTCTTGGGGTCTTTTCCTATAGCTGTTATTGATGTACAGATTCATCTTAAAACTCAGCTGCCACTTTTTTTCTTCAAGTGTTTAGTAGTGAAATTGAACAGGCCTCAGAAGTACATTTTTGTTCTACAATCACAGTGTGTCCTTGAATCTGCACCACTGCCCACGGTGCTGCTTTGGCCTCGTTTTCTAGCACTTCCTCCATTGGTCTTTCACAGAAGCCACAGAGAAACGTGTGCCATTTTGATAGAATGTCTGTGAACCTGGAAGAGAAACAGATTTCTTCCAGAGCTTAACCTCTTGGGTGACAGAGCTCAGAAAACACATTAAAGTCAACAGGTAATAAATAGGGTTTTTACTTTTTTTTTTTTTTTTTTAATAAATGAGGTTCTTAATGTTCCAGGAGGCAGTAGTTCTTTTAAGATTCATGTTCCTGGGGTGCCTGGGTGGCTCAGTCAGTTAAGCATCCAACTTCGGCTCAAGTCATGATCTCATGGCTCATGAGTTTGAGCCCTGTGTCGGGCTCTGTACTAACAGTGCAGAGCCTGGAGCCTGCTTCCGATTCTGTGTCTCCCTCTCTCTCTGCCCCTCCCCCGCTTGTCCTCTGTCTCTCAAAAATAAACAATTTTTAAAAAAAGATTCATGTTCCTGTTACCTTGACCATGTTCATTCACCTCATTGGTCTTAATCAGGGAGAAAGGATATTTTCAAAAGTCAAACGAGTCATACCCTTTTTAATAAAATAGGTTCTGTCTCTTGGACATTGTGGGTGGAAAAACTATACTGTGGAAAAAATTATAGCAAGGTGTACGTCGCATGTAGAACACTGTTTTAAAAGCTATAATAGGTGAAAGACTCCTATAAATACAATGAGACCTCATTTTTCTCAAGGTCCAGTATCCAGCTCTTGGGAATACAGCCAAGAAAATATAAGCCAAAATGTCTTCTAAAATCTGTGATACAAAAGTGTAATTCTAACAAACATAGGGATATGGTTTCTCAGCACATAACTTATTAGGGCAAGGAGTAGACTGATCGCAATAGAAAGTACAAGCATCAGTACAAGAAGAGCCAAAAAAAACTTCAGAAAACCTTACTAAACAGCCCATCAGCCTGAATGCTTTACTAGACGATCAGATAGCTCCATGCCTCTCCTTATCCCTCAGGATCACTAGGACACCAGCCTACACTAATTGATCCACTCAGCGTTCCCTTCTAATACTTAAGATTCTGTTTATAATCATCTCCCCCATGAACTATTTACAGTCTTTAAACTGGTCACCTGCCTCTGGTCTGAAGCCATTCAAAGCCATTCTCTTCACAAGTCTGATTTTGTCTACCCAAAATTTAAGTGCTTAATGATGAGGTGAGGGTCAGCTCTCTGGGAATTCTCAGATGGATAGCACAGTTACCCAACAGTGATGTCCTATCAGTAATTTCTTTTTTTTATTTTTAATTTTTTTTCTATGTTTATTTTTGAGAGACCGAGTATGAGTGGGTGAAGGGCAGAGAGAGAGGGAGAGAGAGAGAGAGAGAGAGAGAGAGACAGAATCTGAAGCAGGCTCCAGGCTCTGAGCTGTCAGCACAGAGCCCAATACAGGGCTCAAACCCACAAACTGTGACATCATGACCTGAGCCGAAGTTGGACGCTTAGCTGAGTGAGCTACCCAGGTGCCCAATTAATTTTTTTTTCCATGTTTGTTTATTTTTTTTGAGAGAGAGAGACCATGAGTGAGAGAGGGGCAGAGAAAGAGGGGGACAGAGGATTCAAAGCAGGCTCTCGGCTGAGAGCAGAGAGCCTGATGTGGGGCTTGAACTCAAGAACCATGAAATCATGACCTGAGCCAAAGTCAGAGGCTTAACTGACTGAGCCATCCAGGCGCCCTCCACCTCTAAGCCTTGTCATTTCTCAACCATCTGCATTAGTAGAAACAAGCAATGGCTGGTAGAACTGAAAGCAAGAGATGGTCTTTATTTTTTCATTTGGCCATGGAATACTTGATTGATTTTGCAGTGCATTTCTCTCTCCCCAAATATTTCTGTAGGCTAATAACAAATTAACTTGCGTGTCCTGACTATGATACATTAAGAGCAGCGATAAGTGGCAAAGGGCCTGTATTAGAGTGGAAATGTGATCCTGGAATGGATTCTCCACTTAAGAAAGTACTGTCTACATTGGCAAAATAATAACAACAATAATAATAATAATAATAATAATAATGTTTTTCATCACACAGACTACTTCTGTAGGCCTGCACCATGGGTTGTTTGCTTTTTTATAAACTAGATACACTCCACATTCTTGGTGCATTCAGTTATCATGAGAATGTACCAGATTTTTCTGCCATTTCAGTACAGATCCAAAATGTCGTCGTGTAGATTCCGAGAAGCCATAGAGCCCATCGGTGTCAGTGCGGTTGGGTGACTTACCTGGACTGAAACAAGCTTCAGTGTAAGCAGAGGCTGTCACATAAGGGTGAATGGCTGCCTGGCAAGTCTGCCATCTGCGTTCTGAAGCATTGCATCTCTAGTTGCTTTTGATCTACCAATGAAGCGCATGTATTAAAATATCTGTTTCCTGGGGGGTGGGAGGGAAGGGAGGGTGGGTGATGGGTATTGAGGAGGG
>NW_024412397.1:38276110-38374641 GCF_014898765.1 Herpailurus yagouaroundi | reverse complement strand
CCGTTGTCAAGTGTGAGCATTTACTAAACTTAAAAGGAAATTTGAAGTTGCAGTTCCTATGGCAACTACAGCTTAGACACATTGCAAATTCACATATATTAATATATTTAAATCAAATTCTCATATACAAATATAATGTGATGGATTTAGAGTTGCTATGGAAATTGAGGCTGTGCTTTCTCTTTTCCTCAGGGACTTGAGTGTTCCAGCCTTAAAATCAGATCAATAGAAATATTAGAAAAATGGTTTCAAAAAGGAAGCAACCTAAGAAGTATAACAGAATAAAGTACTTGCACAATCACACTTAAATCCCTAAATGTAAATAGAAATAAATCCTAACAGTGTATTTCCAAAACTACTGAATATGTAAATACTCTCCCAATTAACTTTAATTTGGGTTCTCTAAGGCTATTCATATAATCTTAACAGGGTGTTCATGTTTATTGGTGTATTTAAGTGTTTACACATTTGTTGAGCACCTGTAATCTAAGTAAGCACTGCCTGTCACCTCCTTTGGGGAAAAGAGTTGCTTTTAATTTCCCAAAAAGTTTCTGTTCTGTGTTTTTAGAAGAGGCAGTGAAATGTGGCAGTGTATAGTGATTTTGTCCTTGTTCCAACCTTAATTTTATGGCCCAAAATATGGTCTCGCTTGGTCCGTATACCTTGTTCATTTGAAAAGAATATGTATTCTGCAGTTGTTGTTGCGTAGCGTTTTAGAAATATCAGATCAAGGTAGTGGATAGTGTTTTTCAGATCCTCTATGCTTTTACTGAGTTTTGTTTGTGTCTAGTTCGAATAATTGCTGTGAAGAGGGTGTTACATTGATTGTGGAATTGTCTTTTCTCCCTTTACTTCCTCTCAGTTTTTGTGTCCTGTATTGGGGCTCTGTTGTGAGATACATACATTGTTACGCTAAATCATTCCAATGAATTGACCTTTGTATTTTATGAGATGTCCCTCTTTATCTTCGTTAAAACTCTTAGTCTTGAAGTCTATTTTATCTGATACTAAACAGCCATGCTAGCTTTCTTATGCTTACTGCTTGCATGGTATATCTTTCCCCATGATACGTTAAACTTCTACCCGTCTTTGAGCTCATATTTAAAGTGTGCGGCTTATAAAAAGCATGTGATTGGGTCTTGCATTGTTATTCATCCTCATAATCTCTGGACGTTGGACTCTCCAGTCTGTTACAACTTAATGTAACTGTTGATTTAGCTGGATTTAGGTCTACCATATTATCATTTGTTTTCTGCTTATCTCCTCTTTTTTTTCTGTTTTCCTGTTGTCTTCTGGATTTTTTATGATTATTTTTTCAAGTTTTATTTGGAAATAACTTACATCGTTTATGAGTTTCATGAGTACAACATAATAGTTTGATTTAGATGTATTGTGAAATGATTACCACAATAGGTTCAGCTAACATCCATCTTCTCATATAGATACAATAAAAAAAGAAGAAAACAATCTCTCCTTATGATAAGAACTCTTAGGATCTACTCTCTTAACTTTCCTACAGATCCTACATCAGTGTTAGCGGTCACCATCATGTTATACGTTACATCCCTGGTGCTTATTTATCTGATAACTGGAAGTTTGTACCTTTTGGCTACCTTCCAGTTCACCTCTCCCTGCTCTCTGCCTCTGGTAACCACAAGTGTGATCTCTTTTACTGAGTTTATTTGTTTGTGTGTTTGTTTTAAAGAGACCACATGTAAGTGAGATCATACAATCTTTGTCTTTCTGTGTCATTTATTTCACTTAGCATAATCCCTTCAAGGTCCTCCTTCCATGTTGTTGCAGATGGCAGAATTTCATCATTTTTTATGGCCTAAAAATACTGTGTGCGTGTACCACAGTTTCTTTATCCATACATCCATCATTGGACATTAAAGTAATTTCCATGTCTTGGCTATTGTAAATAGTGCTATGAACATGGGGGTGCAGATACCTTTTGAGTTAGTGTTTTCATTTCCTTTGGATAAATACCCAGAAGTTGAATTGGTGGGTCATATGGTAATTCCATTTTTAATTTTTTGGGATCTTCCTTACTGTTGTCTTAGTGGCTGCACCAATTTACATTCCCACCAATAGTACACAGGGGTGCCCTTGTGTACTACACACATCCACACCAGTATTTGTTATTTCTTATCTTTTTGGTGATAGCCATTTTAATAGGCATGAAGTGATATCTCATTGTGGTTGTTTTTTTTTTTTTAATGCTCATTTATTTTTGAGACAGTGTGAGCAGGGGAGGGGCAGAGAGAGAGGGAGACACAAAATCTGAAACAGGTTCCAGGCTCTGAGCTGTCAGCACAGAGCCTGACTTGGGGCTCAAACTCACAAACTGTGAGATCATGACCTGAGCCGAAGTCAGACACTTAATTGACTGAGCCATCCAGGTGCCCCACTCTCATTGTGGTTTTAATTTACATTTCCCTAATGAATGCTGATGTTGAGCATCTTCCCATATACCTATTGGCCTTCCATATATCTTTGAAAAAATGTCAATTCATGTGTTTTGTCACATTTTTTCACTTTTTTTTTTAAATATGAAATTTATTGTCAAATTGGTTTCCGTACAACACCCAGTGCTCATCCCAGCAGGTGCCCTCCTCAGTACCCATCACCCACCCTCCCCTCCCTCCCACCCCCTATCAACCCTCAGTTTGTTCTCAGTTTTTAAGTCTCTTATGTTTTGGCTCCCTCCCTCTCTAACCTTTTTTTTTCCCTTCCCCTCCCCCATGGTCTTCTGTTACGTTTCTCAGGATCCACATAAGAGTGAAAACGTAAGGTATCTGTCCTCTGTATGTTTTGTCCATTTTTTTTAATTGTTATTTGAGTTGAGTTATTTGGGTTTTTTTGCTCTTGTGCTGTAGGAGTTCTTTATGTATTTTGGATATTAATCTCTCATCAGATATATGGTTTGCAAATATTTCTCCCATTCTCTAGGTTGTCTTTTAACTTTGTTGATGGTTTCTTTTGCTGTGCAGGAGCATTTTACTTCAGTGTAGTCCCACTTGTGTTTTTGGTTGCTTGCACTTTAGTTGCCATATCCATATTCTGGATTTTTCAGATATTGTATATTCCAACTTACTTGATTGCCTTTCTAACTATATCTCTTTGCATTAATTTTTTCAGTGGTTGCTCTAAGAATTACAATATATATACTTTCACAGTGTACTTAAAAATTGTATTTTCTCTTCATGTAAAATGCGGAACCCTGGCAACCCTTCCTCCCACTTTTGTTTGTCCCATATAGTTTGTATGACTATTACACTTGTCACATGTGCTACGTCCACATACATTATAAATCCCCCAGGACAATGTTACAACTTTTGTTTTAGACCAACACTGTTTTCGTAAGTGGCTTTTGAGCACGCGAAATGTGCTTATTCTGCACTGAAATGTGCTGTGTGTATGAAATGCATGCTGGATGTAGAAGACTTAGTATGGAAAAAAATGAATGCAAAATCTCTAATAATTTTATTAATTACATGTAGAAATCATAATCTGTATTTATTATGTGTATTTTTGCATACCTTACATTTCACATCTTAAAAATTTTTTAATTGACTGATTAACATATTTCTAGGAGGCAGTGCTGCTTTAGGCGATCGTGTGTGTTTAAAAGAAATTGAGAGAAAAAAGAGTGGGTTTTCCCCCCCTTCCTACCTTTTACCATTTCCAGTCGCCTTCATTCATCCCTGAAGCTCTGAGTTCCCTACTGATTTCATTTCTCTTCATACTGAAGAACTTGCTTTAGCATTTCTTACAGAGCAGGTCCATTGGCAACAAGTTCTTCCAGTTTCCTTCTTCTGTAAATGTCTTTTTTTCACGATCAAAAATTTCCATAGATAAAGAATTCCACCTGAATTCCACCTTTATGTGCTTTAAAAATGTCGTTTCAGTGTCCATGGCCTCCAGAGATGAGAAGGGCTTGCTTGTTCTAATCGTTCTTCCCCATGTGCAACATGTTTTTCCTCTCTGGGTGCAGTCAAGAGTTTCTTTATCTTTGGTTTTCAGTTAGTGGGACTGGGATGTGCCTAATCATGGTTCTCTTTGAATTTCTCTTGTTCTGGAGTTCATTAAGCTACTTTAAATCTGTTGAGTTTATGTCTTTTACCATATTTGGGAGACTTTCAGCCATTTTTCAGCTCCATTCTCTCTGTCCTTCTGGGACACATTTATCCATATGTTAGAGCTTTTGAAATTCTCCCACGGGTTTCTGAGGCTCTGTTCACCTTTTTCTCAGCACGCTCTCTCTTCTTTAGATTAGATGGTTTCTATTAATACGTCTTCAGGTTAACCCTCTTTGTCCTCTGTCATTTCCCTTCTATTGAGCATTTTTAAAATTTCAACCCTTGTATGTTTTCAGTTATTAATTCCCTTTTTTTCTGTCTCTATTGGTACTGCCTACCTTTCATTTATTGTGAACATCCTTCACTTCCCTGGGCATGGTTCTGATAGCTGCTTTAAAGCTCCTGTCTGCTGATGCTACCATCTGATCGCCTCACCATTGGCATCTGTTGATTTTGAGAACGTGTCACATTTTCCTGGATCTTTGTATGTTGAATAATTTTGGATTATATCGTAGACATTGTAATGTTCTGTTGTGGACATGGAAGCTTTTGGTGTATTGCTCCAAAGTGTTCTGATGTTTTTAATTTAACAGGGACTCAATTAGAGTCCATGTAAAAAGTACCCACGAAGTGAAATTTCACTCAGAGGGTCCTGACCTTGGTGTGAGGCCTGTGCCTTCATGCAGGACTTCCATTTCCTTACTACTGCCAAAACATATGTGTTCATTTACCTTTTGAGAACAGTCTGCCCTTTAAACACAAATGTTGCTCTCACCCCAAAGCCATTATTTATTCCAAGAAATGCATTTTCCCTTGTCTGTTCTTTAGACCAGACCAGTCCTTGATAGCATTTGACTTCTCAGAGCCGTAGGGTATGCACAGGCATCCTCCTTGGCCCTTTGTGGTCTCCGCATCAGGATGAGTCATGCCTATTTATTCTCTGCACCTTCCCGGTATGCTCCTGCTGTTAACTGTTCTCAGAGGCCTCAGTCACCTAACCACAAACTATACCTCCATATACCTGCTTACTTCTTCAAGGATCAAATATTCATTTTAAGAGATCATGTAATGTCAACTCAAAACAAGGAAGAGGTGCATTTTTCTTACGAGTCCCATAATTAGCAAGAATTGTCTTCAAGCAAATGCTAGCGGTTATTATATGAACGATGTATCTTTCACTCAGTCCCTGCCCCTTATCAGCATTGCATCCCCTTGACCTCCTCATATTAAGAAACCATCCCACTGCTAAGCTGCAAAGCAGGTAATGGCTGCTCATGGGAAGGAGAAGGCTGTTGGTAGTTTTGTTCCTCCAGTTATACATCTGTCTTATGTAAGATGTATAAGATATACCACAGGGCATTAGGATACTTTTCTCCTCAAACAATAGTTACAACTGTATTTCTCAACCTGTAATGATAAAACCACAGCAATATAATATGAGCAGTGCTCTGCCTTGCCAGGATACTGAATATCTGTGAGTTTGGAATATTGAGAGCACAGTGAGGAACAGAGACATGAAGAATTCAGGAGCTTTGGATAGGAATCTTCTGGCAGTATCTGTGGACAAGGCTGAGGGCCTTCATCCGAGGAACAGCCATGCATTTTTCATGGCCATCCAATGTACTTGCTTCCTGAGACTGCATCTTTGATAAAGGATTTACTAATTCAGTTTACAACTTTTAGTTATTTTGGCTTTTTGGAATCAAACCCTGACCTAGTTTTCTGTAAAACTAGAATATTTGAAAGCTTAGAGATCAAAACCTACAACCATAACCCCTGTTGTAGAGGTAGGGAAACTGAGGCACAGAGAGGTTCAGTAACTTTCCAGGGTCATACACTAGAAATAGGGCGCCCAGGGGCGCCTGGGTGGCTTAGTCGGTTAAGCATCCGACTTCAGCTTAGGTCATGATCTCACAGTCTGTGAGTTCGAGCCCCGCATCAGGCTTTGTGCTGACAGCTCAGAGACTGGAGCCTGCTTCGGACTCTGTGTCTCCCTCTCTCTCTGCCCCTCCCCAACTCATGCTCTGTCTCTCTCTCTCTCTCTCTCTCCCGCCCCCCCCCAAAAACAAATAAATGTTAAAAAAAAAAGTTTTTTTAAATAAAAATTAAAAAAAAAAAAAAAAGAAATAGGGGGCCCAGAGTTTGAAGCCTGACCTTGTGATTCCAAAGCCTACTCTTTAAACCATGATATTGCCTCTGAAATATTATGGATGTGGTCTTGTTTTATGTTCTGATCTTCTCCTTACACTATGCTGAACCACAGTACATTTTCACAAACCAGATTCAAATTGCATAGTGTGTGGAGGAAATGAAAGTCTCTGCAGTGGCATAAAGGCTGGAACCAGAGCACATGCTGTTGCATTTGAATGAACTCCATTTTTATTTTTAAAACTAGCAGCCGCTTTTTCAAGTTTAAAAACATTCTCATTCATCCTTGCAGCAGGTTCTGGGTGAGAGTTGCCGTCTTTTGTACAGGTTTGTAAAAGCAGGAAACCTTGAGTCACTTGTTCCAGGCCTCTTTGCAGCCTGGAAGCAGACATGTACGTGAAGCCTGGGATACTGGGTCCTGGATTAGCGGGATTCCTCATCTCTGATTTCTTAACCCTTGGATTGACCTCATTCTCTGAATGGATGGTCTAGGTGATTTCAAAGGGAAGAGTAAGCCCTTCAGACACAACTGACATGTATTTTGGCCTCTTGGGCTCTGTTCCTTCACTCACGGCCTTGCAGGAGAGGACCAATGGCCTCCATTATTGTCCCACCTGCACTGGGAAGTAAAGCATCAAGGCCTCTTTTAAACAGCATTGATTCCTTTCATAACTGGTATTGGGTCATTTTCACTGCTCCCTGGGTATGTTGAAATACTCATTGGTTTTGTGCTAAATCCCACGTGTTACCCCCATCATCGCTTTTCTCTCTGTTGGAATAATAACTTGGCATCTGGCTTCTCTGCCTCACGACAAAACTTAGGAGGTCTCAGAGGCAATGATTTAGCATTTATTCTCCATTTCCGTAAACAGAGTATCACAGGTCACCCATGGACCTATTTTTCTTTTTTTCTTCCTCCCTCCCTGCCCCCCGTAAGAGAGCAAAGGTACACTTTTATTTACTTTACAGTGAGTTTAAATCCTTGAAGGGCACAGTATCACATGGATTCTGTGGCCAATGGCTTTAGCACTAAGGTTGCTTTGGAATTTGGCATGAACCACGGCACTGTTTCCATGAGCACGAGTTACTTTTCCCCAGATTACTCTGGTTTTGTTCAGTTTGCCACCAGGAGTCACTGTGCTCTTCTTTGCTTTCTACACATAAGCACATCTCTTGCCTAGATACAGTTCTGTTTCATCTCAAGCATAAACGTCTTGAATTTTAAGAAGAGCTCTGTGCTGTCTCTGGTTCTGGAGACCCCGCTTTCTCCAGCAAAAATGGCCTTGGACCACAGCCTTCCAGACATACTTGTCATTTTAGGAGTCCTGCTCCCAGCAGGCCTCCACAGGTTCCAAGATGGCAGAACGAGGTCTGTTTTCCTTATTGGTGCCATTCTTTGTCACTTGGTATGTTGGGCAGGAAGAGAAACATTGTTTACTTTGAAGAATTTCATTTAGAATTTGTTGAATTGATTTAAATTGAATCACAGCATGTCCATTTGGATCCAGGAAGATGCAGCACTGAAGCCCACGTGTATGACTATTTTCGGCATCCTCTCCAGTCCTCTCTATCACCTGAGGAGCCCCTTGTACTGTAGCTGCGGAAATAGTATATGGTGTACTACACAATGGCTCAGGAAAAAAACCTTCTTAAACAGCTCCTGTTTGCTGGAGTCGTTGCTCTTTTTATGAAAGCTTTGCTTGGATTTTCGCTCAGTCTCTCAACACATATTTGTCAGGGCACCATAAGAAGTTCTGGAAACACATCATGATTCGGGGAAGTTACAGTCTTGTGATGAAAACCTGGTAATAAATAGACAATAACAACAAAGTGAGGTCTGTGCTATCAGGGTGTGTAGGAAGACCATCAGAGCTGGTCTTGTGGATTCTAGAAAGGCTTTTTGGGGGAAATGGGGGTTTTGACGACGAGTCACTGAATGAGTAGAAGTTAGCCAGGTTAAGAGTATGGACAAGAGCACTGCAAACAGAAAGAGTAGAATATCGATGTCAAGAGAGAATATGCTGTATTTGGTAAAGTGTGTGTTATTCTGCGTGGATATTGCGAAGTAAAGCTGCAGAGGTGAGTGGGGCCCTTGTATAATGAGTGGAGAGGTGATACTCAGACTGTGTTGCTGCAAAACAACTACTACAAACTTAGCAGCTTAAAACAACACACATCTATTGTCTTACACCTTCTGAAGTCCAGGTCGAGCCTAGCTGTGTTCTGTGTTCTAGGGTCCCACCGGGCAGCAATCCAGGTATCTTCTGGGGCTGTGGTCTAATCAGAGGCTTAACTGGGGAGAGCTCTCAGGTTGTGACAGTTTCCTTGACGCTGCAGAACTGAGGTTTCAGTCTCCTGGTGGCAGCTGCTCTCAGTTCCCAGAGGCCACCTGCGCTTCCTTGCCACATGGGCTTTTCCAGCATGGGTGCTTACGTGGCATCTTGCTGCTTCTAGACCCATAGGATTCTCTCTGGTGTGTATGCTAGCCAAACAGAGTTCTGTAGAGTACCGTAATCATGAGAGCGACCTCCCATCACCTTTGTCATATTCTGTTGCTTAGAAGCAAGGCACAGGCTGCACCCATACTCTAGAGGAAGGGACTATACAAAGATTAGAATACCAGGAGGTGAAGATTATTGGGGAGAGGAGGTCACCATAGGTTCTGTTGGTCACAGAGGTTTATGCTTTAAAGGGAACAGTTGGGAGTCACTGAAAGGTTTTAAGCACAAGTTTGCTGTTTGGTATAGAAAATACATGGCGGGTGGCACAGTTACAGTCCAGAAGACTAGCTAAGAAGCTGTTCCAACAAACCATGTAGGAGACGAGGTTGGCCAAGGATATACGATGCACATTTTTCTGGCTTGGTGGTTGGTTGGTGAAAGCAGAGAAGCTGGAGCCAGGAGCCAGTTGTAGTAAAAGATTCATATGAGGCTCAGCTCTGGTTCTCGCCTCCCTGAGCTCCAGCTCTGTGGCCTCAGACCACATCTCTCTGTTTGCAAGAGAGTCTGGGGAAGATCGTGTTGATGGAGCACAGTCAACTTGCCACCACCAGAAAAATAACCTAAAATACTGGTCTTAACAGTGGAGTCAGGACTGTATCTGTCCATCATGAAGTATTGAGTGCTCGTGTTCCTACGCAATAGCCATCTTAATTTGAAGACTTTTGGCTTGAAGGGCTGCTGTATGCCAGGAGTACAGTGATGCCGCGGTGTCATGGTGATGCCTGTGTGTTTTAACTCTTGATGGTCTGGCTAGGTTTGTCGGGCTGTTTCACCCACTAGCTTTTCTTCCTCCTGCAGTAAACAGGCAAGGGGGCGCCTCTCTAACTTGTTGGGATTCTGGTGTGTATTGTTTTCATGGGAGTGAGGGATCCTTGCCATTTCTAGAGAGAAGTTGCCCTGAGGACAAGTTAAAAACGAGAATTTGAACTAAGACAGTGATTGCTCGGCACCTAATGTGTTTCAGAGCACCCTTAATTACCTACCAAGATGTGAGAGGAGTCGGTTTATCATAAGGAAATACACGCCACATTCAAACAACTATTCAAAAGTTAGCTATTTTAATACTTGAGCCATTCTAAGAGGAGAAGTTCTGTGCGTTTTTTCCCACTATGAAAAATTCTCAGAAACCATAGTGACTCAGGCAGAGCCTGGAAAATACTGGAGAATCACATGATGGCTAAAAATAAGCACATCATCTCCAGCAGGGACAGTAACCAGGGCAGAAGTAATTCAGTTTTCTGAGTGCTCGTGCTGGCCAGCCAAGCTCAGGTCCTCTTGGCCACCGCGGGGGCAGGCTTTGTGACCCCTGGCCGGGGAAGGGGAGCCTTCAGGCTCTGAGGCTCTGGGTGCAGAGGCAGCCACGCCATCCCAGGCCTCTCACTCTGAGTGTAGTTCCCTGGCTTGCTCCCAGGGCAGAACCAGTTATCACACTGTGTAATGACCCTGAGGAGTGAATTGGGAGGGACACACGCTGACTCATAGCCCTTGTCACCGCCTACTGTTCTTCAGCCTTCCTCTCAGAGTCAATAGCAGATGCTATTGATCACAAAATGTTTTTTAGGTTGCTGTTAACATTACAAAATGGAAGCCGTATAAAACAGCCAGACGTTTGGTGCCTATTTTGTAGGGTACATGATGGGGCTTTCTGAACTGGCGCATTGTAAATGATTTACCTTAAAGGAAACTCGTCTTGAGCACTCACTACTCATACCAGGAAAATCACGGCAGTGGCCTCCTCTCTGGCCACTCTGCCTCTGCCCTCACCCTCCTGCAGCCCATTCTCCACACAGCAGTCAGACCATGTCACTCCTCAGCTCGGGACCCTGCCGCGGCTTCCCTTTCCCCTTAGAACGAAAGCCCACCTCCTGACTGCGGCCTCTGAGTCCCGACAATCTGCCCCCTCCTGCACTGGCCCAGGCTTGCTCTGCGGCAGCACTCCACCTGGCCCCTGCCCCAGATGAGGTAGGGCCTTCGTGTGGGCATCAGGCCTTGCCGTTGCCTGGAGTGCTCTGCTCCTGGGCTGTTCAGGGCACCAGCTTCACCCCTCTCAGGCCTCTGTTCCAATCTGACTTTCTTAGGCCTGGAAGTAAGGGTTCCTCCTGCACCTGGCAAGTCTCTTTCAGGGATTCTGGAAGGTTATGCCTCTGGAGCTGTCACAAGAGACATAGGCTTCTGTGAGGAACAGGACTTGCGGGTCAGGGTGACTGCCACATGGGCCTGGCGTACGTCTCGCCTCATGTCTCTGCTAGCCTGCGGCAGCACTCGCATCAAGAGGGCTCCGTGATCTTGACCCCTGTCCTTCTGAGGGAACCTGGGTCTAGTGAGGCCCATGGGAGGCTCCTGGGTCTGCAGAGCTGAGACTGGAGAAAGACACGTGCTGGGCACTCAGACACCCGGAGCTGCTACTGCAGAGGCTGCTCACCCTCGCCCTGCTCTGCCGGTCTCTTCTCCATAGCATTTGCTTGCCGGTTTATTATGGCACTTACTAATGTATCATGATGTTTATTATCTCATTTCTGCTGTTAGAATGTAAATTCCACAAAGGCATTTTCTATGTTTCATTCATTGATTTATCCCAACTGCCTATAGCTTGCCAGGTACACAGTAGGAGGTCAGTAAATGTTGGCTGCTTGAATGAAGGAGTCAGGGTTATTTAAGAAGGGGCACAGAGGGGCGCCTGGGTGGCGCAGTCGGTTAAGCGTCCGACTTCAGCCAGGTCACGATCTCGCGGTCCGTGAGTTCGAGCCCCGCGTCGGGCTCTGGGCTGATGGCTCAGAGCCTGGAGCCTGTTTCCGATTCTGTGTCTCCCTCTCTCTCTGCCCCTTGCCCATTCATGCTCTGTCTCTCTCTGTCCCAAAAATAAACGTTGAAAAAAAAATTTTTTTAAATAAATAAATAAATAAATAAATAAATAAATAAATAAATAAAAAAGAAGGGGCACAGAGACTCCAGCTTGCTGATTTTCAAGATAGAGGGTGAATGGAACTGGAGAACCGAGGCCTTGGTGCCCACTGGTGGTTTATGGGTTAAAATTTTTATAGAGATTTCTTGAAAGAGAGTCTGATGTTCTTACTACTTTAGTGGTTTAGTTTTTATCTTGCTAGTGTCTGGAACTGGGAAACCTGTGTACTTCATCATTGGTCGGATCATATTCGCTGAGTAACAGCACTACTAATGTGAGCTCACATTTATCGAGCACCTACCATGCGCCAGGCTCTTAAGGACCTGTCCTGTGCTCTTCCCGACTGTGGGAAACAGGCACTACTTTTGCGGTCTTTCGCATCCAGGGGTCCAGGTAGCAGCACCCGGACTGCCGTGAAGGCCACCTGGCGACCGGGCCCCCAAGCTCAGCCACTGCCTCCCTAAGGGCAAGCCAGAAGGATTACCACTTCCATACCCGATCCCCGTGCCCACACGGCTGGTGTGCTTTCTGCTAGGCTCCAAGGTGCTCAGAAAAGGGGCTGCCCACTTTTACAAGCTGACCCTGAAGTGGCGAGAAGGAAGAGCCACACTTGGCCGCGGGCTGCACTGGTGACAGAAGCCCTAAAGGGCCGTGAACTAGTAATTTCAGAATATACGAACCAGCCTCTTAATAACCTGCTGAATCAGAGCATCCTGGAGCCCCCGTTGATGTTCCACGTGGACTGGACTCTGGCCGCAGAGGCGCTTTCCTTTGTTTTGCCCTCAGAGAACTCATTAGGAGCCTACAAAGGGGAGGCGTGGAGCCATTTTCCAAGAAAAGGGTCAGACCCCAAAGCCGTGAGAAGGGTGGGGGCGCAGTCGGTCATATTGCAGTGTGGCCACTCCAGTGTCCGTTTCGGCACTCAGGAAACCCTCTTGCTGTGGGAGCTCCATCCTCTCGTCACTCCAGCCCTATACTCTATCCCCAGCAGTGGCTTTATTTACTTTTATTTTAACCAAGTTCATTCCCGTTCCCAGTTAAAAAATAAAATCTGTTGACCAAGGTAAAAAGGATAAGGAAGTGATGGCAGGTCATCCACAAATAACCAATCAATGTAGGTACAGTGCATCTTCTGTCATGTTTCAGGTCTGTGGGGTTTTGCTTTTGACATACGGCATAATTGACATACAGCATAATCATTTCAGGCATAAACATGATTGAATATTTGTATATATTGCAAAATGATCACGACAATAAGTCTAGATTAACATCTGTCACTGTATGATTAGAATATTTTTTTTGTGATAAGAACTTTTAAGATCTACTCTCTTTGCAACTCTCAAACATACAGTGTTCCATATAACCACCTTGCTGTACATGAGTTCCTCAGACTTACTTTGTAACGGGAAGTTTTTTTTGTATTACTTAGATTCAAATTAGTTAACATATAGTGTACTATTGGTTTCAGGAGTAGAATGTAGTGACTTATCACTGGCATATAACACGCAGTGCTCATCCCAACAAGTGCCCTCCTTAATGCCCATTGCCCATTGAGCCCATCTTCCCATCTACCTCCCCTCCAGCAATCCTCAGTTCGTTCTCTGTATTTAAGAGTCTCTTATGGTTTGCCTCCCTGTTTTTATCTTATTTTTCCTTCCCTTCTTGTGTTCAGGTGTTTTCTTAAATTCCATATATGAGTGAAATCATATGATATTTGTTTTCTCTGACTGACTTATTTAGCTTAGCCAAATACACTCTAGTTCCATCCACATTGTTGCAAATGGCAAGGTTTCATTCTTTTTGACTGCTGAGTAATATTCCATTGTATATGTACACCATATCTTGATCCATTCATCGGTCAATGGACACTTGAACTCTTTCCATAATTTGGCTATTGTTGATAGTGTTGCTATAAACATTGGGGTGAGGGGTGCCTGGGTGGCTCAGTCAGTAAGCGTGCAACTCTTGGCTTCCGCTCAAGTCCTGATCTCACAGTTTGTGAGTTTGAGCCCTGCATGGGGCTCTATGCTGACAGTGTGGAGCCTGCTTGGCAATTCTCTCCCTCCCTCCCTCCCTCTCTGTCTCTCTCTCTCTCTCCCTGTCTTTCTCTCTGCCCCTGCCCCACTTGCGCTATCTCTGTCTCTTTCAAAATAAACAAACTTAAAAAAACAAATAAACAGAAATAAAAATAAACATTGGAGTGCCTGTGCCCCTTCAAATCCGCATTTTTGTATCCTGGAGATAAGTACCCAGTAGTGCAGTTGCCGGGTTGTAGGTTAGTTCCATTTTTAACTTTCCAAGGAACCTCCATACTGTTTTCCAGAGCTGCTGCACCAGTTTGCATTCCCACCAACAGTGCGAAAGGTTCCTTTTCTCTGCATCTTCGCCGACATCTGTTGTTTCCTGAGTTAATTTTAGCCATTCTGACAGGTGTGATTTGGTATCTCATTGTGTATAACTGGAAGTTTCTACCTTTTGACCACCTTCACCTATTTCACCTACTCCCCAGCCCCCACCTCTGTGGGGTTTTTAACTGAGTGAAAAGGACCCGGGGGTGGAGGGGAATATGCTCTCAAATTAGGGAAGAAGCTGGGGATGACCAGAAGGTCAATTGCCTCCTGAGCGTGTATGCACGCGTGCACATGTTTTTAATGTCTCTGTGGTTCTTGTCAACAGTTTTAATGTCATATTTTTAGCTCCTCTGTTTATGACTTTGGCAGAAGGAATACAGCAGATTAAGTGAGAAGAAT
Organism: Herpailurus yagouaroundi; assembly: GCF_014898765.1. NCBI lineage: Eukaryota > Metazoa > Chordata > Mammalia > Carnivora > Felidae > Herpailurus > Herpailurus yagouaroundi. The sequence continues at coordinate 38,360,258 of NW_024412397.1, read as the reverse complement.
GTTTAAATTCCATCAGAGCTCCGGCCATGAAGGATAAAGCCGAGTACAATGCTTTTCTTTGCTTTATCGTTATGAATTCATTGGGCCTCATATGGCCCAAATGTAGCATTTTCCATAAACACTAAGCTACTAATTATTGACATTAGACACAGTGATGCTGTGGCTTCACTAAGACAGTGAATAAGGCTACTCTTTGTTTTTTTACAACTATGGTTAAAATGTCTTAGAATCATATTTATACACCAAATCCTAAAGGCATTAATTAAGACACAACTGCTCAAAGACTAGCATTGTAAATCACGTCCATATCCAGTGAGTAAAGTCAGAGAATTACAGGGACTTGTACAGAATTTATGTCTATTTTTCTCTGCTTCTGAAACTCCTTTTTATTTTGAAAGGGAAAATTAGGGAGAGAGAGAAAAGCTTGAGGGAAAAAAAATTCTTGTAAAACAGGACTACCACTAATTATGTTTTCAGGACATCAAATACAGCTTCAAAAAAATTTTTGGAATGGTTGATAGCTGCGAGGAAAAAAAAAAATATCTGCCGTATAGCTGAAGGAGCTGTACTCTCTTTAAAAGCCCTTATGTAAATGTTTTTCATGTAAGCATCACTGAGCACAGAAGCATGGGAAGGCACAGAAGTGAAGTCACCGTGGCCCTGGGTGCGTTCTTAGGAAGCAGGAAGGCAGCTACTGAGGACCCCGATATCTGAAGCCGGGATAGATGCTATCCGGGACATTATTGGGTCATTTCACAAAATTGGAATCTACATGGTAACTTACATAAAAGTAATAGATCAATGTTAAATTTGCTGATATTGATAATTACAATTTTCTAATAACATCCTTATTCTAGCAGCCCAGGTAAATGGCAGAATAATATCTGGCACCCCAGAAGCTGGGTACACTTTGGAGTATGTTTGCTTGAAAGGAGACAGCAAGACTTTCAGAGCAAATAAACAAAAATACAGTTCTTAACAGTCTAATGGGTGTCATATACCTTAGGATATCGTTTACTGTTCTAAAAAGTAAACCATGAAATCATTAAATAGAATGAACAAAAGCCTTCATTTTTACTTTTATGAATTTTACTATTTAGTATTTCTCAATGTGAGAAATAGCTGTGAGGGGTAGATTACTTCCACATCAGATTATAGCTTGTTATGATTTAAAGAGCTCACTTTATTTTCTTTCGAAAAATGAGCTTTTAGTTTAATGCTGAATTGTCTAGGTTTTAAAACTTTAAACCTCTGACGATACTAAGATCTTCTGTACGGCCTTCCTGTTCTTTAATTTCTTCATCCCTTAGAAGCAGTGTCAATGCACAGTTGACGGGACACTTGGGTGACTCAGTCCATCAGGCGTCCGACTCTTGATTTGGGCTCAGGTCGCGATCTCATGGTTCCCAGGATCAAGCCCCACGTCAGGCTCTGTGCTGACAGCACAGACCCTGTTTCGGATTCTCTCTCTCCCCCTCTCTCTTGAGTGCATGCACGTGCACTCAAAATAAACATTTAAAAATAAAAGCACAGTTGACTAGCACTGCCCTCTCACACCTTATTCATTAGACATTTATTTCCCTTTGTTATCAGTTTCTTTCCAAACAATTTAATCACAATTTCAAAACCCCTGATTTTAAATTTCAAATACTAATTACTTCCTCTGTTAACTCAGTCTTTCAAATGTATTTTCCATTCCTTTCTCCAGCCTGTGAGGGACTGTCCGGGGCGGGGTGGAGGCGATTCCATGGTTTTCATCTCTGTCATCTTGAGAGAGCCACAAGCTGCATGCATGTGTACCAGGTGAAAGATGGGGACTGTGCACCCCAGCCAACCTGGACAGAATCCATGAGACAGGGGAAAGAAGCCGTACCTGCCACTGCAGCATCAGTCACTGCAGCAGCTCCGGCCTGTCCCCCGGGAGCCACGTAGGGTCTCCTGTGGCCCCCTGTTCCTCCCCAGCGAGCTTCCTCTGCTTATTCATAGTTCTCTTCCTGATAACTTGATCTCGCAGAGGGCTTTGGCTTGCCCACGACCCTTCCACTTTTGCTTCATTTCAGGTTTTTTCTCAAGCTGCATTTGATGATGTCCTAAAAATATAATTAGTAGTGGCTTTTACAAGCAGTCAGGTTTCTATTCCTTCTGTGTTTTTCTTTTAAAGTTTACGTGGGGCTGGATAGGGCAGGGTGTGAGAATGAGTGTCTGATGAACGTAGGTCAGCTGTTGCAACGAGCCACATCCTAGCCGCAGCCCTGCTTAGGGAGAAGTGCCCAGGGTGGGTCACGCACTCTAGGGAAGCCCCTTCTGCGGGGCGCTGTTTGCTTCAGAAGAGGTAATGAACATGGCGTTGACTTGGACGGCACGGTACAAACTAGCTTGCCCCTGCCTACTCAGACTTAAATGCTTACTGACTCGATTTCCCTACGTGAGCTTTGTCCTGGTTCCATCTAGAAGGGCCCAGGTGATAACAGAAGAGGATCTGAAAACCAAGTAGGAGCTCTCTGGGGGAACTTGATGATGTTTTGTTTGGTCTCCTTCACGTATTGCCAGTGACTTGGACGTTGGCCTCAGCCCCTTGAGCTCTCCCCGGTTTGTTGACCCGGATAGATACCTCTCCTTGGAGTGGTTTTAACGTTATTGATAAAAACGTCTATTGAGCGTGGCCTCTGGGTCAGGCACGGAGCTTGGCCTTGGGAACATTAAATGGTAAAAGAGATGCAACCCCTACCTGTAGACTGGAATGGGAGAATAGGCACAAACGGCTGTGCGGTTACAAGGGACAGGTGCTGCGGCCTCCCGGAGCGGCATCGTCCAGGCGGATATCTGCAGGGCGCTACACTTAGTCCCTCAGAGGGGAAGAGGAGTGTTTGAGGCGAGGGGGTCGCAGCATGAATCATGCTTTGTGGTCATGTGGTCGGGAACACTGCCTTGTCCCTGGGTACGGTGAGTGTGGCCGTGCCCGGGCCTTTGTCCACAGCTGTCGCTCCATAAGACCCTGAGCTCCTGGAGAGCAGGGATCTCCAGTGGGACGTGGTTCATGGTAGGTACCGGGTAAACCTGTATTTAGTAAATAAGAGGTGTTGAACCTCCCTCTGGAAGCTGCTCTCTGTCAGATATGATGGATATTAAAATACGATGTATTGCTGATAAAAAGGCCTGAAGTAACTTGATTTTTCAGAAGCTTCTCCCTCAGCGAGGCTGGCTGGTAGCTGCCCTCAGAGGAGGCACTTTGCCAGGTCAGCATGTCCTCACCCTGCCTCCTCTGTTGTTATCCACACAGTTTTCTCTACCCTGCCGGCATGGCCTGTACAGAGCCTGGCCAGTGGGGCCGGAAGTGGTGTTCGAGGAGTGTTTTCTGTGGGCTCCTGCAGAGATGAAGGGTCCTTGCAACTTGATGTGAAGCAGAGCATCAGCTCTCTAGAATCCTTGGGAAGGTCTTCTGCATGGGCCAGGTTTCCAGGTCCCTGAAGATTTACCTTCAGATAGTCAAATATTTTAAGTCCTTCCCAATTTAATTTTTCATTTTAAAATATATTAGGCCTTTCCCTGTATTTTTAGAAGAAAATTCTCTCTTTTCTTTGTAACGGATTTTAAAGGGTATGATGTTGTCAGTGCTTCCTGAGGGGGCGTATGACTTCATGTTTATAACTGATGACTCCAGGCACCGGAACTCTTCCTGTTTGCCACTTTGTAATTAGGAGATTAGTCGAAACTTGTAACTGCTGTCAGTACACTTGGCCTCATAACCCCCCTGCCTGTTTCTGATCTGTTTGTGCTGATAAACCTTGAGACTGCAAACCGCATAACCACGTTGTATTTACTTGTTCATGTATTCATTTCAACATTTGTACCTTCACTAAATACCGGTTCAGCCCAGCATGGTGCTAAGTACTGGGGTTGCAAAGGTGATGAACACTGGCCCCTGTGTTCCCGGAGCCTTCTGGAGGAAGAGTGTGCGGGATGTGGTGGGGAATAGGGCTAATGGAAATACATAAGAGGAGCCTCTCCACCAGCCTGAGCTACCACATGGTCGAGACTGTTCAGAGTAAAAGGGCCTGGGTGGGCCGTGGGTAATGACCCTGAATTTCTTAATCCACAACGTGTGTAAATATCACCACATCTACCTTGTTGCTTCTGTTTTGGCTGCAGAAGCCATTGCCTATGTCTGTGTCATGTTCTAGATTGTGATCACCTATTAGGAGCTGAGCTTCTGGTGGGTGAGCTCTTACCTGATGTTAAGGACCTTCTTTCCCCTAGCTTCTATCATCATTAGTGATGCTGTTTAATTACTTACGATGCTGAGCCCCAGACAACGCCCCGCTCCGGCCCCTGCTGTAAAGGCGTATCTTTCTTCCATTGTAGTAAATAAATCCTAGGCCAATATCTTGACACACATGAATGTCTTTTTCCCTCCAGACTTCCCACTTAACGTTTCAGAGTCCGTCATTGAGCCTTTCCTGGATCAGTTATGCTTGTTGTATTGTCATGATTTTTCAAGTTCTAACATTTCTTCTGCATTTACTAGATGTGTTCTGTAAAGATCTTTATACCCTCCCTCCCTCCTTTCTCCGTCATTATAGACTGGAGTTTTATTTATTCAGTGTGTTCTAGCACATGAGAGCCATTACACTTTTGACATGTAAAACTGTCCCAGCTGTGGCTATCTGGAAGCACCTTCAAACTGGCCCCTGTTCCCGTTGACCTTAGTCCTGAGCACATCCTTGCTTTGCGACACAAGAAGGTGTCCCAGGCTCACGCCATACCTTTCCTGCCCCACCCACGGAGTCTGCTATCTCTCAAGAAGCTCTTACTGCAGAATAAAACTTAGACACCAGGACGTAGGCACCTGGAACACACGCTGCTATGGAGATGTCATTGCTCCCAGGCGCTTTCAGTGGCTAAACTAGGAAACAAAAGAGAAAAAAACCTACACTTGCTCTGAATTTTTTTCTAAAGTATTCATGTTATAAATTCTTTTTTGTTGTTTGTTAGAAACTCAACTATGGTGATGCTTTGAGGTTATCTCAGAACCTTTCCTCTTAAAAAAAAAAAATCTTAAAATCTCTTAGTTAAATCAGTTTTTCTTCTCTCACCAGAGGCACAAAGGACAGCTTAATCTCCTATTAACTTGAGGGGGAGGAAAGTACTCAGAAAGATTAAATAAGTTGCCAAAGATGGCACTGTCCTTTTAACGTTGGTGCTTTTTCTAAGTGTATGTAGGCTACTTTTGTGATTGGAAAGAGTCCTTGGGGATAGCTTTTATACTTCTTAGTAACTCCTTTATACATTTGCAGTGTATCTAAAAAGCATTTCTAATGTTGCCCGTATTTATAATCTATTCTGGTTACTTTCAGGTGCGGCTAAATCAAGTCCGGCATCTAAGCCGGGATCTACACCTTCTCGTCCCTCATCAGCCAAAAGGGCTTCATCCAGCAGCTCAGCATCCAAATCTGATAAAGATTTAGAAACGCAGGTCATACAGCTTAATGAACAGGTAACCAACCCCTCAGCCCTGGCCCTGTCTCTGAGAGGGGAGGGACCAAACACCTGTAGGCCTGAGATAAGGGAGGGCAGGTGAGGGAATCTGGTTCCAAATGATTAAGAATAAAAGGAATCGTTCAGGCAGATGAAACCAGCGGTCTGCCAGGAATATAAGACGTTAGTCAAAAATCCCAAAGCTGTACATTAAGACAGAAGGTAAATGCAGGTTTGTAGGCAGCATCCCCCTCCCCCACACCTCAGTGCCTGTCCGGAGCTCCAGGCCAGACTCTGGACTGTCTGCCCACTTCTGGCCGGTCGAGATAGCATTCATGACTTTAGTCTCTCTTCCTCCTTCCTTTCCTGCACAAGCTATTTGTTAAGCTTGTTCTGTGTGACAGACTCGGTGCTTGGTGCTAATATAATGGTAGTGAGATAGCTAACCCTTCCCCCCCTGGAGCTTACAGCAGTTGTACGGGGTAGGTGATCGTGCAAACGAAAGCGAGAACCTAATGCTTGCCACGACAGCACATGTTTGATGCCACAGAAGCACTGACCCCAATACTGGGGGATCAGAAGGCCACGGTTGTGGTTGAAGGCGAAGAACTTTCCTTTTCGTCTAACATTCTTCATGGTTATGGTAGATCTAGCTCTGCTGCCTTTGAAAATTTCCATATAAAAGTTTAGGTATGCTTTCTACCTAACGATAGCTAATTTTGCCTGAGATTATATGTAGCTTAAAGGTAATAAAACGATTGGTAGCATGAGGCCCACTGAAGAAGCCACCCGCCCTGACCCTGAGCTGCAGAGTCTTTTATCCTGGCTACTCCCACTACCCGGAGAGGAGCTTCTATTCAAGGTTCTTAGGCTGTTCCCAGCCAAGTGGCTGGGCCATTCCCAATGATTAATCGGATTCCTGATGAGCCAGCAAGAGTCTGGAAACCATTTTTGAGATAATTGTATATTTGCAATCAAGAATCTAGTTTAAAAGCAGGCAGCTGCTTAGCTAGGGTATTTCTTTACAGTTCTGATCACTTTAATGAAAATAGTGAAACCTTAAGTTATCCAATGGGCAGGACTTTGATTTAGAAACTCTGGAATGTTCTAATTACCTGCTCATTCTCAGTTTGAGCCCATATGGTATTCCCAGTAATGAGTTTTTCTCACATAAAAGGCAGGTACGACAGCCATAATGAGCCTTGGGCCACATGCCTAAGGCTCAGAGCAAATCAGGGTAGACCTAAAGAGATTCAGGTGTGGGTCTATAATGCTTTAGATTTATAACCCTTTTCTTATAGAAACCCAAGTTCTTTTGATATCTTGATTATCTCATGTTTTGTCATGATTTCTCTCCTCCCTGTTGTTTCCCCTCTACCACACCCTGGTCTCCAAACTTCCAACCCAAAGTATAACCACACAGAAACCTCAAGACCCTTCCTGCCCCTCTGCCATTCAGCCTTAGTCCACCAGACCCACTGCCTCTCCTTGGGGCTGGCTCTACACTCATTAGCTGTCCGTTTACACAAAGAGCCTCCCATCCCCAAGGAACCCAGACCTCATCCTACCATCCAGAATGTCACTCTCGAGAGGGAAGGGACTTCCCAATGGTCCTGTAATTCCTTTATTACTTCCAAAGGGCTTCACTCCCCCACCTATCCCCTGATGCATTTACATCAGGGAGGAGTGAGTGTGCCCATCTCTTCCCCTCCCCAGTCCCTCAGAGCGAAGGTTATACACACCCCAGATTGTGAGCATTCATTCAACTGTTTACTGAACACTTACCCAGACCCATTTGCATGGTTATCTATTATTGCCCCCTCCATTTTCTGCCCTTGTAACCTGCAGGGTGGCTCCCTAAAGCTGATGGGTAGCCGCAGAGGCATTGCTGTGTTGGGACTCGGGACTCTAGGACGAGGACATGCCTAGGCTGGAGAGTGAATTACATGTCATAATAGAGAAAGTGACGAGTGCCATAAACTTGAAGAATTCTCCTTTTCTTGGCCTCCTGCCTCTATTCAGGCATTCTCCCATGACATGCTATAAAAGTACCACTGTGCTAGACAATTCCAATGATAGAAATGAATCAAAAGGGGAGAAAAAGACATAACTGAAATAATTAGGGGCCATTTATGGCAAGTGGGTTAGCAAACAGGAAGTAGGGTGGAGCCACCACTGCGCTCAGGGACCCCTGGGGGCTGGAGAGTGGGCGTCAGTTGGCTTGGACGGATGCTGGGGCTTGGGCGGCCTCCCTAGGAGGACGTGCAGTGTGCAGACACTGAGGGAGGGGAGAACTGGGAGAAGAGAACGTCCCCCCTCTTGTCTCTTCCTCTTGACTTACTCAAGGGTCCATCCCCAGCATCCCCTCCACCACTTAGGCTTCTGGTTTGATACTTGAGGGTGCGGGTGGCATCACTCTGCATGAGTGCGACCGTGAACATGGCCTCTCCTTTGCCAGTTGGCTATCCTCATATACTTGGGCCTCTATCACTTTTTACCAGGGATGTCTATAGCTGTGTATCTATTGCCTGGCGATCTGGAATACCACCCAACGCCAACCTGGACTGGATATTTCTACAAAAGCCTCACCTCTTTGCACATTGTACAGACCAAAGCACCCTCGAGAGGCAGACACACCTAGTTTCCATGGGTTGAAGTACTCCAGAGACCCTTCTTGCCTCCTTCAGGGAGCGCTGACAGACTCAAGACTCCTCAACTGCCAGAGATCTGTCCACTGGCACCAATGCAGGCTTCAGAGGGATTCTGTGGCCAAGCCTGGGGAGGAGGGTGGTTTGTTGTAAAGCAAGGAAGGATTTCTAGAAAAAGGGAAGTTTTCTTTTTCCTGGACTTGAGGCTACTGGTTGCCTTCCTTTCTTAGAAATATCCCAACCATAGCATCATCAAAAATAAAAGTGAAAGCTAGGGAAAGCTGCTTTTTGAGCAGCGGGTGAGGGAGGCAGTGAGGTGAACTCTGAGGGGCCATATCCCCGAGGCCTATGCCGGGTGTGCAGGAAGGGGACCAACACTGCAGATGTTTGGTAAGCGTTTGATAAATAGCATGTCCAAAGGCCCAGGATTACTAGAGAAGACAATTTCCCATTCCAAATGTCATTTTTGGAAATTCCGTTAGGGTGATTTTTTAATACACTGAATGAGAGATTTCACCTGATGGAGACCATGAAAGATTCAATTTACCTCCTGACAAATATTGTCTGTGTAAATATAAATGCACAAGGGGCTTAAAAAAAGGGATTCTCGGGAAGCAGGAACAGGGTCATGGTTTAGGCCTGTGAGTAGCTACTGTGCTCGTAGGAGTGGGGCACTGTCAGCTTTCCTTCAGCCCGGGTGACACTGCCTCACTGCTGGCTCCTTCCCTGGCGCCATCTCCATAATCACTGTGAGAGGCCACCCAGCCCTGGGAGGTCCTGGAACCAGCATCCCAGGGAAAAAGGGAACAAGGGCTAATATTCTGAGGGAATGGGGCTTCCTTCTTGTAGTCTTCCCCCTGTTTCCTACGATGTCCCCAAAGCTAGAACCAGAGGAATTGAAACAGATCCACTGAGCCACGCTTTCAGTCTTGCCCAGTTTCCCTCATGTAGCTAAGACGCAGTTTCTCAGTAGAAAGACTTTGCCTAGTGTGGCTCAGGAACATTTACGAAGGGCTCCACAACAAAATATGGTTACCTGAAGAAAGTAGGGTCCTCAGAATACATCTCAAGTAACCACAGTGCTAGCCCTCTCCTCTGCTTCCCCTCTTTGCAGAGGCTGGACAGAGTAGAAGGATGTGCCCTAGTCTGTGTTAAGAGAGGAGGAAGGCTCATTCAGGGTCTGGACGCAACCACCTTGAGCAGAACAATCCCTCGGACAGTGGTTATGAACACTCAGTTGGCAGAGGGAAGGACTAGTGTGTTGTTGAAGTTGGACGTTGTGGCCCAGGCTCAAGCTCCATTGCCTCGTAGTCATTTTGGCACATCTGTCTCTGCATGTTTCACATGTTATAGGCAGGTGTAGTTGGTCACATTTTTTATACCGGATTTTGGGGGAATTTTCTTTCCACCCTCACTCCCTTGCAGGTACATTCATTAAAACTTGCCCTTGAAGGTGTGGAAAAGGAAAGGGATTTCTACTTTGGCAAGTTGAGAGAGATTGAGCTACTCTGTCAAGAGCACGGGCAGGAAAACGACGACCTCGTGCAGCGACTAATGGAAGTCCTCTATGCTTCGGAAGAACACGTAAGTGTGAGGCGAGCCCTTGACTCTTGGCTTCTAAAGCGATGCTCTTGGTCAAGGTGCAGCAGTCTGTGTGTCTTCGGGTGCTGCCCTGGGATCCCTGAGGATTAGGACTCCTCCGGTGCGTGTGCTGTTCCCTCAGGAATAAGTGTCCTCATCATCGTGATCCATTGACCCCTGCTTGTGGGATGTGTGTTCGTGAATTGACCTGGGAAGAGATGAGTGGATGGGGGTGGGAGGGGGAGAGTAGGAGGGATGATGGAGAAAACTAGGTTTATGCAGCCAGATCTTAAGTGGTTTGCAGCTCTGAGCAGATGAGCAATAAAAGTAGATGTAAGGATTCTTCATGACAGATCAGAGTATGGTTTGAGGAGGAATCAGTCTAAGTGTTTTTCGCATCCCCGCAAGCCCGACGGTTTTTATTTCAGAGCCGGTTGTCTCGGTTACTCATTGCCAGCACAGACCGGTGCTGTACAACAGCCCTCAGTTGAAAAACGCTTTTAGAATTCACTGCGGGGAAGACCTGGCTGTCGGGCTTGCTACTCAGGAGCATGAGGAAGGCGGGGACCCGGGAGGTGGATCCATCCTGGTGATGGAAAGCAGGTGTGAGGAGCAGCAGAGGACCAAAACTCTCAAGAATCAAGGAGGGGAAGGCAAGGCAAGGCGGGAGAAGTCGTCTGCCAGTGCAGGGAGTGAGGGGCCCCGGCACCAAGACCAGCGTGGGAGCCTGAAGGAGCGTCACCTTCTACAGAGCCGCCCTGTGGAAGACGCAGATGAGTAGGCGGGGGCCTCAAGCTCTTCCTGAGGCTGTGTTGAAGCTGGTGGAAGAGTCTGACTCTGTTGGCCCAGGAGGCCTGGGGCCGCACCCAGAGCCCGGTGGTCGAGTTGCGTGTGTTAGCACTTGGACAGAATGGAACAAGTCACCGGCAAGGGCACTTTATGACTTATTCCAGCCCAGTACCAGACAAATGTTTACTCCATGTAAGATTTGGAATTCGAGGGGTGAAATCCAAGGTTTGAGGCCTCTCCACTTTTTTCATTCCTCAGGGGGGGGGGGGGGGGGGGGCTTGGTTTTTTTAAGCTTTTTTCTCAGTTATCTTTGGCTCAGACTATAGATCTTGAAGTCCTGGGACGCTGCCTTGCCAGGTCCCAGAGGCAGCGATGGCTCCACAAAATATGGTTCTCCGTATTTTCAGATCTGATGGCAGAAACCTCCGGTTGATGTCTAGTGTGCCCGCACCCCCCTGAGTGCTTGGTAGTCTATCAGGTACTATGTGAATTACAGTTATTCTCTTCACAAGCTTGTGGGAGGCTAAATCCAATGCAGTCTCCCCAGCACTGTGTAGCTGAAGGACCAGGCCCACTGAGGGAGGACGGCAGCGTGCAGGGCCAGATCTATCCCGCCCTGTGCTGTCGGCAGGAGGAAAACTCTTGCGATGGTCACCTCAAGCCGGATCTTGTCCCCAGTCTCCCCAGACGGAGTCCTTGTACAGGGGCGCTCTCCAACTCCAAATTCAGAGTTGACACGGGCCACTGAATGCTGGTGGCAGCAGCCGATAGGCAGGGCTGCCCCAGGGGAGATTCCTGCCTTCTTAGTGTGCTCCTGCCTGAGTGCCTATTCCTCAGGAAAACACAGATGAGCCCTACGTGGACATTTCAGGTGCAGGTGTTTGCTGGAGAGGCCTCTTTAAGTCTTGATTTGATGGCGGCTGGCCTTTGATTCTCCGAGTCAGACGATCCTAGAATAGAATGTTTGGAAGATACAGAAATGCAGATAGCAGGGCGTGTGCAGCAGTAAACAGGCGCAGTTCAGTTCACAGTTGTAGAAACTTAATGGAAGGTTCCAGAGCAGATCACCTGACATCTCTCCAGTGCCTCTCTTTATCATTTTCAGGATCTTTTCCCTCACGGGCCACAGGTATCTCGGCTTATTCATTGGTTAACTGCCGCCTTGTCCATCTGTCAGCTGAGGTGTACCTGCTGATACAAACGGGCAACTTATTTCCTGAGGCACTGTCACAGAAGCCACTGTTAAGTGACCTAACGATTCCTCCCCCCTCAACCAAGAGCTCTTAGGAAGAGCTTGTGTTTCTGTCACTGGAGGAAGCACGGGGTGTGCGTAAAGGGGACAGAGCCACTGCCTCAGTGAGGCAGGCAGACGGGGCACCACTGACTGGAGTATCTTGGAGTAGGATACATGTGATCACAGACACAGAAACTTGGGTGGTGATCACGGACAAGGAGCCTGGAGAGACAGCAAAGACTTACTTGACAGAGAAGAGGACGTTTGTGTGGGCTTCAAAGAACGACTAGGACCCTCAGCAGTCCTGGAGCTAAGGCAGGGAGAGGATTTTTCAGGCAGAGAAAACAGCATGGACAGAGGCCAGAGGAAAGAATGGCTGGATGAGGCTGGGGTGCGTGGGGGCAGCTGAGCCTGTACATCTAGGAAGGAGGGGGCCTTCCTTAAGAATAAGGAACTCTAAGGATACAGCTAAACATTCAGAAAGATGTGATGGATTGATATGCAAATATTAGAATTAAGCAGGTGGCACTCCAGGGCATTGGTCATATATCTGGCATAAGTTTTGTCTGGCCTCCTGCTTACATGTGTGTTTGTTTTCTTGTATGGGGTGTAAGAAGACAGTTTTTTTTTTCTGTGAGCCAGCCTACACGGTATCGTGTGAGGTGGGAGCACTCAGCTGTGCTATGCAGTGTAACTGCCTCAGAATTAAAGATTCGTCTGCAGACTTTCAGACCACCTTAGCTTGTACCCCTAGCATTAGCAATCCATTGGTAAGCTGGGAGGTTTGCTCTTTATCCCAGTAAGAGGGGCCTGGGGTCTGCAGTTCCTGCAGATGGAGGGCATCACAATGGGGCCCTGTGACTGAGGGAACTGCCCTCGACAAGCTGGAGACCACAAAGCCCCCTGGCTGGGCAAGTATAAACGGGAGGCCAGGGGTGAGGTCTGATCTTAGAGGTTCCTGGTCCTACAGCTTGGTACAGGTTCACAGTATTTGAATCCAAGCTTTGATGTTCCGTCCTGGGTTAACTCCCAGTTGTGATGTGAGCAAATAAGATTTTCTGTAAAATGTCATACGGATCCTCCTTTTTGAGATCTTCCATGCAGCCTAACACGCACAAAACAGGTAAGAAAAGTACTCTTGAGACCTGCTGAAGTCCTAGCAGTGTGAAATGAAGGCACCACACTAGCATTGAACGGTTAGGATGATGGATGAATTAACATCCCTGACCCATAGAGGGGATGGGAACTAAGCCAGAGAGGCAGCTGTGCAGCCAGCCAGTGAGCCCGCACACACGCGCATACACTCGGGGCTGCAGCTTGTAACCTGATGGAAGCATGAACAAGGATGGAAAGCTTAGAGGAGTGATTGGTTCTGGGGTGAAGAGGGGTCAGCCAGGAATACTGGCAGAACAGACACTTGCAAGTTCCCAGGTCACCAGTCTGGGTAAAGTCCCACGACCACTAGATTTCTTTTTTGCCCCCAGACAAGAGCGAGAGCACTTACTGGGAAAAGCCAGTGACAGTCCCCGCAAGAACTACTCCCCTACTCCCACAAGAATGGCACTCGCCGTTGAGGCACGAACTTTCGGAGCAGAGAGGAGCAGGGCAGCTGCCATGAGGGCCCGGGAGCAAGTGGGGGGTGGGTAGGGCCAAAGGATGGCATTGTGCAGGCAGAGTAGGGTGTTGGACCTTCACGCTTCAGAGGCGGGCGAGCTGTGGGTGCTGCTGATAGGGTGTGGGCCTGGGCACGGAGAGAGCTGACCGTTTGTAAGTAACAGGCCTCTGGACACCGAGCCAGAAAGGGACAGAGCTAGATTTGAACCAGGGTCCTCAGTGTGATGGCCCTTTGTACTGCTGTCCCAGAAAAGGTGACTTGTTAAAACTTTTTCACTTCTAGAATGTATTTCAGAGAGTTCTCTCACCAAGAAGTAATAATTGCAGCTCACACAAGTATGTGTTATGAACCAAACACTGTTCTATACCTACCTTGACTTCTCTGTTGAACTCAAGGACTCCACTGACTCCTCGATCAGTGAAACTTATGGAAAACTGTTCAACGGGTACTCCTGTTACAATCCCCCATTTTACAGATGGGAAAACTGAGGCACTGGGCAGTTAAGTTACATGCCCAGAGTCACCCAGCTGGTAAAGAGCAGAGCCAGGATATGAACTCCAGAGCCCGTGTTTAGAACCTTGACATTTTACTGCCTCTCAGAAAATATGCAGCATGGCACCTTGGCTGAGAGTCTCAAATCCTCTGTTGTTTTGTCCTCGGGGATTTCTTCCCTTCAACACAACCTGCACTGAGTTCTGAAATGAGGTAGGACACAGATGGATGAGGCCCTCTTGGTGCCTTGAGTAACCTCAGGACCCAGTGGCAGAAGCCACAGTGTGGAGACAAGATGACAAGCCCAAGTTTTATAGCCAAGCTGGAAACAAAGCACTCCAAGACCAGGGCAAGAAAGACCTGTGGCTCAGGGGAGAAGACTGACTACGGTCGGTTGGATTGGCTTGTCCTAAGCGCAGGGAATAGACCTGAAGGCAGGGGTCTCTGGCTAAGAAAGGAGTGCATGTGCCTGCTGTGAGGGGCCACATGCGTGGCTCTAGGTCCCTGCGTGCCTTCTTGAAGGAGCCATCGGCGGTACTCATTAGCCACACTCCCTCTGCTCGGGTAATAAGAGCAGCCTATTCTCTGTGAGGTCACAATATCAACGAGCTGACTAGGGTTGATGCTCCCTGGAGTTGGCGTTCGTGGGGTCAGGCAAATCAATGACTAGGTCTTTTGGAGCCAAGCAGGACACCTCACCCCTCCAGGTCCTGGTCAGTGAAGGATGCACCAAGGCCTCACTTTCCCAGAGCAGAGTCCTTGAGCTACAGCTGCTGAGCCCCCCTGGTGGAGAAGCCCCCCAAACCCGTGTGTCTTCCTTGCCTTACCACCGCAACCAGCCGGGTCCATGCATCAGAGTAGTAACAGATCACAGCACAGGGTCTGCTTCAGGTGGACATACTACTGGGGCAGGACAGGGAAGGAATCAGAAGCTCCACGTCCCCGGCCCGTGGGGTCGGGTGAGACCCGGGGCCCAGTGCTGTCTCACAGTGGGTTCCCTCGTGGTTGTCAGGATGCTTGTGAGGCAGTGCATTCGGTTCTCTTTCACAAGGGCAGGAGAGTAGGAAACGTCTTCTATGAAGAGGTCTTTCCGAGACAGGAGGACTGTTTGGTGCGCAGACCCCGACGAGTGTTTTCGCGAATGACCCGTCCATTGAGCAGTCTGGGTGCGCGCATTGGCTCCTGGGAGTGGGGAAGCGCCTGGGGGGCCGGTGTGCCTACACCCATGCCCCCCCCCCCCAGCCTGAAGATGCCGTCCTGGGCAGGGGTTGTGGGGCTGTGGCCTCTGCAGGGCCGCCCACACGTCCATCATTCCAGCCGAAACCTCTCCCCCTGTGCTGTAGGAGGGTCACCCGGAAGAGCCGGAGGCAGAGGAACAAGTCCACGAACAGCAGCCCCAGCAGCAGGAAGAGTACTGAAGGGTCCTGGCAGCTCTCAACTTCGACTTTGCGTGGGAACTTTTCTTCTGGAGAAACGTGTGGCCTCAAGCTCAACAGAAACCAGTTGTTCCCAGTCTGCCGTTAACACCAACGCACTGTTGCATACGCCAGCCACGGCGCTCGGTTCCCGTTTCCTTTGCCAAGACCCATTAGCAGCCGGCCGTGTGGCGGCCTACCTGAGAGATCGTGGGGTCACACATCTTCTACTTCACTTGGCTGCTTGAGATTGATTCTGCTCTTTTTCATTTCTTTCCAGAACAACTCTCCCCACCCCACCACCACCCACACCCCCTTTTTATCCTGGTGTGAAACAATGGTAATTTGATATATGGTATTTATATTGGCATTTCTCAACCCAGTGTCACTAGATGTCACACATTTGTGGTGCTTTGATGTTTGCAAGTCTAACCTCTGAACATAAATTTGGTCAAATAATAAATTGGAACAAAGGGAAAGAGATACTTGATATGAAAGCCATAAGGACAGTGACTTGTTTTATAGGGAAAACCAGTTTCTCCCTCTACTCCCAACACTTAAGGGAAAAAAAAGAATCAAAACTAGGACTTCAGGGCCCAGTGTTTCTCCCTGAGCATGTTAGACAAACTCACAGTTAGTTTTGAAAGACATTCACTCAAGGACAACACCATCTCAACTTAGCTCTCCAACTGCTTGCCCCGCCCGGCGGGCGGGCCCCGCCCCCAGGTTCTCATGCTATTTTCTTTCTCAGGGTCCTCTTTGGTGGGCAGCCCCTCTCCCTGTAAGCTGTCAGTCAGCTACAGTCCAGAGGGGGTCTGCGTAGGTCCCGGTCCTCCTGCCTCTCTCTGAGTCTCCGCCCAAAGCCTGTCCTCCACGCTAGGGGACTCCTCCTGTAGAATGCCCTGAGGGTGTGTGGCCCGAGCGCGTGAGCGTCAGCGTTCCGCAGGGAGCTGCACACTCGCTGGAAGTGAAGACCACCTTACTAGGAGCATCATTCCAAGGGAGACGCCATCTTCCCAAGTCTGGTGTTGACACTGGAATGACAGCACAGGAAACTCTAGGACTCCCAATACCTTCTGGAATAAGGAATCTCCCCTCGTTCATACTGTGGCCCTCCTCGTCATTGACCTTTGATAACCTTGGCAATTCATAAAGAGAGGAAACATTAATGAATTAAAAGCATTCCTTATTTTTTTAACAAATATTTGCACATTTTCTTAGTATCTTTCCAAATCTGCCTCTTTTATTCCTTTGACAGATGGTATCCCTTCCTGGATCATTCATTTCACTTGGTTTCTAACTTCAGATTTACTTCACTTGTTATTTGACTTAGCAGGTGCAAGCCAAACAAGTGTGCCCACCCCACTTGCCTCTTAACTGAAGCTTAAAATAAATTTCTGAATTATGTATCCTAAAGCTTTGACATTTCTTTATTAATTGATGAACTAATTCTCAATTCCACCATTGAAGCTTTCCACCAAAAGAAGTCTTCTCAAAATCTTTTGCAGCAACGTGGTATCCGAGTTACATGTGAAAGAGTGTATTTTTGAGGTTATTACAACACACTGTGCAGAATTGGACAGAGGTTCTGTGGTATTTGGTTTCCCTTTCTTCTCTCTCCTGCTTGCTCTGCACAACAGCGGCAGCTCATTTCTCTCAGGCTGGAAAGCCTGGCTCTCGGCAGTGACATCCCTCCCACACCTGGTTACAGGTAGTGGTTGTGCTATACGCGGCATCATGCTTAATGGTGTGGTCTCCTCCTGGCCTTTTGTCCTGAGTTTCCTTGTCAAAAAATAGCTTTTGTAAAGAGGCACAGTAAGTAATTCCATGCCGATGATACTCTAGTGTTTCCTGGGCAGTTCCTGGCCGACTCTGGACATCTCAGTAATACCCAGTGTCACGGGGAGTGAGACCCAGACTCCTGTCATGTGGGTGATTGTGTGATCATGTGCAACTGGCCTCAGCCTCACAAGTGACCACTGCTCTGTCCCCAACAGCCCCAGCCTTCTCAGCTGGAAAAACATACTGGCCCGATACCTTCCCCTTCCCCAGGGGTCATACTTCATTCTCCATGAGAGAGCCTTGGAGCCAACTATTCATTGATTTAGAAAAGAGCTACAAGTTCCTCTTTCTGTCTCCATCTGAAACCTCTTCCATTGTGCCGTATCGCACGTGACATCACGGATACTTCGGGAAATCTTTAACAGCTAGCTCTGTCTTCTTCGGCTGCACCCCTGTTTCTGTGCAGACCGCGTCTCCTTTACCAGGGCTGCTCCTTCCTCCCTGAGGACTGCACCCCATCATTCTCCCATCCCAGCATCCAGGGCATGCCGTACTCCACGGCCCCCTATGGCGCATCCTCACGCTGGGCTGAGAAGTACCCCTTCGTGTGCTCCCCCTCCCTCTCAGAAGCCAGACTTCGTTCTTAGTCACACACCTGTGGCTGGTTATAGCACTTCTGCTGCTCATGTCAGATAGGAAGTGATTGAAGCAGGGGGCAGAGAGAGCGAGCCCCTCTTCTTTCTAAGCAGAAAAGCAGAAAAAGAAAAGACAAACACCTTGTTGACCAGAGAGAAGTAAACTCCAGAAGGGAACCAAGAACTCCTCCCTTCCCTGGTGAGTATTTCCATTATTCCGTTAAGGTTTAATATGCATTCAGATTACTTTTACTAAATAGTACACCATAAAGCTTTTGTTATATATTAAATGTAAACTGAAAGGAATGTAAACATATGTATTGTTAATTATAAATATAGATAAGTAATGACATAATAGATGAAAAAGTCTTATTCAGATGTATCTCATTCATTTTACATTACCCGCCTATTGTCGCATGGTAGAATAGTTTTTTTTGTCTCTGAATATGTGAATAACTTGACTTGCGTTTATCTTTTTACATATTTAATAAAAAAAAAGTATATGTTAAAAGGACTGGATTTACAGATTCTTAAATTTTTATGCTAGAGTTTGCTTCTCAGTGAGCATGTGTGTATGAATAGGCTGTTTTCAAGGATTCACACAACCACCCACATCTTAGGATGATTTACAGGGGGTGGGGCAGGGGCGTGTCTTTGCTTTTATTGCTGGCAAAGGTTTTAACAGGAATTAAAGGTTAGTACCTGATATCAGGTGTAGCAGCTGTGATCCCTTTTTAAGAACTTCATCCAAAATAAGGATAAGCCGTTCCCTTAGGCAGTACTCCACCTGCAGGCCAACGGAAGCCTGGCCCCTGCAGGCCCAGCCTGCCCCATCTGGGCAAGACTGGGCTGGGCAAATAGGGAACCATGACAGAAGCAGGCAGATGTTTCAGAGGAAGGCTTCATGGCAAAACAACCTCGGATCAGCAAAAGCTTTGGGGTCCAGTGCGTTCTCCCCCTCTAGTTTGACAACTTTGGCTAACAGTGGTGATTTATACACAAAAATAGAATCCAAACTTACAGGCCCAGGAAGAGGAGAAAAAAGAAATGCATTAGAAGCGGCCCAGTGAGCCACCTGGAGAGGCTAGAACAGGTGATGGCAGTCTGTTGGAGACTCTGCCCAGGAGCTGGCAGGTTACTCGGGCTCAGCCGACCTATACTCTTCACCCTGAAGGAGGCCAGCCTTCCCTGAACTGCTTTCAAGCACCACCTAGAGGCCAGTTTTGTTTCTATACTATCCTTTGGCGACTGTTTTCCATTCACTTGCCTTTAGGCCCCTTTAAGAGCAGAGAAGTGGGAAAAGGACAGAAGACAAAGATACCGCCACTCTTCGTCATCTACACTCCTGTCTACACCGGGTAAGTTTGTGACAGAAGTCTGAGTCGTAACCCGGGTTGGGAAAGCTCATGCTCAAAACCCACGTGCTTCCATTTCATCCACTAACCCTGGGATTTTAAACACTAGGTATTAGACATCTGCCCACAAATAGTCAAGAATCCATGTAATTTCTCTTACTTACAGGGCACACTGGTGGACTCTGGTGAACACATCACTGATGGTACAAGAGTGGTGAAATAACATGTTTGCTCCATTGACTCAATCTGAGATGGTCTCTAAAGATGTAATGCGTTCCTACTGGCATTATGGGTAGGCCCAGCAGTCTGGGGGAGGTGGGGGCAGAGAGGAGTTCATGTAATTCCACTAAGTTGTAACATGCCAGTTCTCTAAAATGAAACACATGACTTCATTTCTGGCCTTCCTGAGTCTTCCTCTTCGCTCTGGAACACAGCTACTATGATCCTTAACAGCTACTGTCACTAGTCAATACCCACCGACCCAGCTTGTCAGCACTCACACACGCCACCCGACAGCATCGGTGTGACAGCAGGGCACCTCCCTGATGTGCAACAACTACTGTTTGTGAAACCGGGAATTCACTGGAAACATTCTGGCTTTATTGCCTAACAAAGGCAATAGGCAAAATCCATTGAGCCCTGGAGGACCCTCACATGGCACCAGGACTTCAGCTCACATGACTGCCCACGAGCAGGACCCCCGTTCCCCGCTCTGACCTAACTAGACCCCCCACCTCGTACAGGTAGGGTTCACACAGAAAGGGCACTGGTTAAGGCCTTGCTGCCTCCTGTGTTGAGATTAGGATTGTGATCAAGGGAAGGCCC
This sequence comes from Herpailurus yagouaroundi, assembly GCF_014898765.1. Classification (NCBI taxonomy): domain Eukaryota; kingdom Metazoa; phylum Chordata; class Mammalia; order Carnivora; family Felidae; genus Herpailurus; species Herpailurus yagouaroundi. The sequence goes on along the minus strand of NW_024412397.1, from coordinate 38,340,412 downwards.
AGCTGAAGCTGATTTGTTGAATGCATCTCTCTTTCTCCACTGCAAATGTTGCGTCTTTGTAGCCTGTCACGTTTTAGCTTCTTCAGGTTTCCTGTGGTATTTTGTTAAGACTGAGTGTAAACAAAGTGTTTTTAAAGGGTAAGAATATATCGACATACCTCTGAATTTATGATACTCAGAAGGAACTAGCCCAGTACCTAAATGTGTTCTTTTTTCAGAAAAAAGCTATGCAGCAAATGTCCCTCATATTTTTAACTGTTTCTCTAGGTTTTGAGGTTTATCTGTATAACTTTTTTATTTTAAATTGTGTTTATCTTATTCACTAAAAATTTTTGGTCCAGTTTCACACCTTAATTTCTAACCTTTAGAAATTAGAGAATAAAAAGTTCCCATGAATGCATTCACAGTTTTAATCTGATCTAAATTCACAGTTTACTACTATGACACTCCCTTCGAATCTGATACATTTATCATACAGATGAAATGTGACCTTCTCCCAGTGAAACAGTTTTTTAACGGCTTTTCAAAGTTCTTCCCGAGAGACATTACAGAAAATTACCTTAAATGTCAGTCTTTCATAGGCTAAGCTCTCTCAAAGATAGGTTCAGGGATCCTCCTGGCCTACAGATACAGACATTGCCCACCCCACCTCACCCCTTTTAGCTCATGTGATGGGACAGAGAAGGAAAATGTGAATTTTACCTCAGAACATTTTCCATTTTTCTTGAGTGATTTGAAATTAATGTCACAGAATGCTGACCAGTCACAGCCAAGACATTATCACTACAACATCCAACGTCGCCTAGTTTTCCTTTCTTTCTAAATTTTGATAACATTTACTTAAGGATGAAAAACATATTCCTTTTAAAGATTTAATAAACAGAGTGAACGGTTGTATTTGTCATACCTACAGATCTATAAAGGATCAAATGTAATAATTTTTCTCTTCTGAGGACATAATGTTGGAAATTGCAGACATGTGGTTGTATCTCTGCTGTTTTTACTAAGCAAAGACTTCACAGCATAGGTAACCCGTAGTTAGAACACACGATTTTGTTAGCCTCTGAGAATGAAAAAGAGGCTCCAGACTTTTATTTGAAAACACTAATAGTCAGTTTACACACAACTTAAAAATGGTATGCCCGGGGGCGCCTGGGTGGCTCAGTCGGTTAAGCGTCTGACTTCGGCTCAGGTCATGATCTCGCGGTCTGTGAGTTCGAGCCCCGCATCAGGCTCTGGCTGACAGCTCAGAGCCTGGAGCCTGCTTCGATTCTTTGTCTCCCCCTCTCTCTCTCTGCCCTTCTCCCACTCATGCTCTCTCTCTCTCTCTCTCTCTCTCTCTCTCAAAAATAAATAAATATTTTAAAAAAAGAAAATGGTATGCTGGGCCACCCAGCTATACAGCCAGCACGTAACATTGAGGAAGAGCCTCATCTAAGTCCTCAGTGTCCGAACTGATGGGAACGGTGGGCCTACGCCGGCATGCTGCACGGTAGTGTTCTGTTACCCACGCCAGTTTCCAGGCTGTGAACGGCCTCTCCCGTTTTCTTACGGGACTACACTGCATGCATTCCACAAAGAAAAACAAAAGCGGTGGGTTTCTATGTAGAAGGGCCCCCAAACTGATGTGCTGTGCTGTGGGGCTGAACCTGCTGAGGCTTTTTAAATCTAGAAGGAGGACTCTTGAACGGTTGTACCTGTCAAAGCTGGGCCTACAAGAGCTTTCAGCTCTCTCGTCACTCGCTAGTCTTCCAGCTCAGTGGCAGTTCCCTTACACGATTTCCCTATTGAAGGAAAGAGAAGGAAAGACTGCAAAGGGGACAATGATATAAGAGGTTGATCACTCTTGCCTTTTAAGATATTTTAAGAAGAATCCAGTATCCTCAAGTCACTTGTTCCTGTTTTGAAAATCGCATGGGGGTGGGGAAGGGGGGAACTTGATCCCATCATCAACCCGGATGCAGCTCCACAACAACACATTACCTTGAGGCAGCAGCTGTGCTGGACAGCTTCACAGGACAGGCAAGGTAAGAGCCCAGACCCTGGGTGGGGGGGCAGAGGGCACCAGCAGGACTGGCGGCCCAAGGCCAGCGGAGGCGGGCAGGAGGCAAAGGGCCGGCAAGAGGATTCCACCAAGCTTGCAGCTTTGGCACAAGAGAAGCCCACGGCTCCAAGTATCTCGTCCGTGGAAGATCTTTGGTCCGGGGTTCCATGAACATTGCTCCTGTGGAGAAACCATGCCCTAGAAACCATGGAGCGAACTGGCTGCTGATTCACAGAGAGGGTGTTTATTCCTGGTCACATTTCTGTACTAAAAAGATGTTTATGAATATGCGTTGACTTAACTGTCCTCCCAAGGAGAGGGAAATATCAGCAAATATAGACACTCTTTAAAACCATATCCAGGAAGGCTGCTCCTACCACCTCAGACCCAAGAGATTTTTAAGCTAAAGAAAGGCAGAGGGAACAGGAGGGTGTTTTTGTTTTCTCCTCTAATGGTTTTCAAAAGCTTAGCACCAATAATGGGTAAAACACAAGTCAGTAGTGACTTTTTTACTCCTAATATCACATCAGTATCCTTCAATTACTCTAATGGAACTCTTAAAAAAAAAGGGGGGGGTGCATTTTGAATCCATACTTTCCTCAGCCAAAAAAAAATAAAGCAGTTTATTTTTTTTTTTTAAGCAGTACATTACATTTGTAACTGAGGAAATCAGAGCAAAGGCAAATGAGGAGGAGGTAAGAGATGAAGGAAGCCAGAAGTATGGTCAGGAGCCTCACACATGCCCTAAGGTCTTCTAGAATTTGCTAGTATGAAGGGGAAGAATTACCACTGAGCTTCCTAGTTGCCAATAGCAAGAGGTAAGCAAGCATGACTCAATTTAAAGAGTCCATAAGCTAGGAACAGTTATGTCGAGTAGATGTACTTAGGACTAAGCGAAACTTCTCCATGGGTCCTAAGAAGAAATTAAGTGAAGTAGGGAGCCTGACCATCACAGCATCTCACAGCTAATACAGGAACCTTCTAGGGGGGCTGCTCCTATGAGTCACCAGGCCTACCCCAGACGACAAGGTGTCAAGACGCAGTGCAGTAAAAACCAGTCCACCGGGGACCAAAACAGTCTATGCCCAGAAAATTGCTCCCAGAGTTCCAGGCTTCATCCCAGGATAAAACGGTAAAATGGGGGTGGGCGAGGGGAGTCGGGGGCAGTAGGGTCGGCAGTGTTAGCAAGTTAGGGAGTGGGCGTTGGCACCCCACTGCTTCCCCCCCCCCCCACCTCGTGGCTGTAAGTTTATGCTCGGGGCGGGGGAGGGAAATGCTATAAGTCAGCCCCTTGGTTCCTGGAGGGGTTTCCCAGCAATCTCTGTCCCTCTAGTTACACTCTGGGAGTTAAACAACTCTCCCTGACGGAGGCCCCAGGCATTTTTCAAACTGCTGCTTTGATGCTGTACCTCCACAGGCTGTTCGTTGTGCTGTCTCTTTAAGGGTGGATATTCATTTTCCTCTCACAGAGCAGAGCCCGCTGAGTTTTAAAATTCCAGGTTTTAATCCCACTGGTTTTAAGAACTCATGAAACTTGGCCCAAAGCCAAGTGTGAGGGATGCATCTTCCCCATGTGGAATCCCCAGTCGACAGTCTGTTTATGTCCCCTCTCGGTGCCCATAGGTCCCTTCCTCTAGAAGACAGGCCTGCAGGTCCATTTCGCTCCCTATCGCATCTCCACCCTTCCTCGCCCTCTTTGATGTGGCCTTGTCTCTCCATTTAGCTACGGACGTTGTTCTGCCAGTCTTGGGGTCATTGTTAAGGGTGTCACAGATGTCTTCCACTCTTTTCTCAAGTCCGGTGAATATCTTTATGCTCACTACCCTAAATTCTCTGTCAGGCATACTACTTACTCCATTTCGCTGAGGTTTCTTGCTGTGATTTCATCCTGTTCTTGATTTGAGGCGTATTTCTCTCTCTTCATTTTGTCTGACTCTTGTGTCTGTTTCTGCATTAGGAAATCAGCTGTGTCTGCTCCTGGAAGTAGTGGCCTTATGAACAGGAGGCACTGTAGTGTCCCCTATTCACCAGAACCTGATGCTTCAGGCGTGTCTCCTACGTGTGTTGCACGTATCTGGCTGCTGTGACTGAACCGCTTTTTCCTTCAGTCCAGTCGTCAGCAGGAGCTCTCTTTGCCTGTTGGGCGCAGGGTTTAGTCCCTCTGGTGTTAGTAGGTCAGCCTAGGGCTGCCTTGGGCTTGAGTTGAGTGGGACCAGGCATTTGCCAGGGATGCATTAGCATCCAAGTGCAGGGTGCTTTCCCTGTGTTGTCCCCTGAGAAGCTGTCCTTGGTGGACAGGGCCCGCAGTCAGACCAGCTGCCTGCCTCTAGCCCACTGCTGGGGCTGCAGTCTGACTGGTGTGTGTGGTTATCTTTCCCTCTCCCCAGGGCAGGAGTCACTGTGGAGTGGTGCTGGCTCCTGTTGGGGCTGCTTGCACACTGCCACGCTTGTGGCACCGCTTTGGAGGGTCGCGAGCCAAGAGTGTAGCGGAGGGGACAGATCCATAATGCGCAGGTAGTGGACACATTGTACGCAATGTGTGTCCTGCCCATACGGTGGCAGCAAGGTTTGTGTGCTGGTCGTCTGCGAGAGAGGGCTTGCCACTGCCGGAACTAAGGCAGGCCTGGCTGGAGGGGGTGGATCTGCTGCAACCGAATACTCGAATACTCTGTTCCGCAAGGCCGTCGCTCACAAGGTGAGATAAAGGGTTTCCCAGACAAACAAAAGTTAAAGGAATTCATCACCCCTAAACCAGCCTTATAAGAAACGTTAAACAGGATTCTTTGAATGGAAAGGAAAGACCCTAAGCAGGAGTAAGAAAAGTGGGAAGCACAAAAGATGTAAAATTAAGTATATCTGTAAAAATCAGTCAAGAGATGATGGCAATAAATGGCAATAAATACATACCTATCAATAATTACTTTGAATGTAAATGAACAAATGCTCCAATCAAAAGACATGGGATGATAAATAAAAAAATAAGACGTCTATATGCTGTCCACAAGAGACTCATTTCAGACCTAAAGATACATGTAGATTCAAAGTGAAGGCAGGGAAAATCATTTACATGCAAACGGAAGTGAAAAGAAAACCAGGGTAGCAATACTTATATTGGATAAATAAAAAACAAAGACTGTAACAAGAGACAAAGAAGGACATTATATAATCAAAGGGAACAATCCAACATGAAGATGTAAAAACTTTAAATATTTATGCACTGAACATGGGAGCACCAAATACATAAAGCAGTTAGTAACAAAATAAAGGAAGTAATCAATACTAACACAGTAATAGTAGAGGACTTTAACACCCCACTTATATCAACGGACAGATCATCCAAACAACATCTACAAGAAAACAATAGCTTTGAATGACACATTGGACCAGAGGGATGTAAGAGATATATTCAGAACATTCCAGCCTATAACAGAATACACATTCTTTTCAAGTGTACATGAAAAACTCTCCAGTATAGATAACACATTAGGGCACAAAACAAGTCTCAAATTCAAAAACATCTAAGTCCTAACATGCATCTTCTCTGACCACAACACTATGAAACTAGAAGTCAACCAAAAGAAAAGATCTGGAAAGGACACAGATACACAGAGGTTAAACAACATGCTACTAAACAACAAATGGATCAACCAAGAAATCAAAGAGGAAATTTTAAAAAATACATGGGAGACAAATGAAAATGTAAACACAATGGCCCAAAATCTTTGGAATGCAGAAAATCTCTTCTAAGAGGTTACTTTATAGCAATACAGGCCTACCTCAGGAAGACAAATCTCAAACGACCTAACCTTACACCTAAAGGAGCTAGAAAAAGAACAAACAAAACCCAAATCCAGTAGGAGGAAGGAAATCATAAAGATAAGAGCAGAAATAAACAAAATCGAGACTAAAAAAAAAAAAAAAAAAAAAAACAGTAGAACAGATCAATGAAACCAGGAGCTGATTTCTTTGAAAAGATAACAAAATTGATAAACTGTTAGCCAGACTCTTGGGGAAAAAAAGAAAGAGAGGACCCAAATAAATGAAAGAGGAGAAATAATAACCAACATCCCAGAATTACAAAGGTTGTAAGAGAATATTAGGAGAAATTACATGCCAACAAATTAGACAAGCTAGAAGAGATGGACATATTCCTAGAAACCTATAACCTCCCCCAAAACTAAATCAGGAAGAAATGGAAAATTTGGTAATTGGTCTCTATTACCAGCAATGAAATGGAATCAGTAATCAAAAGTCTCCAAACTAACAAAAGCCCAAGACCAGACAGCTTCACAGGTGAATTCTACCAAACCTTTATATAAGAGTTAGTACCTATTCTCAAACTATTCAAAAAAAAAAAAAAATGGAAAAGGAAGGACAACCTCCAAATTCATTCTATGAGGCCAGCATTACCCTGATATGAAAACCAGATAAACATCTTACAAACAAGAGAGAACTACCAATATCATTGATGAACGTAGATGAAAACTCAACAAAATATTAGCAACTGAATCCAACAATTCTTTAAAAACAAACCTCATTCATCATGATCAAGTGAGATTTATTCTCAAGATGCAAGGATGGTTCAAAATTCACAAATCAACAAGATACATCACATCAATAAGAGAAAGGATTAAAACTGTATGATCATTTCAGCAGATGCAGAAAAAAGCATTTGACAAAGTATAATGTCCAGTCATGATAAAAACCCTCAGCAAAGTAGGTTTAGAGGGGGCATATGTCAGTATAATAAAAGCCATATATGAGAGGCACCTGGGTGGCTCAGTCAGTGAAACAACCAGCTCTCGATTTCAGTTCAGGTCATGATCTCATGGTTCACAGGATTGAGCCCCACATGGGGCTCTGTGCTGACAGCACAGAGCCTACTTGGGATTCTCTCTCTCCCCCTCTTTCTCTGCCCTTCCCGAGCCCATGCTCTCTCAAATAAATAAACTTAAAACATGTTTTTAATGCCATATATAAAAACCCACAGCTAATATCATACTCAATGGTGAAAATTTGAAAGATCTTAATATCAGGAACAAGACAAGGATGTCTGCTGTCATCACTTTTATATAATAGTACTGGAAGTCTTGGCTGCAGCAATTAAACCACATAAATAAAAGGCATCCAAATTGGTAAAGAGAAAGTAAAAGTTTCACTATTTGCAAATGACATGATACCAAATATAGAAAACCCTTAAGACCCCACGCCCCCCAAAAAACTACTAGAACCAATAAATGAATTCAGTAATGTTGTAGGGTACAAAACCAATATATAGATATCCATCGCATTTCTATACACTAATAATGAAGCAGCTGAAAGAGAAATTAAGAAAACACTCCCATTTATGACTGCACCAAAAATAACAAAATACCTAGGAATAAAATTAACCAAGGAGGTGAAAGACCCATAATACCTGAAAAATATAAAACATTGATGAAAGAAATTGAAGATGACACAAAAAAATGGAAACATATTCCGTGCTCCTGGATTGGAAGAACAAACATCAAAATGTCCGTATTGCCCAAAGCAATCTACACAATCAATACAATCCCTATCAGAATACAACAGCATTTTTTTACAGAACTAGAATAAACAATCCTAAGATTTGTATGGAATGACAAAAACACCCAGATAGCCAAAGAAATCTTAAAAAACTAAGCTGGAGGTATCACAATCTCAGACTTCAAGTTATATTACAAAGCTGTAGCAATCAAAACAGCATAGCACTGGCACAAAAACAGTCACAGAGATAAATGGAACAGAATAGAGAGCCCAGAGGTAAATCCACAACTATATGGTCAATTAATCTTCAACAAAGGAGGCAAGAATATACAATGGGAAAAAGACCATCTCTTCAACAAATGGTGTTGGGGAGAACTGGACACCTACATGCAAAAGAATGAAGCCAGACTACTTTCTTACACCATACACAAAAACTCAAAATGGATTAAAGACCTAAATGTGAGACCTGAAATCATAAAAATTCTAGAAGAGAGCATGGGCAGTACTTTCTTTGACATTGGCCATAACAACATTTTTCTAGATGTACAATCTCCTGAGGGAAGGGAAACAAAGGCAAAAATAAACTATTGGACCACATCAAAATAAAAAGCTTCTGCACAGCAAAGGAAACAACTAGCAAAACTAAAAGACAACCCTACTCAATAGGAGAAAATATTTGCAAATGACATTTCCAGTAAAGGGCTAGTACTCAAAATAAAGAACTTATATACCTCAACACACACACACAAATAACCCAATTAAAAATGGGCAGAAGACATGAACAGACATTTCTCCAAGGAAGACATATAGATAGCCAACAGAGACATAAGAAAATGTTCAACATCACTCATCAGAGAAATGCAAATCAAAACTACAATGAGGGACACCTTGAGTGGCTCATTTGGTTAAGCATCTGACTTCAGGTCATAATCTCACAGTTCACAGGTTCAAGCCCCACATCGGGCTCTACACTAATGGCATAGAGCCTGCTTGACTCTCTCAAAATAAATAAATAAGCTTTAGAAAGAAACTATAACGAGATACCACCTCACACATGTCAGAATGGCTAAAGCAACAAATGTTGGCAAAGATGTAGAAAAAAAGCAATCCTCTTGCACTGTTGATGGGAATTCAAACTGGTACAGCCAATGTAGAAAACAGTATGGAGGTTCCTCAAAAAGTTAAAAATAGGGGCGCCTGGGTGGCGCAGTCGGTTGGGCGTCCGACTTCAGCCAGGTCACGATCTCGCGGTCCGTGAGTTCGAGCCCCGCGTCGGGCTCTGGGCTGATGGCTCAGAGCCTGGAGCCTGTTTCTGATTCTGTGTCTCCCTCTCTCTCTGCCCCTCCCCCGTTCATGCCCTGTCTCTCTCTGTCCCAAAAATAAATAAAAAAATGTTGAAAAAAAAATTAAAAAAAAAAAGTTAAAAATAGAACTACCATATGATCCAGTAATTTCACTACTGGCTATTTATCTAAAAATACAAAAATACTAATTTGAAAGGATATATACCCCCCCCCGTGTTTACTGCAGCATTATTTATAATAGCCAAATTATGGAAGCAGCCTAAATGTCCATATGTCTATGGATAGATGAATGAATATTTTGTCTCACAAACACACACACACACACACTGGAGTATTACTCAGCCATAAAAAAGAATGAAGTGTTGCCATTTGCAATGACATGGGTTGAGCTAGAAAATATAATGCTAAGTGAAATAAGTCAGAAAAAGACAAATACCAGATGATTTCACCCATATGTGGAATTTAAGAAAAACTAACAACAACAAAAAAGATAAGCCAAAAAACAGACTCTTAACTATAGAGAACAAACTGATGGTTCCCAGAGGAGAGATGGGAGGGGAGACAGGTGATGGGATTACAGAGTACCCTTGTGATGAGCATTGAGTAACACAGAATTGCCGAATCACTCTATTGTACACCTGAAACTAATAACACTGTATGTTAACTATACTGGAATTTTTAAAAAAGTAAAATAATCCACCATGCAGAGGAAAACAAGAACAGGCTTTGAAAATGCACTGACCTGGAGTCAAATCCCAGGCACATCATTTCTAGTTGTGTGATTTTAAGCAAATTGCAGATCATTTCTTAACCTGTTTCCTCATCTGAATACATAGAATAGACCTACCTCGCAAAGTCATTCTGAAGAACAAAGGAGATAGCATGGATAAAGTACCTTGCATATAGAGTTTTAATAAATAGTCACTATTATTACTGATTTTTCTGTTGATAGTCTATGAGGGAGGTGATCCAGATATTAGAAGACCACCACTACCCTAGTACTAGACATCTCAGCACTGCCCACTGCTCCCCCCACCACGCACCTGCAGGAGGAATAGCCCTAAGCAGTCATAGATTGTAATCCCAAGATCCTGTCCCCACCCAGCCATAGCTGATGGTGAAATTCTAACCCAGGGGCACTTAGTCCAGGGTTGCCGGTGACCACATAGCCTGACTCTACGAACTGGGCCACTCACAGGGTCCTCTGCCCTCCTCTCCGTCTCATTTGTACTAACGATTGAGGACTGAGCAGTGGAAACGAGACTTAGATGCAGAATGAAGGGAGCCCTGAGAAAGCATCATGGCAAGCGATGTTATACATAAAGAAGATGGTCTGAAACATAAAATAGAAGAAGCAAAAGGAAAAGAAAACAGACAAGCAAGAACCAAGGAACAACATTTTAGCTAAGATCCATAAACATCTACTGCCTGCTTGAACCCTGAACGACTCACCAGTTGTTTTGCTCTTGAAATCCAGTTGATCAGTTTTATCGATGTGACATGTATGTGTAGTCTTGAAGTCAGAGAAGTAACTTAAATGAATTTCCTCCTTGCAACCTAAGATATTCTCAAAAATTGAGAATTGACAGGGACTAACTTGCCCAAGTTTACAGAGCAGAAGGGACCTTCGAGACAAGGCGATCCCAAGCCCAGCAGCCGGGCCTCATCCGGTGGCTATGTGTGTGAAGTGCCCTGGGCATCCAGCCCCTTTGAGGCTTCAGAGACTCAGACCTCTGAGCATCACACAAGCAAGGGGAGACCCCAAGCAAGAATTGCCCAGCTAGCCCACAGAACCACAGAAATAATAAACTGGTTTAAGTCACCAAGTGCACGGTGGTTTGTGATGCAGCAACAGATAACCAGTGCAGTGTAGTTAATAGCAAAAGACAAGTTTTATGTTGTTGCTTTGTGCGAACATCGTGCAGAGGGAATGTGATTTCAGTTGCGTTTTTGCTATGCCTGCGCTAACATAATTTGGCACCTCACTTTTTTGAGTTTCATAAAATGAAAACGAAAATGACAGAATCAGATGACATGATCTTTGAGATCCCTTCTGGTTCTTAAAAATTCTGAGTGCCAGCAAATGACACAGTCAAAACATGGCCCTAAAGGGATGGTTCCCTAGGCTTAATGTCTGAACTACCTTATTAAAAAAAAAAAAAAAAAGTCAAATGCAAAATAAAACTGCTTTTAGAGGCACAGTAGGTGCTTAAAATTTGTTTGAATTGAAATGCCACCTTCATGGGTACTTCGACTTAATTTAAATTGTTTTTTCTCACTCACTTGACCTGAGGTCACTTCCTAAGCCAATGGAATAAAAGTAAACACAGATCCAAAGTGAACTGTCAACACAGAGCAGCTAAAGAGTGATCTCAGGTTTGTTCTTTCACTCTCCTCTAGAGCCTTGTACCAAACTTCCCAGAGCTCCAGCCAAAGAGCATGTCTACCCAACCTGCTGCCTCTTGGGGTCATTCCACCCAGGGCAGCTGAGCAGGTGGAAACTACCAGCCAGTCACCCCTTACATACCACACCCAGCTTTCACATGAGCCCCTCTCTTGGCAGTAAGGACATGTCCTCCTCACTCACCTCCATCCCATTCCTGGCACTTTTTTTCCCCGCTCCTAAGAAGGAAGAAAAGATCCTATATTTACCACACCCTGTGCCCTGAACATGACACGGTGAACAGGAGTGTCAATTCCTCCAGGCTTTCCAGAAGCTCTATAGCTGCAGAGAGGAGCATGGCACCAGAAGAAAACAGAGCCAGTGGAAGGGCTCTGATGTGATGTCACTCACCTGGCAACCATCCTTCCTCACTGTGAAGTAACAAACAGGTACGCTGTGAGGTAACCAGGGAGGCAGCGTCGGTGAAAGGAAACCCATTACAAGTGACCGTTATCTAAAAAGTTCCTATTCTTCCTGCCCTGCTCTCTCCCCAAACTTCCTTCTCCTGAAACTGCCTTCCTTATCCTAAGGACAAGAAAACCTGGGCTATTTCCAAAGGGGAGCTTAATGGGAAATGCTTCCTCTAGATAGATTTCTTTATTGGTTCTGATTTTAAAAACAGCTCAGGAATAATTTTAAAACCATATTTTACTGGACATGCCCTTCACTTTCAACATAGAAATCACACTATCCACCTGTCTCTGTATTCCCAGCGTCCAAATAAGGGAGGAAACGTAGCCACTGCCACATTCACCATGACACTAGCTCCCAGTGGCCTGATGATACAAGACTGCACATTCTGCTTTGGTTACCTCTGATGAAGAAAATCACAGCAAAGACAGTGACCCCACAGATGGTCCATCCTCTGACATGGCCATGTACACTCAGTGACTCATCTACCAGCGTGATGCATAAGGACCCATCTTTGCCATTTGGCAAGTTACTAGGCTATTTACTGAAACTTATTCAATATGCTTATCTGGAACAGGGATGATAACAGTAGCCTTGCTGTATGCCCACAGGCTAGCACATCCACAGGGCTCAGTAAGTAATAGTTATACGTGGGGTGCCTGGGTAGCTCAGTCGGTTGAGTGTCCAACTCTTGAATTAGGCTCAGGTCATGATCTCATGGTTCATGGGATTGAGCCCCGCACTGTGGAGCCTGCTTGGGATTCTCCCTGTCTCTCTCTCTCTCTCTCTCTCCCCCCCCTCCCGCCCGCCCGCCCTCTCTATTTCTCGCTCTCTCCCTCCCTTCCCCACTCAAGCTCTCTCTCAAAATAGACATCTTAAAAAAAGATTCTCTCCCTCTGCCCCTCTCCCCAGCTCCTGCTCACTTGTTCTCTCACGCGCTGTCTCAAATAAAAATTTTAAAAATAAAAAAAAAAAACACAAATAAGTAATAGTTACATGCACGCATGTAAACAGCTTAGCATTGTGCCTGGGACAAAATTAGTACTCAGCACATTTGTTGCCTCTGCAGTTAGCAGGAGGAGTAATAGTGGCAGTACTGATGGTACTTTTTCTCTCAATCCATGCTGAACTAAAGTGTGGCATGAAAAGGAGATACTCTGCTCTCCAGGGACACAGGCTGTTATACAGAGATAGTACCTATGCTACTGCTCCTTTTCAGATCCCCCATTGCCACAATTTTCCTTTCTAGCTCTAAATTCCTGCCTCCTCTCCCCACAATCCACCCACTTCTATACACCCAACTCTTGTAGTTTATGTTCAGACCTAAGAAGAATCAAAGTTTCCATAGTTAGGTGGAAGATGATAAGCTTTCTGCTTAATACTAAGTGCTGGAAATCTTTAGATCTACACGTTCTAAATGGTCTCTCTTGACAGAAATGGAACTGGAAATCATTGGTCACCGAGCGGGGTCCCGGAGACAATGCACCTTGCGTTATGTCAATATAGGTTTCTCTTAAAGGAGTATGTCTTCTCTGTTAACACATTATATTGTGATCACTGGTGTTTAAGCTGTGTTCATACTGGGTATGATATTAGGGATGGACCATTTTGTCTACAAATTTAATATCCCCAGCATCCAGGATTTTAAGCACATAGAAAAACTCAGTATGTTTACTAAATAAAGAAGACGAAAGGTACAGTGATATAGTTTAGAGGTATTTTCTATATATCCATCTTACTCTCCATTAACACAAGTAACAGAAACTTAATTCTCTATTAAAATTACAGTCCATGTGGTCAGAGGAATAGATCAAAACACAGAACTGGAGAGAACAGTGAAGAGTCCCAAGTGTGTCCTAGGCACAATGCTAAGCTGTTTACATGCATGCATGTAACTATTACTTGTTTTTGTTTTTTTATTTTTTTAGTTTTTATTTGAGAGAGAGCTTAAGAGAACAAGTGAGCAGGAGCTGGGGAGAGGGGCAGAGGGAGAGAATCTTTTCTTAAGATGTCTATTTTGAGAGAGAGCATGAGTGGGGAAGGGAGGGAGAGACAGGGAGAATCCCAAGCAGGCTCCACACATGTCAGTGGGGCTCAACATGGAATAAGCATGGAAGTATTACATCATGATCTTTAAAAAGCTACCACTTCATCATAGAATATATTTTCAAGCTTTAGAAATTGAATGTTGTTGATAAATAGTAGATTCTAACTACATGATTGCGTTTAATTTTGAACTTTTCTTTTGTAAATTTCAAAACCAAAATTGAAAGGTCGTGAACAAGAATAAAATGTTGAGTTAGAAAAAGACTTAGCATGGGGTGCCTGGGTGGCTCAGTCAATTAAGCATCCGACTTTGGCTCAGGTCATGATCTCACAGTTCGTGGGTTCGAGCCCCACGTCGGGCTCTGTGCTGACAGCTCAGAGCCTGGAGCCTGCTTCAGATTCTGTGTCTCCCTCTCTCTCTGCTCCTTCTGCATTCACGCTCTGTCTCTCTCTCAAAAATAAATAAACATTAAGAAAAAAATTTTTTTAAAAAGATAAAGACTTAGCAACTCTCTAGACCAATGATTCTCAGAATGTGATCATAGGGGGGCCTTTGGAGACCCCAACAACCTTTCAGGGAGTCCTCAAAATCAAAGTCATTTTCCTAATGATAATAGGGCATTACTCGTCTTTTTCACTCTCATTCTTGCACCATGAACAGTGGATCTTTCCAGAGTTTACAGGATGTATGATATCACAGCAGACAAATGCAGAAATAGATTTAACAGTCCAACTGTCTCCTATTAAGCCAGACCTTAAGAAAGTTTGCCAAAAATATAAAATAGTATCACTCTTGTAAGTTTTTGTTTTGAAAAACAGGTATTTTTCATTAAAATGTGCCGTGTTCATATATGAGCTCACTGCTTTTTACAAAGAATATTTTTAATTTCCCACTTTTAGTTTCTAATATGATAAATATTAATAATTATAATCCATATAAACAAAAGTTCTTTGGCGTCTTCAACATTTTTTATGAGTGTAAATTGGGTCTGAGACCATGAAGTGTAAGAACCACTGCTCCGGACCCATGATTTTTAACCAGGGATTGGCATTCAAGTCAGCAAATCAGGTCCTGGCTCTTCTCTGTGGTAACTGATAAAGAGGGCAAAGAAGCTCCCTGGCCTCACCTATAAAATTAGAAAGTCACAGCTAAAAAGAGTGCTGGGGTCAAAAAACATTGTGAATTAGTAGTGATCATTCCTAAGAATCTGGATATAGGAAATGAAAAGGAGATGAGAGCCAGAGATTCAAAGGTTCTCAGGTTAGACAACTGACAGACGAGTATTGCCTCTGGTAGTTGAAAATAACCAGACTGGAATTACAGGAGAAGCTATGAACCCAGTGTTAGATGGCAGATCCCAAAAGTGGAGATGCCCTGTCTCCACCTCTACTTGGAGACAGAGAACTGCAGGGAGGTGGGCAGTCAGAACCAGCAATATGGATTTGAGTTTTAGCCCTCCCTAGTGACAGGTGGCATCCAGAGGTGAAAAAGCCCATCAATGAAGTGAATGTGGAAGATGGAGCTGTTCAAAGCAGAACTGGAGGTGAGGCGCTCATTTTAGAACGAATTAAAGAAGAGCCCAGGAGATGCTGGGAAAGGCTGACTCAGAGACTAGAACAATGCAGGGCTCTGAATAGTATCTTGGCATGACATAGCCAATGGATGGGTGGCAAGATGGAAGCAAGGACAAAAAAGAGAAAGAAAAGAATCAAAGGGGACAGCTTCAAGGAGGACTGATTGGTCAACCATATCAAAAGGAAAGACACAAATGATAAACTCTGAGACACTAATGGATTTGACAAGAATTGGGTCATTGCTTCAAACCAAAATTTTTAGTAGAGGGGTCAAAACAATACGTGAAAATTGTGTGAAAAAATATAAATGCATAAGGAAGGAAATAAAGAGGATGAAAGAAAGAAAAGGAAACAAATCCTGCAAAGACTTTTGGTATTTAAGCCAAGATCACTTGTGTACAGCCAGGATGGAAATACCCAGTGGCCTCAGTGCCACTGCACGTGCTCAAGGCAAAGAAAAGAATGACAGGTACCATGACTCACAAGATTTCATCATCAAACCACCCTCTCATAGGACTATTTTCTGGTCGACCAAAATACAGTCTTAAGAAATCCTGTAATTCAGAGGTCAAAAAAGGTGAAGGTTAAAAGACCTAGTCTAATCAGATATTATTTAAAAAGAAATATTTAGAATTGAATAGGTCTTGAGTAGGGACACAAATAATAAAAATCCAACTATCAGAGTTTCATATATAAAAAGGAATTGCTATGACAACCACAATTCAACCTCCACAGAAAATATAAATAGGAACCAGAATGAGAAAATTATAGAGAAATGTGGCTTTTCTGATTTGGAAACCATTTCAACTACTATTCTTTAATGTTTTGCTCATTTGGCTCTGATATGAGAACATGAAAATAGTCTTCCATTTCAATAGCTTCTTTGTATTAAAATTAAAATGAACAAACTGTCATTTAATGAAATGAAACTGGGAACTAAGACCATTTTAATGATTTACGCCACTAAGATGCCCTGTCCCCTTCATTGTTAACTTCTAACACTCAAAGGACCACACCAAAATTAAAGAATAAACATACAGGGGCGCCTGGGTGGCGCAGTCGGTTAAGCGTCCGACTTCAGCCAGGTCACGATCTCACGGTCCGTGAGTTCCAGCCCCGCGTCGGGCTCTGGGCTGATGGCTCAGAGCCTGGAGCCTGTTTCCGATTCTGTGTCTCCCTCTCTCTCTGGCCCTCCCCCGTTCATGCTCTGTCTCTCTCTGTCCCAAAAATAAACAAACGTTGAAAAAAAAAATTTAAAAAAAAAATAAAAAAATAAAAAAAATAAAAAAAAAAAGAATAAACATACATTAAATGCATTCTATTACAGGCCAAATAGTAAAAGCAGATACCAGAGAATGTAGAATCAATACATTTTTAGCTGCCAGAGTGTAAAGTTTCAAACCAGTTGTAAAGGACCAGTTTCCTACCTCTTCTCCAGCATTTTCCTTTAACCATGACACTTCCTGAGACCTGCTATGTAGTTTGCTATTTATCTGATTGGTGACAGAAGGTAGAATAGTGCAGGGTCAGATATCCCCAGCTTCTCCTAGGATAACCTAGTCATTTTCACTCTCCTGAAGCCAGAGTAATCAGCTCTTACAAGCCCAGGGATCCTGAGGATTCACAGTTAGAGAATCCAGCAATTTGATCTTTTGCACAGTGCATATGCCTTAAGACATTCTCACTGTAAAGGAAGCAAGCTGGCTACAGGTGGCTCTTTAATGAACTCGGCTGCCTGACCTTGTCCAGGCACCTGTAGTGTTCTGCCTCCTGCCTGCCCTTATATCTTCATTTCCTAGGTCTAATGCCCTCAGTTTCCTTGCTGTAGCCTCATGCCCAGTTTTCCTCTCTCTGCTCTGGCTTCTTCAGCTAGTCTGGCACCCCACTTGAGCTTTGCCCTGGATGCTTGTCATTCAATCTCCTATGGCTCTGCTCTACAGCCCAAGGGCCAGGCCAGCCTGCCCTTCCTCTAAACCCATCTCCAGATCCAGGAACCTCATCTGTTGCAGCTCCAAGCCTGCCAAGTGGAGTGGTTTGGACATGAATCAGTTCTAATCACAGAAGGTCTCAGGTAGCACTGAGCTTCCTCTCATGTCACCCAACTTCAACACCTTCCCAGGGAGAAGGAAAGCAATTCACTATTCATTGTGCCTGACAAAATCAATCACATGCATGAGAGTCCTTATGATGCTGCTGTTGAACTATAAGGCTTATCATCCCCTGTATTAACCAAATTGAAATCTGTCAGTCATACCATCATAAATTAATTATAAATTAGGACATCAATGTCACTATATTCAGAGTATATTTTGCTAGATCCTCCAGAAGTAAACTTATATAATAATCTGTAATTGTTAGCAGGTAAAAATCTCAAAACACACAAGTTGTATGATCTAAATCCAAGTTCTTTGCATCCAAGAATTTCAGTTTTTAAGAATCTTCTATATACAAATCCACATAAACTCCAAGTCTCTATATAGCATCATCAAAGCTGGGAAGGGCATCCTGAAATCAGGTTAGCTATCCCCAGCACCTGAAGCTCTTTCAAAGACCTGAAGACCTGAAGCTCTTTCAAAAGATGGGTGGTAACTGGGATGCCTGGGTGACTCAATCAGTTAAACATCCGACTTCAGCTCAGATCATGATCTCACAGTTCATGAGTTCAAGCCCCGCGTCTGGCTCTATGCTGACAGCTCAGAGCCTGGAGCCTCCTTTGTATTCTGTGTCTCCCTCTCCCTCTGCCCTGCGCCTGCTCACACTCTGTCTCTCTCTCTCTCAAAAATAAACGTTATAAACAACTTTTAAAACAATAAAAGACGGATGGTTATTAAGTGTGCAATGTATATATTGAGTGAATTTGTCAAAGCAAACTTGGTTCATGGATTCACACCTCCACTTTGGAAGGGTCTGTACCAGGTACATGACACTAGTGAGGATTTTAGATCCTACAGTCACACTGGAGAAGGCAAGACATAAATATAAACAGACATAAATATAAACAGGCTAGATTGCCTGATCAACATGTCACATGGAGTAAGACCACCCATAGAGTAAGGAGGGAAGACGAGGGCAGGAGATACCAAGGGGAACAAAACTTCCGGAAAAGTATCTTTTTTCAGGGTTTTCTTCCGCTATGCCCTATGACATAAAAATACCTATGAGAGACTTTTTAGCTATCCCATAACTCTCAGAAATTGAGTATGCTTTCATCTTTGCCATACAGAATTATTTGAGCCAAAGGCTAGTTTTCGAGAATATCAAAATCTTCGTTGTTGAGCACACTCTGGTTTCAGTGCCTTGCTGCTCTTTCCTCCTTCCATTTTTGATCTACCTACTGCTGAACAAGGTACAAGCCAATAAAATAGAAAAGGATGAGAGAAGATCTGATGTTGGCTTTCATCTACTTCACTCCCCCTTGCTCCCATTAATGCCCCAGGTCCAACTGGGAACAACGGTCCCTCTCGTGAAAGAAGTCTCTCTCTGGGCACAGGACCTGTATCAAGCAGGTTTCATGGGGCACAGGGCTTTTTTTCTAAAGAATCTAAGAAAAGAAGAAGTTGGAAACTATGGGACACAGCTAGTGAGTCACAGCTGAGTTTTGAACCAAGGCCAATCCATACTAAAAGCTCCTTACTCCTTTCTCCGGTGCCTTCTAATTTACCTTCTTAGGCTTAAACTGACATTTAAATGTTATTCCAAGTCTCAGGAAAGAAACATAGGGCAGGATGGGGAGGCAGGAACAGACATTCATAAATGAATATTTGTTATAATTCTACAACAATAAGGTGTATCATAGTGACAACAATAGAAATCTTTTACTATCTTATTAGAAAATAATATAGTTCTTGACCAGATACATAAAATTGCTGCCTGCTGCAATAGAATCACTAACATAATAACTGGTTTTCTTATTATAGTCTTATGTATATGTTATTTTAGAAGTAAGAGCTAACACAGGTTGTCTGGGGTTTTTTAAACCAGATGCCCAGCATTCCTAATGAGCACATGATAGAAAATTTAAATTTCAAAGCAAATGTCAATGCCAAAATAATAAATTATTTTAAATATTCCTCCCACAGAACCCTGATTCTACATGGCCAAGCGTACACATGTAATTATTAGCAGGTTCACTGGCACAAAATGGACCAGATGTGAACATGACTCCAAATTGCTCATTTGCAACCAAGTCCTCCAGATACTCAGTCCTGACAGCATTGAATCAAATGAATTGATCAAAACATCTAGGAGTGAGAAGGGACTGGACCTACTGCTCATTCAGAGCATTTGTCTCTTTATAAGATCCCCACGATGTAGACATCTGGCTACATGCCAGAGTCATGCCCTGTCATCTGGCTACACTGACCAAAGAGCTCTCTCTACCCGAGCAGAGGTCACTGTTCCATTTTGGACAGCTCTGTCTGATGATGCATTCTGTCAGAGTAAACAAATCAGTGACCGGTCTGAGGACATGGATACATGTTTATTTTCCTCTGTAACACAAGTCAACAAGAAAGTCTGTAATCGAGTAAATCAAAAGAGGTTACAAAAATTATGACACATATGTTTAGACTAGTTCAAGCAGATCAGGTCACTGAGCCAACGAAGAAATGGTACCTAAACCATATGAGTAAGTTCATATTACACATCTACATTATGCAGTGGTTTTAACTCTTAAATAAATTCACCACCACCAAAAAAAAAAAAAAAAAAAAAAAAAATCACACTGTTGGTTGAGTACTGATAGATAAATACAGCGCTTTAGCCAGAGGAGGCAGGTTTTGTTGTTTCTATCACAGTCACTGGACACACCAGGTCTTTCTCTGACCTAGAGAGGGTACACACAGCATGGAGCTGAAATAGCAACCTCATAATTGCTCAAATATTCAGATGGTTTGACAATCCTCTAAGTAGTGCAATTTAGGAGAACTAGACTTCTAGATAGAAAACCTAGGCATTATAAACCTAGGATGCAGAGTGGTAAAAAGTGACATCTCACCCTTATTACAGACTGTTCAGGTAATGAACTGATACTCTGGTCAAAACAAAACACATGAAGATCTACTTTTTCAGTCCTGAAATTAATACTTTCCTAATATTTAACATTTTGTTTGTTTTTCAGTGTCTTTCTCTTGAATGGGAGGTTTTTTCCTCGAATAGTGAAACAATGTAAGGGTTTGTAATCTCAGTAAATAGCCTGAAAAGATCTTCTCTCCATGTACATTCTCAAGATTACAATTTGGATTCTTTGAGTTTAATGAGGACTAGAGTCAGACTGTTTCCCATTAAAAAGAGAAAGGAGTAAGGAAGAAATTCAATAAGTGTTCAAGTAAAATATAGCCATCCTAACATCTGTGTTATATTAGAGGAGACACAAGACAAAACATTGACTCTTGAGGTTAAATCTAAATTTCCTGCTGCAGTTCTCAAAGAGTTTGAGAGTTTAGATGAAAAAGGCAACAAGGAAAATGGAACCCCCCCCAAAAAAGTCCAAAAGTGAATTTCAAAAGCTATTAAGTGCCAACACTTAGTTATTTCTTTGAGGGACCAATTTAGTCAGCAATTACCCAATAGCCACAAACAAAAATCAGTGAAAATTCTGCACCGTGCTCCAGTGTTCTCTGGAATTAGGGCTGACACACCTGCGATCTGTAGGTCATAGGAGATGCCAAACCACGGCCTCGGAGTCTTCATCTCTCTTGCGGGATGTTGTTGAATATCCACATCTTTCTCTAGTATATTTTTACATTACACTTGAGTTTCCAAAGATATTATTTCAGTCTCCTTTGGAATCTAATGGGCTTTAATTTCAGAACCTAAACTGAAGAAAACTCAAGCTCCCAAGTCAAGGTCAACAAGCAAGACCAATGATCTCAGCAAAAACTAAAGAGCATGAGGCCAGAACCAGGATTCAATAAACTCCATCCTCAAGGCTGGCTTTCAAGCCTGAAGCTCCTCCTTTATCAAGCTTGTGAGTAAAACTAAGTTTTAATAAATTAATGCTGGGGCACCTGGGTGGCGCAGTCGGTTAAGCGTCTGACTTCAGCCAGGTCACGATCTCGCGGTCCGTGAGTTCAAGCCCCACGTCAGGCTCTGGGCTGATGGCTCAGAGCCTGGAGCCTGTTTCCGATTCTGTGTCTCCCTCTCTCTCTGCCCCTCCCCCGTTCATGCTCTGTCTCTCTCTGTCCCAAAAATAAAAATAAAACGTTGAAAAAAAAAATTTTTTTTAAATAATAAATAAATTAATGCTGACCTACTGGCTTTGGTGACTCTGGGGAAGCCTCTCTAAAATCCCACTGATCAGAAGTGTGTATGTGCATGCACACACACACACACACACACACACAATGTAGATGATGGATCTGTTACTCTGAACAACTCAAAATGAAATATACTCTTATACCAAATTCCATGATAGAATGAGGTGCCTATCTCTAAACATTGCATATCAAAATTTTTTTTTCAACCACAAAGATTCCGATTGAATTGAGGAAGTAGGATTAGAAGGACAGATTTGCCATGAATCATTTTAGGCAAATCTTCTATCAATTCATACCTCACTTTCAGCATCCAAGAAATCTAGATTCTGTTTGGTCTTCAAGACCTCTTCCCAATGTATCCTTTTTGTCCTGTCTCAACAGATGGTTACCCCTCTGCTACAGCCCAACAAACCCTATTACTATTCATTCTACCTCACTGATTCCTCCCTCCGAGTCTCTTTTTCTGGTTTCTCCTCTTAATGTTGAAAGCTCCCGGGGCTTAGTATTTGGCTCTCTTTTCTATCAATACTTTCACCCTTGGAGAGCTCATCCAGTCTCTATATGCCAGTGACTCAAGTTTGTATTTTCAGCTCAAACTCTCTGCTGAGCTCCAGACTTATAGATACAGCTGCCTGTTTAATATTTCCATCTGGCTGTCTAACAGACATCTCAAACTTACATATCCTAAATTTAACACCCAATTTCTCTCTACCCCACCTTTCAAACATACAGACCCTACAGACTTCCTATTTTCAGCTGATAACAACTCCATTTTTCCAGTTGCTCAAGACAGGTCTCACTGTCACACTTGACTCTCACTCTCCACATTAAATCCATCAGAAAATCCTCTTGACTACATGAAAAGTCATCAAGATAACAGTGTATCCAGAGTCCAGTCCATCACTTCCAAAGCTACTTACCCTGATTCAGGCTCCATTGTTTCTTACCTGGATTACCCCCAACGGCCCCCTAAATGTTCTCTCCTTCTACCCTTGCCTCCTAGAGAGGCAAGAAGATTCTTTTTAAACATTAGTCATATCATTGCATTCCTCTGGTTTAGCTCTGCAATGGCTACCCATATCAGTCAGATGAAAACAAAAGTCCTCACAATGGACTCCTTTTCTACTTCTCCCCTTTGCTGAACCTGTTCCATTCATAATGGCCACCTAGCTTTTCCTCAAATATATCAGACACATTCCTCCCTTAGATTCTGCCCTGGTGCTTCTTCCTTTGTAGAATACTCTTCCCTCAGATAGCCACATAGTTCCCTCACCTCCTTCACGTGTTCCCTTCTTAGTGACACCTGCCCAGAACACCTGTTTAAAACTGCAACCACCCTCTCTCTGGTACTCCAATCCTCTTTCCCCTACCATGCGCTTTTTTCTTTCTCTAAAATAATTACCACCTTCTAATATTTACCTATTAGTTTATTTTCTGTTCCGTCCCAGCACACACACCCCAAGAAAGTAAGCCCCATGAGGGCAGTAACTTTTAGGTTTTGTTCACTGAGATATTCCAAATGCCTAGAAATATAAGCACATAGTCAGTACCCAACAAATATCTATTGAATAAAGCCCACCACACACACTGCCAATTTAAAGTTTGATTTGTGTCATGTTTCCCTCTTTAACTTTCTTCAAACTCTTTAGCAGGGGAAATAATTCTTTCCCCCCTTTCAAGCTCCAATTTAAAGCCTCTGAAATCTTTTCTACATTAGCTCTGCTCTACTGACCATGGATTTTTATGCACTTAGTCAACAACAACAACAAAAATTTGCATTAGCATTTTTGTTTGCCAACTCTGAAAATCTTAAGTCATGCATACTTACAACTAAACTCTCAGTTCTTTGTCAAACAATAACCTTTGTTTTTTAACTAGTGATTTGATACCTTTAAACACATTACATTATCATTTAAATAACGGATACAGGATAAATGTTGTTACTTCTCTCTACGGATTATAAAAAAACAAAATAAGTACAAACATCAAGGACCTTCTCAGACCTGAAGGAACTATAGCCACTGGAATTTGCAAATGTTTCATGCCTTTTAGACCTGCATCTCCAAAGATGGTTCTCTATTCCCAAATCAATCAATAGGATACATCACATCAACACAAGAAAGGATAAAAACTGTATGATCATTTCAATAGATGCAAAAATACCATTTGACAAAGTACAACATCCATTCCTGATAAAAACCCTGAACAAAGTAGGTTTAGAGGGAACATACCTCAACATAATAAAGGCCATATAAGAAACACCCACAGGGGCGCCTGGGTGGCTCAGTCGGTTAAGCGGCCGACTTTGGCTCAGGTCATGATCTCGTGGTCTGTGAGTTTGAGCCCCGCATCGGGCTCTGTGCTGACAGCTCAGAGCCTGGAGACTGTTTCAGATTCTGCGTCTCCCTCTCTCTGACCCTCTTCCATTCATGCTCTGTCTCTCTCTGTCTCAAAAATAAACGTTAAAAAAAATTTTTTTTAATTAAAAAATTAAAAAAAAAAAAAGAAAAGAAACACCCACAGCTATTATCATACTCAATTGTGAGAAAACTGAAAGCTTTCCCCCTAAGATCAGGAACAAGACAAGGATATCCACTGTCACCACTTTTATCCAACATAGTCCTGCAACTCCTGGCCATACCATTTAGACAACAACAACAACAAAAAATAGCAGTCGTCCAAATTGGTAAGAAAGAAGTAAAACTTACACTATTTGCAGACAACACAGTACTCTATATAAAAAACCCTAAAGACTCCACCAAGAAAATATTAGATCTGACAAATGAATTCAGTAAGGTCATAGGATACAAAATCAATATACAGAAATCCATTTCAGAGTGCCTGGGTGACTCAGTCTGTTGAGTGTGATCTTACTGTTTTTGAGATCGAGCCCCCCCCAACTTTTAAACTTTTTTTAAAAGTTTATTTTGAGAGAGAGAGAGAGAGAGAGAGAGAGATAGGCAGACAGAGAGAAAGTGAGACAGAGAACCCCAAGCAGTCTCCTCACTATCAGTGCAGACAGAGCTGGACACAGGCCTCAAACCCATGAAACCATAAGATCGTGACCTGAGCCAAAATCAAGAGTCAGATGCTTAACCAACTGAGCCACCCAGGCACCCCAAATAAATAAACATAAAAAAAAAAAGAAATCCATTTCAGTTTGACACACTGATAGTAAAGCATCAGAAAGAAATTAAAAAAAAAAAAAAAACAGTCCCATTTAAAATTGTAGCAAAAATAGTAACTAGGAATAAAGGTAACCAAAGAAGTGAAAGACCTGTACTCTGAAAACTATAAAACAATGATGAAAGGAAGTAAAGATGACACAAAGGAAAAGACATTCCATGCTCATGGATTAAAAATGTTGTTAAAATGCCCAAAGCGATCTACAGATTTAATGCAATTTCTATCAACATACCAACAGCATTTTTCATATAACTAAAACAAATAATCCTAAAGTTTGTATGGAACCACAAAAGACTCCAAACAGCCAAAGCCATCTTGAGAGAGCAGAACAAAACTGGAGGTATCACAATCCCAGATTTCAAGATGTACGACAAAGCTGTAGTAATCAAACTGTATAGTGCCGCCATAAAAATAGACAAAGAGATCAATAGAACAGATTAGAGAGCCCAGAAATAAATGCAAGATTATGTGGTCAATTAGTCTATGACAAAGAAGAAGAATATGCAGTGGGAAAAAATCTCTTCAACAAATGGTGCTAGGAAAACCAGAGAGCTACATGTAAAAGAATGAAACTGGATGACTTTTTTATGCCATACACAAAAATAAAATGGATCAAAGACTTCAATATGAGACCTGAAACCACAAAATCCTAGAAGAGAATACAGTCTCTGACATCGGCCATAGCAACATTTTTCTAGCTATGTCTCCTGAGGCAAGGGAAACAAAAGCAAAAATAAACTATTGGGACCACACCCAAATAAAAACCTTTGGCACAGAAAAGGAAACAACCAACAAAACTAAAGGCTATCTACTGAATAGGAGAAGATACTGCAAATGACATACCCAATAAAGGGTTAGGATCAAAATACAGAAAGAACTTACAGAACTCAACACCAAAAAAACAAATACTCCAATTAAAAATAGGAAGAAGAGGGGCACCTGGGTGGCTCAGTCAGTTAAGTGTCCGACTCTTGGTTTCAGCTCAGGTCATGATCCCATGGTTTGTGAGTTCAAGCTCCCGTGTCAGGCTCTACACTGACAGCACAGAGCCTGCTTGGGATTCTCTCTCCCTCTCTCTCTCTGCCCCTCTCCTGCTCACTTGCTCTCTGTCTCAAAATAAATAAACTTAAAAAAAATTTAAATAGGAAGAAGACATGAACAGACATTTCTTCAAAGAAAACATATGTATAAGCAACAGATACATGAAAGGATGCTCAACAACTCATCATCAGGTAAATGCAAATCAAAACCACAATGAGATATCATCACTCACACCTGTCAAAATGGCTAAAGTAAAACACACAAACAAACAAACAAAAAAAACAAGTGTTGGCAAGGATGTAGAGAAAAAGGAACACTCTTGCAATGTTGGTGGGAATGCAAACTAGTACAACCACTGTGGAAAACAGTACGGAGGTTCCTGAAAATTTTTTTTAAATCTAATTACCATATCTTGTAATTCCACTACTGGGTATTTACCCAAAGAACATAAAAACACTAATTTGAAAAGATACATGCACGCCTATGTTTATTGAGGCATTATTTACAATAGCCCAATTATGGAAGCAGCCCAAGTGTCCATCTGTAGATGAATGGAAATACACACACATACTGCAATATTACTCAGCCATAAAAATAAAGTAAAATAAAATCTTGCCATTTGCAACAACATGGATACATCTAGAGGGTATTATGCTAAGTGAAATAAGTCAGAGGAAGACAAATACCATATGACAAATACCAATTCTACTCATATGTGGAATTTAAGAAACAAAAAAATGAACAAAGAAGAAAAG
This sequence comes from Herpailurus yagouaroundi, assembly GCF_014898765.1. Taxonomy (NCBI): domain Eukaryota; kingdom Metazoa; phylum Chordata; class Mammalia; order Carnivora; family Felidae; genus Herpailurus; species Herpailurus yagouaroundi. The sequence continues at coordinate 38,313,845 of NW_024412397.1, read as the reverse complement.
AAGAGACAAACCAAAAAACAGACTCTTACCTATAGAAAGGGAGGTTGGTGATGGGGATGGATGAAATAGGTGAAGGGGATTAAGAGTACACTTATCATGATGAGCACTGAGTAATGTATAGAACTGTGGAATCACTGCATTATACACTTAAAGCTAACATAATACTGTATGTTAACTATACTGGCATTAAAAAAAATTTTAAGGCTTGCTGTGAATATTAAAAAAAAAGGAAAAAAAAAAAAAAGAAAAAAAGACATGCATCTCCAAGAGTGTGATGGAGAGAAGGATTATCAGAGAGTTCCTTTGTCATAGAATAAATACAGTTGACTCTTGAACAACATGGGTTTGAATTATGTGGGTCGACTTATATGTGGATTTTTTTCAATAATACAGTACAGTATTGTGAATGTAGTTTCTCTTCCTTATGATTTTCTTAACAGTTTCTCTAGCTTACTTTATTGTAAGAATATAGTATGTAATATATATACAAAATGTGTGTTAATTGATTATGTTATAGGTAAGGTTTCCAATCAAAGCTATTAGTAAAGTTTTGCGAAGTCAAAAGTTATATAGGGACTTTGACTATGTGGGTGGGTTTGGTGCCCCTAACCCTGCATTGTTCAAGGGCAAGCTGTACTGAAAAGTTTGTAAGTCTTCTTTAGTAAGAAACCTAAACCCATTTTCATGGGTTGAATTGTGTTCTCCAAAAAAAGATACATTAAAGTCTTAGTCCAGTACCTCAGAATGTAACCTTTTTTGGAAACAGGGCCTTTGAGGAGGTAATCAAGTTAAAATCAATCATTAGAGTGAGCCCTATTACAATGCGACTGCTATCTTTATTTTTTAAAAAAGTGGGGGGACATTTTGACACAGAAACACACACACACAGAGGAAAGGTAATATGAAGACACGCAGAGAAAATATCATGTAAAGACAAAGGATTGGAGTGATGGATCTTTGAGCCTGAGGCCACTAGGACAGGGAACAGATCCTTCCCCAGCACCTTCAGAAAACACATGGGCCTGCTGATACTTTGAGAGACCAGATTTCTGGCCTCCAGAATTGGGAAACAATAAATTTCTGCTGTTTTGAAACACCCAGTTTGTGGCACATTGTTATGGAAGCCCTAATAAACTAATACACCCATTATTTGTATCAACAAATTGAAAATATGTTATCTAGTCAGGTCTCAGCTCCAAGTATTCAGGTTGTAACAGGTGCCCTAAAACTGAAGTTTTTGCAACTGAGTGTCTTGATTCCAGAGTAACTTTGTAATTGTTACTTTATAATCATTTCGCTGACTAAAATACTTAACTAGGGGTAAGGGAATTCTCTTCTGCTCTAGTATTAAAAAGATCTTGTGAGTACAGGTGAGGATCCTTCAGTGCCCTTATTATTTCTAAAGGCAAGCTGGCCTGCAAAGCTGAATGTCAGAAAACATTCTGCACTACTGATTGACAATTATATGTTTGATTGATCTACATGGAGGAGAAACAATTTGGAAAATTATTCAAATTGTAGGACTAAATTCAATCTCAAAAATTCAGATTTAAGGGGCGCCTGGGTGGCGCAGTCGGTTAAGCGTCCGACTTCAGCCAGGTCACGATCTCGCGGTCCGGGAGTTCGAGCCCCGCGTCGGGCTCTGGGCTGATGACTCAGAGCCTGGAGCCTGTTTCCGATTCTGTGTCTCCCTCTCTCTCTGCCCCTCCCCCGTTCATGCTCTGTCTCTCTCTGTCCCAAAAATAAATAAACGTTGAAAAAAAATTAAAAAAAAAAATTCAGATTTAAAAAAAATTTTTTTCAACGTTTATTTATTTTTGAGAGAGCATGAGTAGGGAAGAGGCAGAGAGAGAGGGAGACACAGAATTGAAAGCAGGCTCCTGGCTCTGAGCTGTCAGCACAGAGCCCGATGTGGGGCTCAAACCCACAAACCATGAGATCCTTGAGATCATGACCTGGGCCGAAGTCAGGTATCCAACTGACTGAGCCACCCAGGCACCCCAATCAACAATTCAGATTTTAAGAAAATGTCAGGTTTTAGTTACCTAGACCACTGTCTACACCTTGTTTTCTGGCTTGATATACAACCAACCTCTGAGCTTTGGCCAGAGGGTTCTTTTTTTTTTTTTTTTTTTTTTTTTTAGTTTATTTATTATGAGAGAGACTGCACGAATCGGGGCGGGGTGGAGAGATAGGAGGCGGAGAATCTCTGACACCAGGGAAACTGCTGTGGGGCTCAAACTCACAAACCATGAGATCATGGCCTGAGCCGAAGTCAAGCATTGGACACTTAACCAGCTGAGCCACCAGGTGCCCCTGGCCAGCAGGTTCTAAACGGTGGGTTTGGTGCCCAAACGGTGGGGCACCTGGGTGGCTCAGTCAGTTAAGTGTCCGACTCCTGATTTTGGCTCAGGTCATGATCTTGCAGTTCGTGGGATCAAGCCCCACATTAGGCTCTATGCTGACAATGTGGAGCCTGCTTGGGATTCTCTCTCTTTCCCTCTCTCTCTGCTCCTCCCCCACTTGCATGCACACATGCACATGCTTTCTCTCTCAAAGTGAAAATAAACTTTAAACAAAATAAAAGGAAAATATAAGAGCCACTGTCTTCAAGTTCATATTTCAGGTATAAACTCAGTTCCTTTGCAGGCTGAGAGAGTTATTAGACTTTTCCTAAATGGGAGAGTGAGGACCATGCCCACTGTCACTTCTGAGCATGAAGGTCTTTGAAATGTTTCCCCGACTGTGCCTTCAGATCAGATGCCTACTGCCCAGCCTCACTTCTTGCTTGAGCTAAAAGTCAAAAACTAAATTGTTCCATTGCTGCAAATGTTTACAGGTCTAGGAAGAAAACAAAGTTTAAACACTCCTATCAGCTATTGGATATTTTCTGGTAAATGAAGAATCACAATAAGCAAATGAAACTCACAAATGACTTACTAATACCACAAATTACAATAATAATCCTAGCATCTACTGAGCAGTTTTACTTAAGTGGCAAGGATAAACTGTCACAAAACCGTGCAAGGAGGAAGTTACCCTCCATTTTACTAAAGGGAAAATGGAGTTCAGAAGGGCTAAGTGGTCAAGTTAGGGCTTAAACTCAGATCCACGTGGCTGCAAACTCAGCCACTATTACAAAGAGGCAGTTCACACTACTTCCCAGAACTTTACTTGTATTATTAGCGTTAATTTTCAGAATAATCCTCATAGATCAGTGGTGCTTTGATCTCCCTGTCACATCTGAGAAGACCGGAGCTCAGGAAGGTTAAGTGACTTGTCCTCTGGCCATAGCTAAAGGCTGTGAAACAGGATTCAAATTCCAAAGTCTTTCCTGCTAATAATTAAAAATAAATTCCCTGTATTGAGCCCTGTCCTATATTATGTACAGTCACTCTAAGCCATCCTAAAAGGTAGAAAGTTATTATCCTCATTCTCCACATGAGGAAGGTGAGGTTCAGAGAAGGGACTTGACTTTTCCTATCACCAAGCTATCAGGTGGCAGAGCTGGGACCCAAAGGCAGGTCTGAGGTCTCCGAGCCCATGCTCCTGCCACTGTGCCAGGCTGCCTTTCCCAGGTCCTCCTAGCAATTAAGCCAGTGACACTGAATCTCTAGGCTAATTTCCAAGGGCCCATGAGAGCAAAGGAGAGCACTTGAGATAGTACAAAGGATTAAAGTAACATGCCTTGACAACCCAGCAACAGGAAGAAAATCAGAATCTGAGGTTCCAACAGCCCCGTTCTCACCATCAATACACACAGCAGCAAGCGCTCGTTCTCGATTTTCCAAGTAATTACACTCTTAATTTTATTTACATAAATAGAAATAACTAAGTTCATATAAATGGAAACCCCAGCAGCAGGAGAGAAAAATACATTGCCAAGAATGAGCTACATATCAAGTGAGAAAGGCCAGAACAGGGGATTTCTATATGTTTTATTCATTTTACCTCGTTTTTCAAGGCTCCTCCCTATGTATGTTCTCCCCGCTGCTTTCAGTGATGGTATTCTCCTGTCTCTAACTGAAACGTTGGTTTGGCAGGAAATGAGAAGGTTCTTTTTGAAATCAGACTATTAAGCTGTGATTAAGTCTTCTCCCCTGGAGCAGAACCAGGGGTCCCTTTGCCAAAATGGCAAAGAAAAGATTAAGTTTACAAAACAATATCAATGTGATATCTACGACATATTACATTGTTACAAAACGCTTCCACATATATTCTCTCACTGGATCTCCACATCAGACCTAGGAGGTAGGCAAAGTCCACATCATAATCCTCATTTTACTGAAAATAAAACTAAAATCCAATTAAGTGACTTGTTCAAGATCATACAACCAGTAAAAAACATAGCTAAGTATTTTGTTACTAAATCTCAGGCTCTTTGCACAACCCCATCATGTTCTAAAATACTTTAGAACTATTTATTTTACTGTGCAATGCTGAATAGCTCTGTGGCTGCTATTACAGTTATCATACCATAATTTCTTATTTTGATACGCTTTATTTTTTAGAGCAATTTTAGGCTCACAGAGAAATTGAGCAGAAAGTACAGAGATTTCCATGTACCCTCTATCCACAAACATGCATAGCATCCCCCACCAGCAACATCCCCCCAAGAGTAATACATTTGTTACAACTCATCATTTTTTAACTATAAAGATCAAGTGATAATTCTATTAGCAAGTTCTCATTAGCTGAAAACTAATATGACACACAGATAATGTAGCTACCTTTTATGGGGCACATGCTAGGCACTGAAGAAGGTACTAGGTGTTTGCGTATTTTTGACATTTAACTCTCACAAGGCTAAGGAAGATATTGGTATCTTGATTAGAAAAATAAAATCATAAGACAGAAAATCTCATGGAAGTGAGGCTCAGAGAGGCTAAATGACTTGCCCACACCTACATATGAAGAGCCAGGATTCACAGTCCTCCAAAGTCTATGCTATATCAGGGGAAAGACTCTGTACCACATCTCACTCTCCAATTAAGACAGGAGCACTGCTAGAACAACCCCACATCTACTGGCTTCCTTAGGAAACTACCCCAACGTTTAACAACCCCAAGTCAACCAGCTGTTCACTCCCTAAACGTAGGAAACGCCAGCACAACAGGGGGTGCTGCTGAACAAGGATGGCAGAGGCCACGTTAACGCTGACATGAGGAAGCAGTGTGAGCCTCACCTTCCACAGTGCAGGTGGCAACACGCAGCACGTCAACAACTCTGTTAGCTTCCCCCACCCACACGTGAACCTCAACCCCTAGCCCAAGGTTGAAGTGATTTCCTTTTTCTCATGGGATGACATCCATAAGACCCGGTACCAAAATGGGAGAAGGGGGAGAAGAAAAAAGGAAAGGAAGGGAGAGGAGAAGGGGAAGAGGAGGAGGCAAAAGGCATTTCCCAATATTTTGAGAGCCATTCACCCCCACTGGATACACTTACCACCAGCCTTTCCATTTCATCCCTCAGTGAACACAGGAAAGAACTCGAAGGGTGAGCCTCCCAGGCCCTTTTTCCTAGCTAGCCCGTCTCTGAAACACCCCCCATAGCTTAAACCAAGCCTGAATGATCAGGGAAACTGAGGAACATTTCCAGCAGGCCTTCAACTTTTATCGTGTCACGATCACTACATCTGCTACATGATCCTACTGCTCATGCTGAGGCAATGAGTAACGAAGACAAAAATAAAAACGTTTTACGTATTCAATCCTCTCCAAAGACTTATGATAAAAGGTCCCCAATTGTTGCCCACAATTCCAATATACAAAAAGTTTTGAAAATCCAGATGTTTATTCTTAAGTATGCAGCAAAGTCTTTTGGTGGTAAAACCCGATCTGAACCAATGCTGGGTTTTTTATAGTCTTTATTTATCCACTTAGTATCAACAATCATATATTTCTTTTTTTTTATTATTATTTTTTTAATGTTTATTTTTGAGACAGAGAGAGACAGAGCATGAATGGGGGAGGGTCAGAGAGAGAGGGAGACACAGAATCTGAAGCAGGCTCCAGGCTCCGAGCTGTCAGCACAGAGCCGACGTGGGGCTCGAACTCACGGACCATGAGATCATGACCTGAGCCGAAGCCGGACACTTAACCGACTGAGACACCCAGGCGCCCCAACAATCATATATTTCACTGCAAAATGGGTTGACATGTTGGACTCAGGAGCACTAGGATGTGTTTTCATAGTCCATGCTCAAATTTTTTTTTTTTAATTTGGAGTAGTATAGCCATTATATCCACATATAATCAATAGTCATATTTAAGTGGATCATTTCAACATATAGCCCTATCCAAACTGTGTTAAGTGCTACTGGCTTGTGGCTCATCTGAGAGAGCTAAGCTTGCATTTGTTGTCTCTTGTCACATTGTCCAGTCTCTAGTGAGGAAAATTCAGTAACATCTTTAAGAACAATGATTTACAGGGCACCTGGGTGGCTCAGTAAAGCAACCAACTCTTGATTTCGGCTCAGGTTATGATCTCAAGGTCATGAGATTGAACCCCACATTGGGCTGTGCACTATAGTGGAGTCTGCAAGTCAGCTTAAGATTCTTTCTCTCCCTGGGGCGCCTGGGTGGCTCAGTTGGTTAAGTGTTCGACTTCAGCTCTGGTCATGATCCCACGGTTTGTGGGTTTGAGCCCCACATCAGGCTCTGTGCTGAAGCTAAGAGCCTGGAGCCTGCTTCAGATTCTCTGTCTCCCTCTCTCTCTGCCCCTCCCCTTCTTCTGCTCTGTCTCTCTCTCTCTCTCAAAAATAAATAACCATAAAAAAAATTCTTTAAAAAAAAAAAGATTCTTTCTCTCCCTTTCTCCACTCCTCCCCCTCTCTAAAAACAATAAATAAAACTCTCTCTAAAAACAATAAATAAATAAAAATAAAAATAAATTAAAAAATAAAGAACAATGGGGTGCCTGGGTGGCTCAGTCGGTTAAGCATCTGGCTCTTGATTTCAGCTCAGGTCATGATCTCATGTTTTGTGACATCAAGCCCTATAGTTAGGCTCTGCACTGACAGTGCAGAGCCTGCTTGGGATTCTCTCTCTCTGCCCCTTCCCTTGCTCTCTTTCTCAAAAATAAATAAACTTAAAAAAAAAGAAAAAAAGAACAATGATTTACTATGTACCAAGCACTGTTCTAAGTGCTTGATGTTATAAACATTTAATTGTCAGCCCCACACTGAAATGGTCCTTACTACTCTCATTTTACAAATGATGAATCTGAGGCAGGGAGTTACACTGTCTAGCTAGTAAAAGTGGCAGATCCAGGATCTGAACCTCAGCAAAAACCAACCCAACAAAAATGCTTTTCTTCACTGCACTTGTGAGGAGGAGGAGGAGGGACAGAAGGGAAATAAATAAAATAAATAACTACCATATAGCCTATCAGAAGGTTGAGGAGAAACAAAACCTGAGCTCTTAACTACTACAATGTACTGTGTCTCAGGGAAAGGAAAGCCAGGTCTGGTGTCTGAAGGGTGAAAGAAGAGAATAAGAGCAATTTTAGGATAAATCAACAGTGCGCTCCACAATCACAATGATGCCTGTAAATTAAGATGTATCTTCAAGAAACTTAACAACGTGGGAATGCAAGCTGGTGCAACCACTCTGGAAAACAGTATGGAGATTCCTCAAAAAACTAAAAATAGAACTCCCCTACGACTCAGCGATTGCACTACTAGGCATTTATCCAAGGGATACGGGTGTGCTGTTTCAAGGGGACACATGCACTCCAATGTTTATGGCAGCACTATCAATAGCCAAAGTATGGAAACAGCCAAATGTCCATCGATGGATAAATGGATAAAGAAGATGTGGTGTATATATATATACAATGGAGGATTACTCGGCAATCAAAAAGAAGGAAATCTTGCCATTTGCAACTACGGGGATGGAACTGGAGGGTATTATGCTAAGTGAAATCAGTCAGAGAAAGACAAAAATCATATGACTTCACTCATATGAGGACTTTAAGAGACAAAACAGATGAACATAAGGGAAGGGAAACAAAAATAATATAAAAACAGGGAGGGGGACAAAACAGAAGAGACTCATAAATATGGAGAACAAACAGGGTTACTGAAGGGGTTGTGGGAGGAGGGATTGGCTAAATGGGTAAGGGGTACTAAGGAATCTACTCCTGGAATCATTTTTGCACTATATGCTAATTAATTTGGATGTAAATTTTAAAAAATAAAAAATTAAATTAAAAATTAAAAATTAAAAAAAGAATACATAAGAACTTCTACTTGCAAGCATCATGGATTAACAAAAATTGGATTCACCCTTCTACCTGAAAAGGCCAAAACAAAACCAAAAAACAGGCAAAATATATGAAAGAATGGTTTTCAAGGTAATGGATATCAGACAATGGAGGAGAAACAGGAAACAAATGAGGCGAGCACTACAATCTACTTCGTTTACTGACTGAGAGCAATTCCAGGTCATGGTGCAGGGAAGGGTAACTGAAGTAGAACTCTGTCATGGAATGTCCCTAAATCAATACTTACAGGGATGTATAGCTCTAACTGCCTATAAAAGAAAAGGAATAAGTTCTCACATCAATCACCTCAGCTTCCACCTTAACAAAACAGAAAGAGCAAATTAACCCAAAAGTGAGCTGAATAAAGGAAATAATAAATATCAGAACAGAAATTAGTGAAATAGATCATGGAACACTAATAAAGAAAAAAATCAATGAAACCAAAACTCAGTTCTTTGGGTAGAGCAACAAAATTGGTAAATCTCTAGCCAGGCAGATCAGGGGGGACAAAGGGAAAAGAATAAAATTATCAACATCAGGAATGAGAGAGAGGACACCACTAGAGTCTATGTATATTTCTAGGATAATAAGCAAATATTATGAAAAAATTTGTGCCAATAAATTCAACAACTTAGATGAAATAGACATACTGCTTGAAAAATACAAACTACCAACATTCACTCAAAATAGAGATAAAGATACAGACATAGATACATAACCTGAATAGCCCTGTAACTACTAAAGAAATTGAATTTGTAGTTTAAAACCAATGCAGTAAAAAAACGACAACAACAACAACAAAAAACATCTAAGCCCAGATGGCTTCACTAATGGCTTCTATCAGATATTTAAGGGAGAAATATGGAAGTCTATGTGAACGCTTTCAGAAAATTGAAGAGGAAAGAATATTTCTGGCTCGTTATAGGATACCACCATTATCCTGATATAAAAACCAGATGGAGGCAATAGAAGAAAAATACAGAATAAAATTCCCTCATAAACAGAGATGCAACTGTTCTTTTAAAAAATTAGCAAATCAAATGCAACAATATATTAAAAGGATAATGCATCATGACCAAGTGGGATGTCCCATAATCCTAGGTTAGTTTAATATTTTAAATATCAATGTAAATCACCATATTAGTAAACTAAAAAATAAAAACCACATTACCATCTCAAACTAGACACAGAAACAGCATCTGATGAAATCTAACATTCCTTCCTGATTAAAAAAAAAAAAAAAAAAACTCTCAGTAAACTAAGAATATATGGAAACTTTCTCATCCCAATACAGGGTATTGACAAAAAATCTACAGCTAACCTTATACTTGATGGTAAAACACTGACTGCCTTCCCCCTAAAATTGACAGCAAGATAAGGATTTCCACTCTCACCTTTTCTATTCAACATCATACAGGAGATTCTGGCCAGTTCAATAAGACAAGAAAAGGAATAAAAGGCTTAGAAAGTAAAAAAGTAAAACTGCATTCATTTGAAAAGAAAAAAGGAAAAAATTAGAAAGCAGAAAGTAGGAGTGCCTAGGTGGCTCAGATGGTTGAGCATCCGACCACAGCTCAGGTCATGATCTCACAGTTCATGAGTTCAAGCCCTGCATCAGGCTTTGCGCTAATAATACAGAGCCTGCTTAGATTCTCCATCTCCTTCTCTCTTTGCCACTCCCTCACTCACTCTCTCTCTCTCTCAAAGATAAATAAACATTTTTTTAATAGTATGAAAGGAAAAGAAAGCAGAAAGTAAAACTGTCACTTGCATATGACATGATTATCTATGTAGAAAATGCTAAGGAATACTTTTAAAAGCTTCTAGAACTAGTAAGTGAATTTAACAAGGTTGCAAGATCTAAACAATATACGAAATCAATGATATTTCTATATACCTACATACTAGTGATGAATAATTAGAAACTGAAATAAAATATCCTTTACAAAAGTCTCCAAAATATGATAAATCTGACAAAACGATTATAAGATTTGTACACTGAAACTATAAAACATTGCTGATAAAAATTAAAGAACACTTAAATAAAGGGAGATCTACCCATTATTTATGGGTCAAAAGACTCAAAACTCTTAAGATGGCACTTCTCCCGAAATTCATCTATAGATTCAGCATAATTCCTATCAAAATCTCAGCTGGCTTTTTGTAGAAAAGGACAAGCTGATTCTAAAACTCAGATGGAATGGCAAAAGACCTAGAATAACAAAAGAAAAAAAAAAAGGTTTTAGAAGAACATTAAAGGATTAACACTATCTGATTTCAGGGCATGTTACGAAGCTACAATGCTGAAGACATTTGTGGTACTGCCATGAAGATAGACAAATGCATCAATGAAATTGACTGAAGAGTTTCTAAATAGACCCACAAATATTTGAACAACTGATTTTCAAAAAAAAAAAAATGCAAAGACACTTCAGTGGAGAAAGGATAATCTTTTCAACAAACAGTGCTAGCATACAAACAAAAAGTGAACTTAGAGCAATGCCTCATGCTATATAAAAAGATTAATTTAAAATGTATCGAAGACCTAAATTTAAGACCCCAAACTATGAAACTGCTAGAACAAAACATAGATGAGAAACTTCATAACCTTGAGTTAGACAAAGATTTCTTAGTTACAACACCAAGAATATGATCCATAAAATAACCGATTGACAAACAGGACTTCATGAAAACTAAAAGCCCCTAAGAGATTAAAAGACAAGGTACAGACTGGGAGAAAATATCCGAGAAGCATATATCTTACAGAAGATTTGTATCCAGAAAATATAAAGAATTTTCTTTCAACGTTTTTATTTATTTATTTTTGGGACAGAGAGAGACAGAGCATGAACGGGGGAGGGGCAGAGAGAGAAGGAGACACAGAATTGGAAACAGGCTCCAGGCTCCGAGCCACCAGCCCAGAGCCCGACGCGGGGCTCGAACTCACGGACCACGAGATCGTGACCTGGCTGAAGTCGGACGCTCAACCGACTGCGCCACCCAGGCGCCCCTAAAGAATTTTCAAATTCTAAAATGAAAACAAAAATCCTACAAATATATGGGCAAAATATGTGGATAGATACCACCGAAGAAGGCAAATAAGTGGCAAATAAGGAAACAACAGAATGCTGACATCATTAGTAATTGGGAAATACAAAGCAAAATAATGAAATACAACTACTCACCTCTTAGAATGGCTAACATTACAAAGATTCACACTGTAGCAAGTGTTGGTGATGGTACGAAACAAGTGTAACTTTCATAGGCTGTTGGTAAAAATGGAAAATGGTGTGCCCACTTGTGAAAACAGTTAGTTTCTTAAAAAGCAAAATATACACCTATCACATGATCCAGCCATTCCACACAAAGACTTGTACACAAATGTTCACAGTAGTTTTATTTGTAATAATCAAAAACTGGAAATAACCCCGATGTCCATTAATGGGTAGTTGAGCCAACTGTGATCTATCCATATGATGAAATATTCCTAAGCGATAAAAAGGAATGAAAGAATGATACCCATAACAGCAAGGATCTTAAATAATTATGCTAAGTGAAAAAGAAAAACAAAAAAAGAATATATACTCTATGATTCCATTTATATAAAACTTTAGAAAATACAGAGGCACCTGGCAGGCTCTGTCGGTTAAGCGTCCAACTTCGGCTCAGATCATCATCTCACCATTTGTGGGTTCGAGCTGCGCATTGGGCTGTGTGCTAACAGCTTGGAGCCTGGAGCCTACTTTAGATTCTGTGTCTTCCTCTCTCTCTCTGCCCCTCCCCTGCTCATGCTCTGTCTCTCTCTCTCTCTCTCTCTCTCTCTCTCTCTCTCTCTCTCTCTCAAAAATAAACATTAAAAATTAAAAAAAAAAACTTTAGAAAATACAAATTAATCAAAAAGCAGATCAATGTGGTTGCCTCAGGAGGGACAGGGGGAGGCGGAAGGGTCAGGAGGAAGATATTACAAGGGCATAAGGAAACTTTTGGGGGGATGATGAATATATGTTCATTATCTTAATTGCAGTGATAGTTTCATCAGTATGAACATATCTCAAAATGCATCCACACTATCTGCACATAATCTAAACACAAGCTGTCTATTGTACATCAATTATACTTCAATAAAGCTATTGTTAAAAGAATAATGTGTAAGCAACTGGAGACTGACCTCCTGCTCAGATATGCTGATATTATATCACTTTTACAGATAGACATAACTAACTGTAGATAAACAAGTCAGTCCTGTACAAAAAGCTGAGGATTTAGTTTCTCAAAAGAATGTTATTAATGGGTCTGATTCAGAGACCACCAACCAATTCTAGTCCAAGAAGGAGCCATTTTGCTATCTTTTTTTGCCTTCCTTATACAAAATCAAAGTTTCAAATATCTTACAAACAGTTTTTAGTATAACCAGTAATTCTGTTTATTATGTGTTTTGATGATCTATTACAACATCAAAAATCACCCCAAAAGTATGTGTCTTAAATGCAGTTTGGAGGAACAGTTTGTCTCAGAGCCATCACTCAGAGCCATCTTGGAAGGCGCAAAGCTGAGACCTGTAAAAAGCATCTGAAGGTTCGATGACTCACAAGTCTGCTGGTTGCAGCTGGCTGGTGGTTTGGAACTTAGCTGGGGCCAGAGTCACAACATAAAGCTCCCCCCCTTGTGGCTTGGGCTTCCTCACAACATGGTGGCTAGGCTCCACATGCTAACATCCCAAAAGAGAGCCAGCCAGAAACTGTCACCTCTTGCCCTTAGCCTTTTAAGTCACACAGTGTCATTCTACCATACTCTATCCTCTAAAATCAAATAGTAAAGGGTAGTCCATATTGAAAGAGGCGGATTAGATTCCACCTTTTAACGGGAGGAATGTCAAAGAATTTGCAGATGGGTTTTTAAATCACCACACTGTGCTTACTGAATATGCAGATCCCTTGCTGTGCCTTTCAAATACATGGCCAGGAGCTTTAGTGGAAGGAATGCTACACTGGGACTCAGGGAAACTAGATTCAAATTCTTATACAGATTAGAGAGTCTTATACAGATGCTAACTTTCCATGTTAAAAACAGGGACTAGGAACTAGTGTACAGAGGAGGTCAAAGTGAGATAGGAGAGGACAGAAAGGGGAAAGAGCCTATATAGTTGAAGCATTTAGCACAGAATGGCAGTGAAGTCACCCATGCTAGACTCCAAAAAGAATGCTTAAAGCTACTGAGGGGTCAGTCCCGTGGAAGCAGAGTAGAGAGAGAATAGTGGTGGGCAGGCCAGCAACCACCAATAGGGAAATCTTATAGCAGACAGCAGGTGGCTTTAAGGCCAGAGGTGGGTTTTGGTGATGCTGCTCTTGGGCAGAACTCTTCCTCTGGACAGTAAACATTCTGCTATTATTGCATCAAATCATATAGAACCATCATTACATGCTTGCATGACCAGCTCAATTCTCCTTGCATGGCACCCTTTGCGTCCAGGACCAAGTATTCATGAATAAATGGGACTGAACTATGGAGCAGGAAACCAGTCTTAAGGACCTAAGAGTTGAGAATAGGGTATCAGGACAGGACTTAGAACCTAGGAAAATAAAGACCCAGTTATTAAATTTTGTGGTGGTCTAGCTCCCAGGCAGATGATTGAGTCTGAGGTTCTGGGTATGACTGGCCACAAGGCTGACCAGCCTGAGCTCTTAAACAAAAGTTTCTTAATTTCCCCCCAAAGATTAATCTTCAAGCCTAGGGGGTAGGCCCTTAGGAAGGAAACAAGTGGCAGGGACAGAAAGATCCATGGCTGCCCCATGTAAAAGAGAGCACCAGGCAGTCTGTGAGACCTCTTTCTGCCTCTAAATCAATTCTGCTCACAGAAGGGAACTGCCCCAGACATCAGACAGGGCATCAGACAGGGCTCACCATCATCCCCAAAACACCGCGTTTCTCCTGTTTTCCCTGACTCTGCACAATAGAAGCACCACCACCCAGGTGGCCATGCAGGAACCAGGACTTGTCCTAGATGCCTCCCCTTAGTCGTCTCCGACTTGCAGTCATGTCCCGTCCATTCCAACTCTATATCATCACTCAACATTCTTTTTCAAGAAACCCTTCCTTGATCCTAGAGTCGAAACAGTCCTCTCCCATCTTCCCATGGTCAGACCCTGCCAGACACATGCTGTCCCCACCAGGTAAGTAATTTCAGATCCTGCACTATGTCACTACACTGTGCAAATGGCATGGTTATTCAATAAATGTTTGCTGAATGAACAAATTAAGTAAACCCACAGCCATTGTAAACAGTGTCCTATACCCAGCACTTCCTAACCCCTTCCCTTTTTTTTTTTCCTCTTAGCACTTTTTGCCTCTAACATTATATAAATTCACTTACCTTTTTAACTTATTCTCTCTCCATTCTGAACATCCTTCCCAAACATAAGCTTCATGACAAAAGGGGTTTCTGACCACTGGTTTATTCCTATATCCCATGTTGCTAAAAGAGTGCCAGGCATTCGATAGGCACTTAATAAGTAATGACAAACATCCAACTGCTCAGCTGGCTTCAGATGGCCATGGGATTTTCTAGGCAGTGACCCACCGGGTTTCCCTGGCAACCATGGCTCCCGGATATGCCACCCTCTCCCCACCTAGGACACACTTTAGGCATTTGCCTGGACAACAGCTTATTTGGGGGGGGCAGCTGCTGCTGAAGCAGAACCAGCTACCAGAACCCTTCCCATTCCGCCATCTGGAAAACCCACTGAGAAAGTGGTTCAACCCTCATGTGCCAGGGAAAGTAACTTGTCATACTTTTTACAAAGTAGCCGAGGAACTATGAAGTATGATTTCTAACATGCATTTAATGAGGAACTAGTTGGTTGTTGCTTAAAAATTCAGATGCATGAGGCGTTCCTGGATGGCTCAGTCAGTTAAGCGTCCGACTTCGGCTCAGGTCATGATCTCACAGACTGTGGGTTGGAGCCCCACATCAGGCTCTGTGCTGACAGCTCAGAGCCTGGAGCCTGCTTCAGATTCCGTGTCTGCCTCTCTCTCTGCCCCTCCCTGACTTGTGCTCTCTCTCACTCTCAGAAATAAATAAAACATTTTTAAAAATTTTAAAAAATTCAAATGGTTATGAAATTTAAAAATTTTTTTTAAAAACTTTGTTTCAGAAAATATTAAATTTGGGGTCATTTTTCTAAGCAGTGATAGAGAAAATCACCTTTATTTTTATAATAATAAAGTCAAGGTTAGGGGCTACCTATAATCAGCAAAATTATGTTACTGTCTTTTCTTTCAATCATACGGGGTTTGTTAACAATCCACTAAAGTGATTTATTCATTACTGTTTACAAACAATGCTAATGTTTTTAAGCATTTACCATATGGCAGACCCTTTAGATACATCATGCTGTTTAATTCTCATGACTCCAGGATATAGATATGATTAGACCCATTTTAGTGTAGAAGAAACTCCAGATCAGAGCAATTAAGTAATTGCTATAATGTTTTATTTCTTAACAAAAATAAAGAGATCTGAAATTAATACAGCAAAATAAGATCTGACAAAGTTAAATGTTGGGTAAACAGATGTTATTGTATATTCTTCTTTGTGAGCTTGAGATATTTCATAATAAAAAATAAATCATTAAATGATGGCAACAATTTACCCATATTACTGTGCTAATTAAAGGCAGAGCTCAGATTCAAATTCACATCTGTTTGTCTCAAAAGTTCATGTTTTTTCCCCCACAATATTGTGCTGCCTCTCCAAAATGGAGACTATTTGCTTGAACTAGTATTTAACCCAAGCTAGAAGACCTGCAAGGTAGGTCTAACTGGTCATTAAATAGAGTTATTTATTATTAGCAGGAACAATAATACAATCGTGACATATACTTTGGATTTACATACTCCCTTTTTCTCAAGTGTCTTTAAGTTGATTCAGTAACCCTAGACCAGGAGGTTGAAACAAATAATCGCTTATTCCCAAATATTCGATCTCAGGATATAGCCCACAAGCTTAGAACCACTCTCTTGTTCTTACACTCCAAGACATAATTAAAAATAAGGAGCATCAGGGGTACCTGGGTGGCTCAGTTGGTTAGGCATCCAACTTCAGCTCAGGTCATGATCTCACGGTTCATGGGTTCAAGCCCCACATTAGGCTCTGTGCAGACAGCTCACAGAGCCTGGAGTTTGCTTCAGATTCTGTCTCTCTCTCTCTCTCTCTCTCTGCCTCTCAAAAATTAACATTACAAAAAAAATTTTTTAATAAGGAGCATTAAACTCAGGGAATACTAGGGATAAAGAAAGAAAAGGGAGGAGACCAAAGAGAGTAGGTAGGTGGGCAGCAACACAACAAGCTCTGGAAGAGGAAGAGGAGAGAGTCCGGAGACAAAAGCTCTTAGGAGAGAGAAAGGAGTCTATAAAGAAAGGAGGCTTAAGAAGAGGCAGGAACGGAGATGAAACCTGGAGATGGAGAAAGACAAAAGTTAGGTAAAGTACAAGGAGTACAGAACAAGATTAAAAATCAGAGAGAAGAGGGGGACAAAGAAATCATGGGGTCAAATGAGTGGCATACAGGAGAAGGCAGATGGAGCTTTCCAATCATTTCATAAATTAGTTCCATGTCCTTCCATGCAAGGTTTTCCCTCCCTTTCCTGACATTAACAGGATCAGCAACTTCAAATGATACATTTTGAAATAGCAGGGTAATAAATTGAAAGCATCAGTGAACAAACAAGACCCCTCACAATGAAAATTAAGCGCCGAGGAATGCAAATTAAATTCCAATATGACATAGTACTTAGAAACGTGGCGCGTGGCACTGAAACACGATGTTGTTCTGGAACCATTTTCAATTCTGCAGAAAGCCTGCAGACCGCAGGCTGCTGTTATGGATTTAATTTCTTCCCTCCTTAGTCCACCAAGTTGTAGACTGGAATCCGACTCCATCTTTACTACTGAACAAGCAGGAGGAATCTTCACAAACGTGCCTCTAAACCCACACTCTCACCTGCCCACACCTTTAACCAGCACGACGAGGGGCTGGGCATCAAGCAGAACGGACACATACCAGAAAAAAAAAAAAGGTGCATTCTCCTGAATGCTTCTTTCTTCTCTGTCCTTTCCAGGGAATTTCAAATATCACATTCGCTGTGTTGTGTGCAAACCATTATGTCAGAGCCTTTTTAAACTTGCAGCTGTAATCTATTTTCCTTCCAGCCAGATTCAGGAGGTTCCTTTTTTGTAGGTAAACATTTCTTTCTAAAAAGGTAGGGGTTAAAATCCATAGAGCTGCACAGGGAGATTTAGTAAAAGCATTAGCTTTTATCATCCAAGTAAGCACTTGTTCTTCAAACAGAGATTCGTTTTTTTAAAAATATTTGGTAGCCATTTCATCTGTTTATAGTGAAGCTTTAGGTTAATTCCAGTTAGGTTAATGAAATAAGGACTTAGGTTAAATCCTTAATGAGTGCCAATTTATATCAAGGCACTAAGGCCCAATCCACACATTATAATTAAAACATCAACCATATATGCCAGATGATCTATTAAAGGTCACCTTTACATGGAGGCAGTTCCTAGCGAAAAGTGACCTAAACATATCAACAGCAAGCACAACTCACCCATTCTGCAATTATTTCAACCTTCTACCACTGAGGACCACCAATTGCCAACCACCCACCATGACTCTGGGAACTACCCTAAGCTGTACCATCACCCTTAATCTCTGCTTCCCATCCCCTTTCTTCATTTCTGCTTCCCCATCAGCTCTTCAGTACCCCCATCTCCAGGACTGACCTAGCCCCCCACATGCACAGCATCTGCCTGCTGGCCCCTCCATGGGACACCCTGGTGTGTGAGCTTTGAGGGTTTCATTACTGCTACAAGGTCAGTGGAGGAGCTGACACTGGCTTCAGACTCAGAAGATTGGGTTTGAGTCCCAGGTTTCCACCTCCTAATTGTGTGGCTAAGGATAATTTATTGAACCTCCTGCAGCTTCCATGTCTTTACTCGTAAAATGGGGGACAGGGTCTACCATCTTCATAGGATTGCTGTGAAGATTTTGTAAGCCTGACGTATGGGAAAGCATTTTCTAAGTGTCACAGTGATATATAGTTATTCTGAAGTAACTTTTTAGAGATATAAGCTGGTAAGCAGTGTACATTTTATAAATTACAGTACCGTAAGAAAGATCATGGCCTAAAAGTTGGGAGATATGGATCCAGTCCTGGCTGTACTAGATCACGAGTCACTTAACTTCTCTGATCCTTTGTTTTTACTCAACTTGAAGAATCTCTGAAGATCCTTCAGGTATTAACAATCTGCAAATCTAGAGCAGCACTGTTCAATTGCACATGTGTTCAATCAGCTTTTAGAAGCCAGCCTGGGAACAGAACACTGTAACATTGCTTAGATGGAAAAATGAATTCTGAGCAATGACAACTGGCTGACAAGTAGACTTTTGGAACAAAATTAATTCACAATTTGGAGACAGTTTGAATCACTATCATAGATTTCACTTAGAAAAAAATCTTTGGTGAAGTTAGGAAATATCTCCCATGCTCTTCTGGAGTTGATTTTCCACATTTGTGCTTCAACACTGGATAAGATCTGGGGTGTACTTGGGTTTTCAGTTAACCAAACCATCACCATTTCTATGAAATATGACTGATTTCCCCTCTGGCACATGATATGTGTGACTATGCATGTGAGTGAGTGAGTGAGTGAGTGAGAGGTAGAGAGAAAGAGAGAGAGATGGATGAGGGAAGGGGATTGACAGGTTTCACTTAACATGTGATATCATGTGAAATTATTACACTTCATGAAAAGTGTTCTGAATTCTTAGAAAAAGGAATTTGCAATATTGACACATACTTTGATTTTTACTTTTATTTTCTTCCTTACACCATTCTGACAGTGTTTGAAGTGAAAAAGGGAAGTGGACAGTGTATCCCTTAAGCAGTGCTAATAAAAGCAATGGGATAACTAATACTCTCCAAAATTAAAAAATGAAATGAAATGAAAAGACCTACCCACTTCAACTACCCTTCCCAAAGCAAGGAAGTCATAGACACATATTAACCCTAGGGTCCCTGAGTGGAGCCTGTTATAGTAACCTATTGATGGTATAAAGGAATACAGAGAGATCATGGGATTTTGTTTCCATAGAAGCTCGGGGTTATATAATAAGAACTTTACTTGCCAACCTCTGAATGGAGAACAGCTCAGATGGAGACAGAGCCAACAGTCCCAGAGACCTAACTTTAAAACCCCACATAGTGTGTTCACTGACTCAGCTCTCATGTTTCCAGATTGAGGCTTGGAATATGTTTTTTATAAAAACAAATACAATACAAGAAATCATCATTATGACAATAGGTTACTCTAAGAAAATCTCTCACACTTCTTCCTTTTATGATGAATTAAGCTGTGTATACTGTCAGGAGGGTAATGTTTTCCTATTCAATGAAATTTCACTTTCCACTCATTTTGTGTTTTATCATGAGAAGCACATATGCTTTTTCTGAAGACATTTTTTAAATACCACACTTCTAAACAAAAATAAAATGAATTGCCCACAGTTAGGCGCCAGAAAAAGTTCACACACGATTTTTCAGAAACTATTCCAAGGATCCTGGCAGTTAACATATTAAAGTAATTGCCCTTTTCCCAATGATGGTGGCATTTTGTGTCTCATGAACTTTCCAGGGTTATTACCAGACAGTAGACATGAACATTACTACACTTTGACAATATAATGTATTCATGTAAATTTTTAAATTAAAAACCAAGACGAAAGATAAGCATATTGTGATAGGATCATTATGATGGACAGACCCCTGATAGGAATCAGATTGGGGGTTCCAAGATCTAGCTGACTGGGACAATGCTGGGCCAAGGGACAGCACAAGACACTGCTTCCCCTTTGCAGAGGACTGAAACAGTCCCTTGGACCCTTGTCTTAGTCAATAGATCCTTGCAAGATCAAGGCCACAGCAGGCATGCATTAAAAACATATTCTTTAGAGGACGAGGAGGAGGAACAGATAAAGAGGCAGGGAAGGATATGGTAATAATGAAATAGCATTTATTGTTCTTTTCTACAGGTAGAGCATTATACCCAGGGCTTCCTATAAACTACTCACTTCATTCTTGCAACAACTCTCTGGGATAGTATCATCAAGCCCATTTCACATATGGGGAAATGAGCTTATGATGACTGAATAATATGCCCAAAGTTATATGCAGTGACTCAAATTCAGATGGATCTGAGTGCAGGACCTCTTCATTTACCAAGTCTGCTTTCCATCCTAATCTCTGCACCAATTTTATAAATTGTGCCAACTTTATAACCAGGTGGTTGGCCTCTATGAATCACATCAATGGAATTCCTTGCCTTCTGGATTATAGTTGTTTCAGTTGATGGGAACCAAGGCAGGAGGTGAGAGGGGAGGAAGGAGACTAAACCTGGGGTGCCTATTCTCTGGGGTCCCTCCCCATAGCATCACCTTCAAGCTTCTGTGTTCCTTAAGATCACCACTGTTCTCAAGATGCTGCTCTCCATACAACTGTCTCTCACGGCTCCAGAAACCAGTTTCTACCACCCTCTCATCCCATCAAGCCATTGTTATAAGTTCTAAGGCATGCACTCTGATGAGAGTTCTGTCATTATAAATCATCCCTGAATTTTTTTTTTAATTTTTTTTCAATGTTTATTTATTTTTGGGACAGAGAGAGACAGAGCATGAACGGGGAAGGGGCAGAGAGAGAGGGAGACACCGAATCGGAAACAGGCTCCAGGCTCCGAGCCATCAGCCCCAGAGCCCGACGCGGGGCTCGAACTCCCGGACCGCGAGATCGTGACCTGGCTGAAGTCGGACGCTTAACCGACTGCGCCACCCAGGCGCCCCAATCATCCCTGAATTAAATCCCCTTCCAAATAAACTTAATTTGAATGTATTAGAATATATCATTTTATTTCTACTGGGACCTTGTTATAGTGCAACTCCAAAAATCATGCTCTCAACCACCATGTTAAACAACTTCCTAAATTATTTCAGGAATTCAGGTTTTCATCCTCTAGGATAAATGTAATTGGACTCCAGTATTACTTTAGAATACTTCTGGAATCAGTGAGGCCTATTAAAATCAAAGTTAAATTAAATGATTTCTTACACCTTCCCTTGACTACTTTATTCCCTTCTATATCATATTACAGGTTATATTATAAGTAATTATCAGTTTAAGTATTAATACATATGAAATCATTTCCAAGGCAATTTTGATCTAAAAAACTGCATGCTTTTTCTTCCTTGGTCTCAACTGTCTAGGACTTAGTCTTTCTGTTTTGAGAATCTAAGCAGTAAAATAAAGACTGTTATAAAGATTTCTGTTCAAGTTCTTTAGAATGTTGAAAGGTAAAAATGCTGGGGGGAAACACCACCTTTGTTTCCGAAGCCACTATACCATTTCCCAAACGATACTTTGGAATGCTCTGATGTATCAGAATGATGGTCCTGGGATTTCATGAGACCTAACAGCCCATTTTTGTCTAGACATATTACAGTGCAGGTCATTATCTACTGCTGGACAAGGAGAGTAGGGAAGAACCTGTACATACATCTCTGTGTGTGCATGTGTGTCACATGCATACATGTATACATATGTGTGTATTTACATACACACGCAGTCCCTATGTCTCCGCAGGAAGTAGTGCCCCTACACTCAAGAGACCATAATGTGATTCCAACATTGCAGCCTGGAATGTAATTCCCTTGAAATTAATCTTACAGAATCACAGCTAAAAGACACCTTAGAGATAGAACAGAGATAGATGCCCAACCCCTTCATTTTCCAGATGAGTCAAAATATCAGGGCAAAAAGTGATCTTTCAAGATTCCCAATCTGAGAGTCCAATATCCTTGATCAGAGTCAGGTGCGGAAGGAGGCTTCCTTCTGCTCCCCCAGGTAATGTCCATTACCTACTATTCCATTGCATCCTTGAAACTACCCAGAGATTGACAGATGACACAATGGCTGAAAGCAGTTACTCATTAAGCATAATCTATTATAAGCAGTTCTGCATATTATTAAATATTTTACATGATTTTTAATGACTGCATAGCCTGTTGGCTTTGGGATGTACTGCAGTTTAATTCCTCAATCCCCTGTATTTTATTCACCCCCTCTTCACCCCATTGGTAAGAGAGGGATTTGCAGCCTCGGCTTATGGGGATAGGCAAACATGTGACACTAGACAGATGAGATGAGGAACAGTTTATGAATCATATACACTCACAGTCCAGAGGAGGACAGTGCATGCCACACAGGGGCATATGAGGGTCACACCTGGGAACAGAGTGAATAAGCAGAGTTTGTGGGAGGCAGACTTTGTAATAATAAGAGGGTGAGGTGATCCCTGCTTCCTGAAGGAGGATAGTATTTGAATTTGACTTCTTTGAATAATTTTGCAGACTAGTAGGGAAGTGAATGCTATTACTCAGGGATAAAGAGCACCATGTTTGGTCCCCATGATGAAGAGGGTTTTCTGGCCAGGTTATCTTACCTATGGGAACAGAATAGGGAGGGGAACTAGCACTTAGGCCATTCAAGCCCCCACCTCACATACGCAATTTTAGGTGTCAAGGCAACACGTAATTATTGAACCTTACTTTTAGGTCTTACACCATACCTGGTTGTTGAAATTCCCAATATTTCATTCTCAAACACAGTCGTGATAGGCACCTTTGAGCAACTATCATTTTACCCATCTCTGGTCGTTTCTTAGGGTAAATTCCTCAACACTGAACTTGGAATGGGAAAAAACAACAAAACAAACACTGTTCTATAAGCAGATACATTGGTGGGAGCAGTATTCCATCCCATACCTGTTGCATATCTATATTGTAAGCAGAATGCTCTTTTATTTTAACTACATGCATTATTATTATAACACCTATACATTCTTTTTTTTAATTTAGTGTTTATTTATTTTTGACACAGAGACAGACTGTGAGTGGGGGAGGGGCAGAGAGAGAGAGAGGGAGACAGAGGATCCGAAGCAGGCTCCAGGCTCTGAGCCATCAGCACAGAGCCCGATGCGGGGCTCAAACTCACTGACCGCGAGATCATGACCTGAGCCAAAGTCAGATGCCCAACTGACTGAGCCACCAAGGCACCCCCCTCCCTATACATTCTTCTAAAAACATTCAAAGAAGACAAAATGGTATGTAATGAGAAATGAGAATTTTCCTCACTTACTCTCAAGCTCTACTACCAAGCCTCTCTCCAAAAGCAGCATGGCACAATATCTCTTTAAAAAAATTTTTTTTAAGCCAATAAATGGGGGTACAGTATACCTGATGTTGAAACTGCACAGTACTTCATTAGATGGATGTACTAGTTTGTTAGGGCTGCCATAACAAAATACCACAGAGTGGGAGGCTTCAATGACAGAAATTTCTTTTCTCACAGTTCCAGAGGCTAGAACTCCAAGATTAAGATGTCAGCAAATTTGGTTTTTTCCTGAAGCCTTTCCCCTTGGCTGGCAGATAGCTGCCTACTTGCTGTGTCCTCATATGGCCTTTCCTCTGTGTGTGCCTGCTCTCTGGTGTTTCCTCTTCTTATAAGGACACCAGTCATACTGAATTAGGGCACCATCCCTAGGACTTCAAAGTTACTCTCCCCTTTAAAGGTCCTGTTTCCAAATATAGTCACATTCTAAGATACCTGGGGCTGGGATGGGGGGAAGGGGGCGGGTGGCTGGGGACCTCAGCATATGAACCTGGGGGGGGAACACAATTCAGTCTATAACAGAAGCATTATAGATTTTATTGTCTCCAGCTTCTTACTATTATAACAATGGTATAATGAACATCATTGTATAGAAATCTTTGTGCATGTTTGAGTATATCCATAGAATAAACTCCTAGAAGGAGAATTGCTGAATCAAAGGAATAAATTTTCATATATATTGCCAAATTGCAAACCTCCAAAAAGTTTTGTCAAATTTAAACTTCCACCAATAATGTAGGAGAGTAGTTATTTCCCCTCACACCCAACAAATTGGCATATTATGAAACTTTTTCATCTTTTCCAGCCTTTAAGTAAAAAACGGTATCTTATTTTGGTCTGTTTCTTTTCATTGTCAGTGAAGTTTTATACAGTATGCTTTTTTATAATAAGATGACTATTGTTCTTTTTTCATACATGCTATTATGTTTATAGTGATTAAATGCTTATATTATTTTAGTGAATCAAAATTGCCAAAATATCTTTATTGGAATCTATA
Organism: Herpailurus yagouaroundi; assembly: GCF_014898765.1. Lineage (NCBI taxonomy): Eukaryota > Metazoa > Chordata > Mammalia > Carnivora > Felidae > Herpailurus > Herpailurus yagouaroundi. The sequence continues at coordinate 38,289,302 of NW_024412397.1, read as the reverse complement.
GTCAGGTAATTGAAATACTGGTTCTAACATAACTAATGCAATTTAGTTGGCTACACATGGCCATACAGAACATAGTCTGTCCAGAAGACCTTGCTGAATGAAACTGATCACTGATGGATGGTATTTACTATTCACCAACAATGATAATAAAACCAGCCCCTAACTGACAGTGCATTGCAGAGTGGTCATAGATCCCTCAATAATTCTGAGTTAATTTGAAGACATATTCTTTTTTTTTTTAATATATGAAATTTATTGTCAAATTGGTTTCCATACAACACCCAGTGCTCATCCCAACAGGTGCCCTCCTCAATACCCATCACCCACCCTTCCCTCCCTCCCACCCCCGCCCTCAGTTTGTTCTCAGTTTTTAAGAGTTTCTTATGCTTTGGCTCTCTCCCACTCTAACGTCTTTTTTTTTTTTTTTCCTTCCCCTCCCCCATGGGTTCCGGTTAAGTTTCTCAGGATCCACATAAGAGTGAACACATATGGTATCTGTGAAGACATATTCCTTTACCATTTCTTTTCTAGTTGACATGCAGGCATGACTTAGCCTGGTCTCTTCAAATTGGGTTGAAAGAAAGTAGGTTGTTTTCAGTTTTAAAGTTACCTAGAAAAGTTTGATAAATAAATCAAATCTAAATTGTAACCTAGGACTAATGCAGACTTAACTTTCCTTGTACACTACTGTGCTTTGGGAGCCTCGGAAAGATAGGACACCAGGGCAACCTCAAGATAGGTGTTCATAACAAAATGAGTAGGCGCTCTGAATGAGGACAGGTTTAGATGAACAGGAAAGATGCTGGGAAAAGATGACCATGTTTTCTATGGAACAGAAACTTTTAAAAAGAAAAACTGTCTGCAGGATTTTGGTATAAGTGTACCCATTGGTATGGGGCCCCCATAGCAAAGGAGGAAATCATTTTCGTATTTAATAGAACTATATCGGTTTCCCAAGTACCTTCTAATAGCACCAAGAATATTTATGAAGGAGATACACTAGTAAATTCTGTTTGCCACATGTAAATCTAACAGTGCACATTAAGTTTGCCATATTTCAGGATTTCATCATGTTTTTGGCAAGAGTGTGTACACATAAGGAGACCTTTTGTTAAACCACATAACTCTGATCTTGTTTATGAGCTCTAAAATTAAATTATCTCGCATAAATACTCAGAAGGTAATTTTCATATTAGTTTCAATGGTCCACAGTGCCACCACAAAAGATCCAGTCACAATTCATTCTGTGACAGGGGCGGCCTCTCAGCTTGGAACAATGTGCTACTTCGTGGGAGTTTCATGACCTACAGACTCTCACGCATTTAAAGAAGGAAAGAGTAGCTGGAAGCACTTTTGCTGGCTCTATGGCAAAAGCATTACTCAAGGAAATATACCAATGCAAAAGAATGAAGACTATAGATCAGAGCTTGTAAACTCTTTCTGTGAAGGGCCTAATGGTAAAGACTTTAGGTTTTGTAGGCCACTGGGTCTCTGTCACAACTACTAAACTCTGCTGTTCTATCATAAAAACAGCCATAGACAACACATAAATGAATAGGTGTAGCTGTGTTCCAATAAAACTTTATTTATAAAAAGTGGGTGTTCGGCCCAATCTGGCCTATGGGCCATAAGCTATCAACCCCTACTCTAGCCTACGTTGATCGTTCTCTTCTCTGGTATTTTCTTTTTTAAACATATACAGCTACTATATTTGGCTTTTAAAAATTAACTCATTTAATCCTCAAAACAATTCTACTGTTATTATCTTCCCATTTATAAATAAGAAAACTAAGGCACAGAGAAGTTGAGTAACTCTCCCAAAGTTGTACAGCCAGGAAGTGGGAGAGCTAGAACATGAACTCAGGCAATCTGACCAGAGAGACCACAGCTTGCCACCTATTATTGTGATTCCAATGTGCTGAGAGTTCTCAAAAATCCATCTACCCTTCCAGGCACTCCTGAAATTCTGTAAGTCTGGTTTATGCCCAGAACAAATTATTTCTGCTATTCATCCAAGTAGATTCCCAGGGTTAATTCCAATTCCATATTAGACTTCTAGCAAGAGAAACACAAGGAGATCCTGAAGCTCCCAAATCCACCCTGTCATTTAGAGGTTTTCAAATGCTTTATTAAGGCTTCTAGAGGTTCACCCACCATCTTTTCCCAATTTGCTATAAGCCTAGAATTCACTGTGTCCCCTAAGGAATAATTTGGAATGATACTGTGCTACCAAAATATGCTATTTAAAAAAAAACAAGAGTAGACACCAAAAAATTGCCATACTGCATGTAAAATTAATGACTCTACTATAGAAATAAAAATTTAGCCCAAAGTTCTCTTATAACACAAAATTAAGAGTCATCTGGTTGAAAAGAGAGGTTTGTCACTGCAAGTAATGGGATACTACATGAGGCTTGGAATTTCTCTTGTACCTCTGAGTAAACAAATCCTCACTATTGGTAGTCTCCTAGAACTAAGGACAGAAGTTCAATTTTGAGTTACTACTTGCCTAGCATTCTTCTTCCCTCACTATCCTATCATACTATCTAGATTTTTTTTCTTTCAATCAAAATTTACCTCACTTGATAGGGTTAAAACCACCATCTCATCTAATTAAAGAAAGTAAACTGAACATTCTCTTTTAGAACATGGAAATTTCCTGTGGTTGCCAAAAAGAACTTGAAATGCTTTAAGATTATACATTCAGCCAAATCAACAATTATAAATTAGTAGCTTTGTGCAAGGATTTAGAATGTAAGTAGAACGAGAATAGAGGTTTTCTCTGAAACAGCCTCTGGGAAAAGCGAAGTGGGTGTTTTCATGTCCCATTCATAAAACCCAAGGACGAATCCATAAACTTTTCTATGGCCTTTATTGCAGAGCAAAGAAAATCCACTGTTTCTATTTGTTAAAAGGGTTCAGCTTTCATATCCTGGGAGAACAGAGAATGTTTGACTCTGAAGAGGCAGGATATTCTTGTAAGTTAAAAAAAAGAAAGATATTTTATCATGTAAATGTGTTTTGTTATTCATTAGAAAACACCACTGTAGTACTGGGGCAGGAGAGTCCCTAATGAGCTTGCAATTTTCATTGGCAAAGGAAGACATGAAAAGGCAGGGGAAGGAAAAATATGTAAAGTCTACTCTGCCAGGCTCCATGCTAGGAAATTTAATACAGTTACATTAAGGAAATAGCTCATTTTAAATGTTAGTTTCTGTCTTCAAGTTTTAAAGATTGCTGATCATTTAAAATATTTTCTCTTATCTGTAACTATGTGTGGTGATGGATGTTAACTAGACTTAACTGTGATCATTTCACAATAAACAAATGTTGAATTTAGATGTTGTACATCTAAAACTAATGTTATAGGTCAATTACATCTCAATACAAAAAATAAAATAAAATAAAATTTTCTCTTGTTTCGACTGCTGTTTGGAAACTTTAAATTTTACCATGAAAAGCAGTGCTTTCTTTTACACAGCCCTGGAAGACTTAACCTGTGAACAAGTCTCCTTATTGCTGGAGGTGAAGAACTATACTTGCCCATTTTATAACTGTCAAATGAGCCAAGGAAACTCTGGAGCATTTTTAGTTATCAAGCCCTTCCCTTCTACTCCCCGTTATAAACAACTGTATTTCTCACTATGAGGGCTCTCGTGTGTTCATGACTACAATAAATAAGGCATTGACTGTGAACAGCTAAAACCACCCCAGAAGTCACGTAATTAAACACTGCAGTACCTGAACGTGGTACAGTGGGACCCACCCGCACATCCTATGTAACTCCAAAGCAACATCACACATTTCCTGTAACTGTTCCATCAGATCCGTTCTAAATCCCCATTCCCACACCAAACCTCCTCGTGGAAACCTGGAGTGCTACTTCAAACACGATGAACTAGCTGCCTTCTCTCAGACTTCCTACCTCAGTTTTGCTGAAAGCTCACTTTCCTTGACTTCAACGAATGTAGTCATTTTGTTATGTTTTCTGTGTATCATAGATATTGGCTGCATTACCTTGGCTGTTTTAAGTTTTAAAATAAAGGCTATGGGACTCTGACTGCAATCATTTACTGAGTACGTATGAACCCAAGTATCATACTGTTTCCTGCTTAATTATATTTTCTTTGCATAGATAATTCAAATTTCCTCATATAGTCTCCATAACAATCCAGTGAGGAATATATTAATTGTGATCATTTCTCATTATACAGAAGAGACCGTTGAGCCTCAGAAGTTAAATTAGAAATGGGCAGGACAGAGGCACTTCTGTGGCTCAGTCAATTAAGCGTCCAACTCTTGATTTTAGCTCGTCACGATCTCATGGTCATGAGACCAAGCCCCGTGTGGTTTTCTCCCTCTGTCTCCCTTGGCCCCTCCCCCGCTTGCATGCACATGCACCCCCACGCACACATGCACTCTCAAATAAAAACAAAAATAAAAGAAACAGGCAGGACAGTAATAATGATTCAAAGCCAATTAGTGACTTCTGAAACCTACAGCTCTTAACCATTAGGCAGTACTTCCCAGAGTTCTCTTCATGGGAGTAGATAACATAAAACCACACACAAATGGTGCACCTGGGTGGCTCAGTCAGTTGAGCTACTGACTCTTGATTTTGGCTCAGGTTAGGATTTCACCATACGTGAGGTATGTGAGATGGAGCCCCACATTGGGCTCTGTACTGACAATGTGGAGCCTGCTTGGGATTCTCTCTCTCCCCCTCTCCCTGCCCCTCCTCCCCCAAGCACATGCATGCCCTCTCAGAAATAAACTAAAACATACACACACACACACACACACACACACACACACACAATTATATCCTCAGAAATTATCTTCAATTATATCTTTAAACTTTACCTCTTTAAAATCATTTTTGTATGGCTCAATTTAGACTTAAGCTGGTTCTTAACATTATTTTGGCTGCGGGTGCATCGAGAATTTGACAATGTTACATATACTCCATGCAGACAGAAAGCACACACCACACATACAACAGTCTAGATGGCTGCCAACTTTGAAGACGTCTCCACTGACAAATTAGAATCCTTCTCAGTCACAGGCTAACGTTGTCAGGTCATCTCTCTGCAGGTATTACCAGCAAGCCCTCCCATTCTTTGTTTTTTTTCTTCTACCGAAGTGAAATGTGGCGTTTCTATTACTGCTTTCTGTCCATGATGTAGGGAAATGACTCATAATGGACTCTTCACACTGCTAAAGTCCCACGTCTTCAACAGTGATGTTGAAGATGCTGTGACCTTTCTACACCATCAACATCAGAGATGTGGTGTTGCTTCACTACTACCAGTACATTTTCCCTCCTGTTGAAATAGTCTAGATTTATATATTATAGCATACATAATAAGGCACATTTTCCCAGCATAGACCCATTCAGAGATAAAGAGTCTGACCACAAGGCGTATGAAAAATATTTAAGAGAAGGTCTATACAAAAGGCCATCTAGAATTACATGGTGGTTAAGAACCCAAGCTTTAGAATAAGGTGGCTGAATAAGATGGTTGGAGGTTCGAGTATGGGTTCTGCCACTTAGCTATTATGTGACCTTGAGCACTTTACTCAACCTCCTGGAGTTCCTTAATCTGTGAATGGGGTAATAATACAGATCCTGCCTGGTTCAAGTTAATGTTAAATAAAAGTAGATGAGAAATGGGGCGCCTGGGTGGCGCAGTCGGTTAAGCGTCCGACTTCAGCCAGGTCACGATCTCGCGGTCCGTGAGTTCGAGCCCCGCGTCGGGCTCTGGGCTGATGGCTCAGAGCCTGGAGCCTGTTTCCGATTCTGTGTGTCCCTCTCTCTCTGCCCCTCCCCCGTTCATGCTCTGTCTCTCTCTGTCCCAAAAATAAATAAACGTTGAAAAAAAAAAAAAAAGTAGATGAGAAACATAACAGAGCTTGGCACATAGGAAGCACTGGATAATGGGCGCTATTATTATGTTATTCTTAATTTTCAGTGGACTGGTTATCTGGAATGGTTATAAACAATGATATTCTGGTCAATAGACAGTGTCCATATTTATCATTGTTACAAGTAATATGTGGGATTAAATTATGGATTTTCTGCCTGTACCCAAAAGGAAACCCAATCAATTGGATTACTGACTTTTAAGGAATTAGAACACAATAAAAATGCTTAAAGATGAAAGCATAGGACTTGCCACATCTTTAATCATTTGGATGGATCCCCTGGGCTCAGGGTTACCATAATAAATATTAATCATCATTATTATATAATAGGCATGCAGAAAGAAACAGTAAGAGAGGTTTCCAGATAACAAAATATCAATTACTCTTTTGCTATAGTACAATATTCAGTCTGTATCCGTTTATTAAGAAGTCATAAGGAAGATGTATTTTTAAAAGATATTAAGGATGTAGTGAGTACTCAATAAAAGCTTATTGAATTGAAGGCCAAAGTGAAAACCAGACTTCTATGTATTCTCTCCTATTATGTCTCACAAGTTCCGAGCAGGACAAAGGTTTATGTTCAAAGCAAGTGTGTGTTAGAAAGCTCAATTTGCCAATGTACACATCTAGTTCTAAAAAGTAACCAGTAATTAGTACATCAGCATTCCAACCTTGGCCTAACTTAAAAACCCATGTTGTTTTCGCCATATGCTGCCACCTGTCAAACTTTACAATAAAATATATATACTTTTTCAACCAGTCAGGATCTCTGCTTATAAAATGTCTCACTCTCTCCATTATCAACCTGATAACCTCCTGGAGGGGTGGGGGAAGGCAAAGTTTAAGGAATAAATATACAGAATGTAATGTCTCTTGAGTATATAGAGAGATTTCAAATTCAAAAAACAGAAGATAAAAATAAATAAAACTTAGATCTGAGACCACAACTAAAAAAATAACACCATTTTTCTGGCTTATTACATTCATATGAATGAGCTGCCAGCCCAAACTAATTACAACACCAGTTGTGAGCATAACTTGGCAATCTGATTACTTACTAATTTGAATGAAACACAGCAAAGGACACATGAAAACCATACATAAATCAAGAGAATTTCTCCAATTTTAATGAATCATATCTTTTAGGAGGTAAGCCATAGTTAAAAGTTACTTTATGTGCCAATTAAGGAAGCTACAATCATAAACAGTTTGCCTGTGTCTAGAATAAAATTTAATCGATCTAGCATCATTTCCTTTTAATCTGTGAAAAAAAAAAGTAGTAACTTTTTAATGTAATTATTACCAAGACTTTGGGAAAAAATTAAAAGTATTGTAATTAAAGGACTAGAGTAGAAATTCAGCATCAGTTGGCAATCTAAAATGGGCTAATAATCCAGGCACTTCCATAGGTACTGCTAATAAGAAAGAGTTACCAGCTTAGCCCTTGAAATCTCATCAGTATAGCAAAACAGGCCAATGAAAGATAAAGATTTATGATTTTGCTAAATCTCACAGAACACAGAGAGTGAAAAAAATTCAGTGCATTTAACTGATTTTATTACCTCAATGCCCCCAAATACTATTCTCAAAACAGTACCAGATCACTTTGCTGTAGAATTTACCTGCCTTAATTTTTCTATTAGGACTAAATTGTTGTCAAGAGTCCCAAATGTAGGTACAAATGGAAGTACAACGTCTAAAGGGAAAATAATGCCAGTTAAGCCTCAGTTATGAAAGCCAGGAAAGGCATCCAGATGGCTTACTTTATTTATGGCACTGTATAAGATATCATTAACAGAAATAAACCAGTTAGGAAATCTCAACCAAAGCCCAAGATTATTCTCAACTTGTCTTTCCTCCTGCATGTAGCTGTATCATGAAACTCCCACTTTATAATGCATAGACATGCTAGGTGCTAAAATGACTGTTAACAGAAACCAAGTCCCAGCACTCTGCTTCTGAACCTAACAAGGGCGATGAAGACTTGTGAAACGGACAAGTGTGCTTAAATTTAAGTAGCACCAGAATTCAACAGCATAGGCGGAGGTAATTAGAGCTTAAGAATCTTTCCTCTCTGTGGATCCTGAGAAACTTAACAGGAACCCATGGGGGAGGGGAAGGAAAAAAAAAAAAAAAAAGAGGTTAGAGTGGGAGAGAGCCAAAGCATAAGAGACTGTTGAGAACTGAGAACAAACTAAGGGTTGATGGGGGGTGGGAGGGAGGAGAGGGTGGGTGATGGGTATTGAGGAGGGCACCTTTTGGGATGAGCACTGGGTGTCGTATGGAAACCAATTTGACAATAAATTTCATATATAAATTAAAAAAAAAAAGAATCTTTCCTCTCATGGCTGCTTAGGCATTTATTTTTCCTTGATCTTCCTTTTTAAGTACAAAAGCACTAAAGAATGTATAAAAAATAAGAAAAGCCATTACCGACATCCCTGCCACCTTAAAAGTACTGTCATTTGTAATTTTCCTGTTCAGGCTTGCTTTTTCATGTACGCAAAGTCCTTTACTTTATACCAAAATATTTATTGGAGGTGCTTTCATATTGGTATTTAGAATGTGATAGGAAGATGACAGGGTAGGAGGATCCTAAATTCATCTCCTTTCACAGATACAACTAGATAACACCCACATCAGCATAAATAAACCAAGGACTATCAGAGCAAATCTCCACAGCTAAATGTAGAGAAGAAGCCACACTGAAGAGGGTTAGGAAGGGCAGGGACGTGGTAGGGAGCCAAGCTGACCTGCAGCACTGTCCACAGGAGGGAGGGACACCATAGACATAGAGAAAGAAGAGGAACAAACCCCAAACCAGGCACCCCAGGCACAGGTGACACACACTGGGAAGACAAATCCCCATCACATTTGGCTTTGAAAACCAGAGGAGCTTAACTTGTCGAATTCTTACAATCATAGTTTTTAAAGTTCCAGGCTTCATGCCTACAACTTTAAAAATCAGCACTCGAAAAAGGAGGAGGGAAGATGGCGGCGTAGGAGGACGCTGGGCTCACCGCGCGTCCTGCTGATCACTTAGATTCCACATACACCTGCCTAAATAACCCAGAAAACCACCAGAGGATTAGCAGAACGGAGTCGCCGGAGCCAAGCGCAGACGAGAGGCCCACGGAAGAGGGTAGGAAGGGCGGCGAGGCGGTGCGCGCTCCACGGACTGGCGGGAGGGAGCCGGGGCGGAGGGGCGGCTCGCCGGCCAAGCAGAGCCCCCGAGTCTGGCTTGCAAAAAGCGGAGGGGCCTGACGGACTGTGTTCCGACAGCAAGCGCGACTTAGCGGCTGGGAGGTCATAAGTTAACAGCTCTGCTCAGAAAGCGGGAAGGCTGGAGGACAAAGGGAAGGAGAGCTGCTGAGCCCCCGGACGACAGAGCTCAGTTTGGTGGGGAACAAAGGCGCTCGCCAGTGCCATCTTCCCCGCCCATCCCCCAGCCAAAATCCCAAAGAGAACCAGTTCCTGCCAGGGAACTTGCTCGCTCCGCGCAAACACCCAACTCTGCGCTTCTGCGGAGCCAAACCTCCGGCAGCGGATCTGACTCCCTGCTGCTGCCACAGGGCCCCTCCTGAAGTGGATCACCTAAGGAGAAGCAAGCTAAGCCTGCCCCTCCTGCCCCTGTGCACCTTGCCTACCCACCCCAGCTAAGACGCCAGATCCCCAGCATCACAAGCCTGGCAGTGTGCAAGTAGCCCAGACAGGCCACCCCACCCCACAGTGAATCCCGCCCCTAGGAGAGGGGAAGAGAAGGCACGCACCAGTCTGACTGTGGCCCCAGCGGTGGGCTGGGGGCAGACATCAGGTCTGACTGCGGCTCCGCCCACCAACTCCAGTTATACACCACAGCACAGGGGAAGTGCCCTGCAGGTCCTCACCACGCCAGGGACTATCCAAAATGACCAAGCGGAAGAATTCCACTCAGAAGAATCTCCAGGAAATAACAACAGCTAACGAGCTGATCAAAAAGGATTTAAATAATATAACAGAAAGTGAATTTAGAATAATAGTCATAAAATTAATCGCTGGGCTTGAAAACAGTATAGCTGACAGCAGAGAATCCCTTGCTACAGAGATCAAGGGACTAAGGAACAGTCACGAGGAGCTGAAAAACGCTTTAAATGAAATGCATAACAAAATGGAAACCACCATGGCTCGGATTGAAGAGGCAGAGGAGAGAATAGGTGAACTAGAAGATAAAGTTATGGAAAAAGAGGAAGCTGAGAAAAAGAGAGATAAAAAAATCCAGGAGTATGAGGGGAAAATTAGAGAACTAAGTGATACACTAAAAAGAAATAATATACGCATAATTGGTATCCCAGAGGAGGAAGAGAGAGGGAAAGGTGCTGAAGGGGTACTTGAAGAAATAATAGCTGAGAACTTCCCTGAAGTGGGGAAGGAAAAAGGCATTGAAATCCAAGAGGCACAGAGAACTCCCTTCAGACGTAACTTGAATCGATCTTCTGCACGACATATCATAGTGAAACTGGCAAAATACAAGGATAAAGAGAAAATTCTGAAAGCAGCAAGGGGTAAACGTACCCTCACATATAAAGGGAGACCTATAAGACTCGTGACTGATCTCTCTTTTGAAACTTGGCAGGCCAGAAAGAGTTGGCACGAGATTTTCAGTGTGCTAGACAGAAAAAATATGCAGCCGAGAATCCTTTATCCAGCAAGCCTGTCATTTAGATTAGAAGGAGAGATAAAGGTCTTCCCAAACAAACAAAAACTGAAGGAATTTGTCACCACTAAACCAGCCCTACAAGAGATCCTAAGGGGGACCCTATGAGACAAAGTACCAGAGACGTCACTACAAGCATAAAACATACAGACATCACAATGACTCTAAACCCATATCTTTCTATAATAACACTGAATGTAAATGGATTAAATGCGCCAACCAAAAGACATAGGGTATCAGAATGGATAAAAAAACAAGACCCATCTATTTGCTGTCTACAAGAGACTCATTTTAGACCTGAGGACACCTTTCGATTGAGAGTGAGGGGATGGAGAACTATTTATCATGCTACTGGAAGCCAAAAGAAAGCTGGAGTAGCCATACTTATATCAGACAAACTAGACTTTAAATTAAAGGCTGTCACAAGAGATGAAGAAGGACATTATATAATAGTGACAGGGTCTATCCATCAGGAAGAGCTAACAATTATAAATGTCTATGCGCCGAATACCGGAGCGCCCAAATATATAAAACAATTACTCATAAACACAAGCAACCTTATTGATAAGAATGTGGTAATTGCAGGGGACTTTAACACCCCACTTACAGAAATGGATAGATCATCTAGACACACGGTCAATAAAGGAACAAGGGCCCTGAATGAGACATTGGAACAGATGGACTTGACAGATATATTTAGAACTCTGCATCCCAAAGCAACAGAATATACTTTCTTCTCGAGTGCACATGGAACATTCTCCAAGATAGATCATATACTGGGTCACAAAACAGCCCTTCATAAGTTTACAAGAATTGAAATCATACCATGCATACTTTCAGACCACAATGCTATGAAGCTTGAAATCAACCACAGAAAAAAGTCTGGAAAACCTCCAAAAGCATGGAGGTTAAAGAACACCCTACTAACGAATGAGTGGGTCAACCAGGCAATTCGAGAAGAAATTAAAAAATATATGGAAACAAACGAAAATGAAAATACAACAATCCAAACGCTTTGGGACGCAGCGAAGGCAGTCCTGAGAGGAAAATACATTGCAATCCAGGCCTATCTCAAGAAACAAGAAAAATCCCAAATACAAAATCTAACAGCACACCTAAAGGAAATAAAAGCAGAACAGCAAAGGCAGCCTAAACCCAGCAGAAGAAGAGAAATAATAAAGATCAGAGCAGAAATAAACAATATAGAATCTAAAAAAACTGTAGAGCAGATCAACGAAACCAAGAGTTGGTTTTTTGAAAAAATAAACAAAATTGACAAACCTCTAGCCAGGCTTCTCAAAAAGAAACGGGAGATGACCCAAATAGATAAAATCATGAATGACAATGGAATTATTACAACCAATCCCTCAGAGATACAAACAATTATCAGGGAATACTATGAAAAATTATATGCCAACAAATTGGACAACCTGGAAGAAATGGACAAATTCCTGAACACCCACACTCTTCCAAAACTCAATCAGGAGGAAATAGAAAGCTTGAACAGACCCATCACCAGCGAAGAAATTGAATCAGTTATCAAAAATCTCCCAACAAATAAGAGTCCAGGACCAGATGGCTTCCCAGGGGAGTTCTACCAGACGTTTAAAGCAGAGATAATACCTATCCTTCTCAAGCTATTCCAAGAAATAGAAAGGGAAGGAAAACTTCCAGACTCATTCTATGAAGCCAGTATTACTTTGATTCCTAAACCAGACAGAGACCCAGTAAAAAAAGAGAACTACAGGCCAATATCCCTGATGAATATGGATGCCAAAATTCTCAATAAGATACTAGCAAATCGAATTCAACGGCATATAAAAAGAATTGTTCACCATGATCAAGTGGGATTCATTCCTGGGATGCAGGGCTGGTTCAACATTCGCAAATCAATCAACGTGATACATCACATTAACAAAAAAAAAGAGAAAAACCATATGATCCTGTCAATCGATGCAGAAAAGGCCTTTGACAAAATCCAGCACCCTTTCTTAATAAAAACCCTTGAGAAAGTCGGGATGGAAGGAACATACTTAGAGATCATAAAAGCCATTTATGAAAAGCCCACAGCTAACATCATCCTCAACGGGGAAAAACTGAGAGCTTTTTCCCTGAGATCAGGAACACGACAGGGATGCCCACTCTCACCGCTGTTGTTTAACATAGTGCTGGAAGTTCTAGCATCAGCAATCAGACAACAAAAGGAAATCAAAGGCATCAAAATTGGCAAAGATGAAGTCAAGCTTTCGCTTTTTGCAGATGACATGATATTATACATGGAAAATCCGACAGACTCCACCAAAAGTCTGCTAGAACTGATACATGAATTCAGCAAAGTTGCAGGATACAAAATCAATGTACAGAAATCAGTTGCATTCTTATACACTAACAATGAAGTAACAGAAAGACAAATAAGGAAACTGATCCCATTCACAATTGCACCAAGAAGCATAAAATACCTAGGAATAAATCTAACCAAAGATGTAAAGGATCTGTATGCTGAAAACTATAGAAAGCTTATGAAGGGAATTGAAGAAGATTTAAAGAAATGGAAAGACATTCCCTGCTCATGGA
>NW_024412397.1:38071594-38271110 GCF_014898765.1 Herpailurus yagouaroundi | reverse complement strand
GATACCATATGGTTTCACTCTTATGTGGATCCTGAGAAACTTAACAGGAACCCATGGGGGAGGGGAAGGAAAAAAAAAAAAAAAGAGGTTAGAGTGGGAGAGAGCCAAAGCATAAGAGACTGTTGAGAACTGAGAGCAAACTGAGGGTTGATGGGGGGTGGGAGGGAGGAGAGGGTGGGTGATGGGTATTGAGGAGGGCACCTTTTGGGATGAGCACTGGGTGTTGTATGGAAACCAACTTGACAATAAATTTCATATATAAATAAAAAAATAAAAAAAAAAAAATCAGCACTCAACTCTGAGACAGCCAGGAGGGCAAGAGGAAACTGAGTCTCCATGCTTAAAGAGCACAACAAACAGCCCCGTCAAGATACAGCATAGAAGCAGCAATTTAAAAAATGCCCAGAGTATACTGGAAGGAAATTTTTTTTCTAAAGTTAATTTTTTTTTTTAGTAATTTCTACATCCCACATTGGCCTCAAACCCATGATCCCAAAATCAAAAGTCATGTGCTCCTCCAGCTGAGGCAGCCAGGTGCCCCAAGAGGGAAATTTCTTTAATAATCTCAGAGGAGTAGGTATCATTAGGAGATTACTCCAAAAACAAAGGAGCTAGTACATGCCAGCTCCCTCTACCACCCACCCCCTCAGCCTCCATAAAAGGACACCTGGGAAACTATTGCAACACAAACACTCTCCACCTAGCTTGTTAAAAGCACGAAGGGTCCCTGCATTCTTCTGCAGACATGCCCCTCTAACCCAGAAAGGACAGGAATACATCCAAAGCAACAGAACAAGTATGGCATTGTGCAAGCAGCCCCAACAGAAGCCAGTACCATTCCAAGCAGACTCTTGTCCCTGGGAGAGGGGAAAATAATTACACACCACCAGTTCAACTGCAGCCCCATAAGTGGGCTGGGGGCAGACATCTGACCTGAATGCAGGCTCTGCCTACCAGTGAAAACCTCCAGAGAGCAACACAGGGAAGGCATCCTGCAGTTTGGAGTGACCACAGTTCTGGCAAACACCTGGTTTGATCCAACTTAAGCCCAATGTGACACCGACTGGCCCATTAACACCAGAGGGCCCAAACCCTGTCCACGACAGGCAAAGAGAGCCATTGAAGATGACCGGACTGAAGGCCAATGCAGCTCAGACACAACAGTATGTTGCACACAGCACATACGGGAGATGCTCCTGAAGCACCAGGTTCTGGCGAACAGGGGACACTGGACTACAGGGCACTATAGGACCCCTTCTTCATAAGGCTACTACTTGCAAGAGCAGGAGATGTAGCTGGCTTTCCTAACACATAGAAACAGACACAGAGAGTTAGACAAAATGAGGAGACAGAGAAATATGCCCCCAATTAAAGAACAGGACAAATCCACAGTGAAAGAGCTAAACAAAATGGATATAAATAATATGCCTGATGGAGATTTTAAAGTAATGGTCATAAAGATACTCACTGGACTTGAGAAAAGAGTGGAGGACATCAGTCTCAACAAAGAGACAGAAACTTTAAAGAACCAATCAGATGAAGAACTCAATACCTGAAATTAAAAATGCATTAGATAGAATAGTAGACTAGAGGAAGCAGAAGAAAAAGAACATCAGTGACCTAGAGGACAGAGTAATGGAAAGCAAATCAAGCTTCTTTCCAGAAGAAAGAAAAATAAAGAATGAGAATAGATTAAGAGAATTTAGCGACACCATCAAGTACAACAATGTTCCCGTTATAGGGATCCTGGAAGGAGAAGAGAGAGAAGGGAGCAGACAATTTACTTGAAGAAATAATAGCTGACAACTTCCTGAATCTGGGGAAGGAAACAAAAATCCAGATCTAGGAAGCAAAGAGAGCCAACCCAGGGTTAGACCACCCAAATACATAAAGCAGTTAATAACAAACATAAAGGAAGTAATTAATAGTAATACAATAATAGGAAGGGATTTTAACACCCCATTTACATCAATGGACAGATCATCCAAACAGAAAAATCAACAAGGTAATGGTGGCTTTGAATGATACATTGGACCAGACACATCTAACATAAATATGCACGTTTCATCCTAATACAGCAGAATACACATTCTTTTCAACTGCACATGGAACATTCTCCAGAACAGATTGCATATTAGGCCACAAAACAAGACTCAACAAGTTCAAAAAGATCAAAGTCAAACCATGCATCTTTTCTGGTCACAATGCCATGAAACCAGAAATCAACCACAAGAAATAATCTGGAAAGGGAACGAATGCACAAAAGTTAGTTAACATGCTACTAAATAATGAATGGGTCAATGAAGAAATCAAAGAGGAAATCAGAAAATACATGGAGACAAATGGAAATGTAAACACAATGGTCCAAAATCTTTAGAATGCAGCAAAAGCTCTTCTAAGAGGGAAATTTATAACAATACAGGTCTACATCAAGAAGTAAGAAATATCTCAAATAAACAGCCTAACCTTACACTTAAAGGAGCCAGAAAAAGAACAAGACCCAAAAACAGTAGAAGGAAGGAAGGAAGGAAATCAGAAGGATTAGAGCAGAATTAAACACAAGAAAAATTAAAAAACAAAAAAAAAACAAAAAAAAAACAATAGAACAGATCAATGAAACCAGGAGCTGTTTCTTTGGAAAGATCAACAAAATTGATAAGCTGTTAGCCAGACACACACACACACACACTTATATAAACAAATTAGAAAGAGTAAAAAAAAAAAAATTCAGCACGTCTGAAGTACAAAGGATTATAAGAGAATATTATGAGAAATCATATGCCAAAAAATTGGACAAGCTAGAAGAAATGGATAAATTCCTGAAAACATATAACCTCTGAATCACAATCAGGAAGAAACAGAAAATAAGAACAAACCAATTACCAGCAATGAAATTGAATCAGTAATCAAAAAATTCCCAACAAACAAAAGTCCAGGACCAGACAGCTTCATAGCTGAATTCTACCAAATATTTAAAGAGTTAATGTCTATTCTTCTCAAACTATTCCAAAAAAAAGTGGAGGAAGTAAAGTTTTCAAATTCACTGTACAGGGCAAGTGTTACCCTGATGCCAAAACTAGATAAAGACACTACAAATGAAAGAGAACTATAGGCCAGTATCTCTGGTGAACACAGATGAGATATCCTCAACAAAATATTAGCAAAGCAAAATCAACAACACGTTAAAAAAAGCATTCACCATGAACAAGTGGGATTTATTCCCAGAATGCAAGGGTGGTTCAATATTTGTAAATCAATCAAGTGACACATAACATCAACAAGAGAAAGGATAAAAACCTTGTGATCATTTCAATAGATGCAGAAAAAAACATTTGACAAGGTACATCTGCTCATGATAAAAAACCTTCAACAAAGTAGGTTTAGAGGAACATATCTCAACATAATAAAGGCCATACATGAAAAACTCACAGCTAACATCATACTCAACAGTGAAAAAAACTCAAAGCTTTACCCCTAAGATCAGGAACAAGACAAGGATGTCTTCTCTCACTGCTTTTATTCAACATAGTGCTGAAAGTCCTACCCACAACAATCAGACAAGATAAAGGAATAAAAGGCATCCAAATTAGTTAGAAGTAAAACTTTCACTATTTGCAGATGACATGATACTATATACAGAAAACCCTAAAGACTCCCCACAAGAAACTACAAGAACAGATAAATAAAATCAGTAATGTCAGAAGATACAAAAACAATATACAGAAATCCATTGCATTTCTATATGCTAGTAATGAAGCAGCAGAAAGAGATATAAAGAAAACCTTCCCATTTACAATTGTTCAAAAATAGTAATACCTAGAAATAAACTTAACAAGGGAAAAGACCTATGCTCTGAAAACTATAAAACAATGATGAAAGAAATTGGAAAATGACACAAAGAAATGGAAAGATATTCCATGCTCATGGATTGAAAGAATGTTGTCAAAATGTCCACATTATCCAAAGCAATCTACAGAGTCAATGCAATTCCTATCAAAATACCAACAGCATTTTTCACAGAACTAGAACAAACAATCCTAAAACTTGTATGCAACCAAAAAAACCCTGAATAGCCAAAGCAATCTTGAAAAACAAGAACAAAACTGGAAGTATCATAATCCCAGATTTCAAGATGTACTACAAAGCTGTAGTATTCCAAACAGTATGGTACTGGCACAAAAATAGGCATATAGGTCAACAGAACAAAATAGAGAGCCCAGAAAAAAACCCATGATTATACAGTCAAATAATCTTCAACAAAGGAGGCAAGAATATGCAAAAAAGACAGTCTCTTCAATAAACAATGTTGAAAAAACTGGGCAGCTACATGAAAAAGAATGAAAGTGGACCACTTTCTTACACCATACACAAAAATAATTTCAAAATGTGAGACCTAAAACCATAAAAATCCTAGAGGAGTACATAGGTAATAATTTCTCTAACAATGGCCCTATAGCAACATTTTTCAAGCTAGGTCTCCTGAGGCAAGGGAAACAAAAGCAAAAATAAACTACTGGGACCACATCAAACTAAAAAGCTTCTGCACAGCAAAGGAAACAACCAACAAAACTAAAAGATAACCTACTGAATGAATGGTAGAAGACATTTGCAAATGACATATCTGATAAAAGGTTAATATTCAGAATAAAGAACTTACACAACTCAGCACCAAAACAATCCAGTTTAAACGGGCAGAAGACATGAACAGACATTTCTACAAAGAAGACATACAGATGGCCAACAGACATAAGATGCTCAACATCACTCATCATCAGGGAAATGCAAACCAAAACCACAGTATCACCTCACACCTGTGAGAATGGCTAAACTCAGAAAAGCAGAAGAAACAACAAGGCTTAGTGAGGATGTGGAGGAAGAGGAACCCTCCTGCAATGTTGGTAGGAATGCCAACTGGTATAGCCACTATGGAAAACAGTATGAAATTTCCTCAGAAGTTAAAAATAGGGGTGCCTGGCTGGCTCAATCAGAAGAGCATACAACTCTTGATCTCAGGGTCATGAGTTCAAGCCCCACATTGAGTGCAGAGATTACTTAAATAAATTAAAATTTTTTTTCTTTAATTAAAAATGCAATTACCAGGGGTGCCTGGGTGGCTCAGTTGGTCAAGCATCTGACTCTTGGTTTTGGCTCAGGTCATGACCTCACAGTCTGAGAGTTTGAGTCCTGCATTGGGCTCTGCACTGACAGCGTGGAGCCTGCCTGGTATTCTCTCTCTGCCTCTCTCTCTCTGCCCTCTCTCCTTCTCCCCAACTCATGCTCTCTCTCAAAAATAAACAAACATTTAAAAAAAAATACAATTACCATATGATCCAGTAATTCCACTACTGGGTATTTGTCCAAAGAATATGAAAACAGATTCATAGATAGATGGATAGATAAGGAAGTGACATACATACACACAATGGAATACTAGTCAGGCATAAGAAAAGAATTATATCTTGCCATTTGCAACAACATGGATGGATCTAGAGAATGTAATGCTAAGTGAAGTAAGTCAGAGAAAGACAAATACTGTATGATTTCACTCAGCTGTGGAATTTAAGAAACAAATGAACAAAGGGAAAAAAGAGAAACATTCTTTTTTTTTAACATTTATATTTGAGACAGATAAAGGGAGAGAGAGGGGTGAGGGGAGGGGCAGAAAGACAGATACAGAACCTGAAGCAAGCTCTGAGCTCTGAGCTGTCAGCGTAGAGCCCCATGCAGGGCTCAAGCTCATGAGCAGAGAGATCATGACCTGAGCAGAAGTCAGATGCTTAACCAAGTGAGCCACCCAGGTGCCCCACAGATTCTTAACTACAGAGGACAAACAGATGGTTACCAGAGGAGGGGTGAGAGAGGGGAGGGGTGGCATAGGTGATGAGGATTAAAGAGTACCCTTGTGATGAACACTGAATAATGAACAGAATTGTTGAATCACTGTATTGTATGCCTGAAACTAATATAACACCATACATTAATTATGCTGGATTTTAAAACAAATTTTTAACAGTGTGACAGTATGAGAGGGAAATAGAAGATTAGGGGATCTATTCTTTTCTTAAAAAATGTATATATGTATGTATATATTTAGAGCTGTCTATTTTTAATGGCTGCATATTATTTCAATGAATGAATGTTGCATAATTTATTGGCCCAGTAGCATACCAAATCACTCACTTGCAATTTTTTATTTTTACAAACAAGGCCACAACCAGCATTCTGGTACTCTTATCTTAATGCAGATATGCAAGTATATTGGTGGGATAAATTCCTAGAAGTGAACCTCCTTTAGTTGATGTTTTATGTAGTTAAAGTCATAGTGTCCATTCAATTTTTCAGCCGGATATTTCACAATGGATATTACAGTAAGTAGTTTCCATGTTCTTATAAAGTCTCCAATATTAAGGGTTTTGTCGCTTACAGTTTCGTGGCTGGCTTATGAAGGGGATATACTCAACCTTTCCTTTACTGTTTGACAGTTCAATATTTCTAAGTACTTGCTTCAGTAAATAACACAATGTCCATCCTCATGCACTGTATATTTCCCTGGGCCTCCACTCTATTTTTTCTCTCACTCCACTTCTACCCACATAAAGGCATCCCCCTTCCAGAATATGCCCTGAGTCCCCATAACCCTGAGATTCCTTGCCTAAATGGCATGACATATGCAACAACATGGATGGACCTTGAAAACATTATGCTTAGTGAAATAAACAATCAATTGTTTGGGAATTATAAACAATTTCCCAAACTGGATATCATCTTCAGAAAGTTTAAATGTTCAATTCAAATCTGACTCCAAGCTTCTGGGTTTTCCATCTTGCTTAAGAAGCTTCCCTCCTTCACTTCCACATTCCACCCCATCACATTCTGGAAATATTCTCCTATAGCTTTATTTACTACATTTAGATATCTAGCCCATCCCACACAAACATGTATTTTACAAACATAGCAAAAGAATGCAGACCAAATGGCTAGCGCTGGTTATCTAAACTTTACAACTGAATCTTTTACAATATGTATCTTAATAAAGAAACAAAGAATACTGTCTAGCTCTAAGAAACCATAAATGTAAACATTACTATCTACACTGCCAAGCTGAGAAAAAGAATAAAATATAACAATTCATAAGGGAGTATTCAAATGTACTCAGCAAAAGCCAAATATCAACTCAGACTCCAAATAACCAGGCCTTGTAAACTTAAGAATAACAACATTTTCCCCCCTTCAAATGGCTTAACCAAATGGAAGAGCAAGCTTAGGCTAATTAGTAAAAGGGGCCAGATCAGACAATAATAATCAGCGCAAAGAAAAAAGAAGCACATGATTAAGCAAGCAGATGGCCACTTGCAATTTAATGAACAGGTACTTTTCTGATTCAGATTGATGGCCCAACTAGGGAAGGTCTTTAGCTTCGGCTCTTCCCTTGAAAGGCTGGGATGGCTGGACTCCAGTGATTTGTTCAGGTTCGAGCCCTTCTCCTCCCACAAGTGGCCTCCATAATTCATAAAAACCCAAGTGTTTATATCAAACAAGCACAGACCAGGGGTGTTTGCATCTTCAAGATGGTATGCTAACAAACTCTTTCCTTCCAGCCACAAGCAGCAGAGCAGAAGAGAAGTACTTTTTTATCTTCCAAACATCTCGTTGAAAAAAAAAAAAAAGATTGGGAGGAATGATACCTTCCTTAAATTATTTTTTATGTACACCTTAAGCCAATGTTAGCAAAAATTTTTTGACAGCCATGGCAAAGTACAATCAGGCCTCAGAACAGAGCTCATGGGTGGAAATGGGTAAACTCATTTAAGAAAAACCAGTACTGATTTAAGGAGTCAAAAGCATGCCTCTGAGTATTTCTCAATTTTTCTCAGAATAAGGACATCCTGTACCATTCAGGATCAGCTCTATAAGGCCTTCCCTAGCATGAACTGTCCAGTACAAAAAAAAAAAAAAGTATCTTGTTTATTCAACTGCAAGTGGCTATCAGCCATCATCTATAACAAAGAGATCCCAAACAAAGCCATAGAGACTTCTGACAAGGTACAAGCAGAATACATATATCTTTAAGTATTTTCTTTCTCACATTAACATCTATAAGAACAAGGTGAAGAAACAAATGTGGACAGAAGGGGTTATGGCTCAGTCCAGCTTTGAATTTTTCCAAGGAGTTGCAGCTCTAAATATCTAAATAAATAAAAACTGGTCGTTTTTAATGTCAGTCTGAGGTTACTGCCATTATCTCTTGGGTTTTGTTTCAGGTTTTCTTTTTCTACCATATGTACATATATATACACACACATACAGACATACATATAACTCTGACTGACAAGGGGATTAATACAGAGCTATAGCAATATTTATTGATATATACTTCTCTGTATTAATCCCCATACACATCAGTTTTCCAATTACTCTTTCTCCCAGATTCACTATCTGTTTTATTAGCATGAAGTTATCCTGCATTAAATTGAGGACTGACAAATTAAAACTCAAATCTTTTTTTGCTGTTTCCCAAATAACTGTGCAAACATGTTAAACAGGAAAAGGAAGTAAGAGCTAGAGACTGGGAGGCTCTAAGAATTTTTTTGTTTCTAAAGGATTGGATGTGGCTGCCAGCAATTCCGTGGTTTGAGCTGTTTTCAAAAGGAGGAATGTGATAATAGCTCCTGGGTGGAAGAATTTTGGCTGGACTTGATTAAATCTAAGCTTAAAACTTAGAGAACAGCTTGGACTGCCTTTTTTTTTTTTTTTTTTTTTTTTTAAGAAACGACTATGCATTTCATTTTACTGTGGCCTTGCCAGATTCAGGGTCTTTGGGGAGTCTGGCACTAGATTAGACACTAGCAAAGGGAGCTGTAATACCCTGGGTGATAGGAATTACATAACTCCAATCAACACAAATGAATGTGTCACACTGAAGTCCTGCACGTGTAATTTTGGAAAAGAGTCCTCAATGATTCTAAGGTTCTTTTCTTTCACAAAGGGCTATTATTTCATTAAGCTCCCAGAAGTAATCAGTCCAAAAGAGAATGGGTGACAAACAGCTGGCATTTTTTAATTTGTTTTCTAGTATCTTTTTCTTTTGATCAACCAAGTCATTTTACACTCCCTAGAAATCCATCTAGATTTTGCATCCAATGTCTTTTTTTTTTTTTTTTTAAGATTTTATTTGTAAGTGGTCTCTACACCCAACGTGGGGCTCAAATTTACAACCCAGAGATCAAGAGTTGCATGCTCTGGGCGCCTGGGTGGCTCAGTCGGTTAAGTGTCCAACTTCGGCTCAGGTCATGATCTCACAGTCTGTGAGTTTGAGCCCCGTGTCGGGCTCTGTGCTGACAGCTGGAGTCTGCTTTGGATTCTGTGTCTCCCTTTCTCTAACCCTCCCCCCGTTCATGCTCTGTCTCTCTCTGTCTCAAAAATAAATAAACATTAAAAAATTTAAAAAAAAAAAAAAAAGAGTTGCATGCTCTACAGACTGAGCCAGCCAGGGGCTCCTGCATCCGATACCTTAAGCTTTGCTCTTGACATCACTTTCCGGTGACTTTAGTACATATAATTTTAATATCACTGGTGAGAATTCTAGAATACTTGAAAAAAATCAACTATATGTTGGAGAATTCACAGAGTACCCATTTTCCAAATTGGAATACAAATAATATTTAAAAAAAAAATTGTTCCATGTGTTTTTGGTTCCAGGACAAGATGGTATAAATGTTCTTCTCCCTATTCCTCCGAAGTACAGAGAAAATCCCTGGATATTATATGTAAAACATACATAAGAAGACTGAATATTTTTCAAGTACCAAAAGAAAAGAACTCTATATCCTTCAAGAATGAAGAAGAAATCAGACATTCTCGGATGAAAGAAAAATAAGAGAATTTGTTGCCAGCAGACCTACCCCAAAAGAATGGCTAAAAGAAATCTTTGAGTCAGAAACAAAATGACGGGAGGAAACTTGGAACATCAGGAAAAATGAACAAGAGTAAAAATTTAGGTACATACAATAGACATTCCTTGGGGCACCTGGGTGGCTCAGTCAGTTAAGTGTCCAACTTCAGCTCAGGTCATGATCTTGTGGTTTGTGAGTTTGAGCCCCACATTGGGCTCTGTGCTGACAGCTCAGAGCCTGGAGCCTGCTTCAGATTCTGTGTCCCTTTCTCTCTGATCCTCCCTCGCTCATGCTGTCTCTCTCTGTCTCTCCAAAATAAATAAACATTAAAAAACAATTTACAATAGACATTCCTTTACCTCTTGAGTTTTGTTAATTGTGTTTTAGGGTTGAGGCAAAAAAAAAAAAACAAACCACTTTATATTATTTGATGTGATTCTCAATATAGAAGAGGGATATACAGCAAATGTTTAAGATAATTACATTATAAATGAGGGAGACAGAGGTTTCTATGCTTTATTCAAACTTCTGTCAATACCAGTAGACTGTGGTAAGTTATATATATGTAATATAATGCCAAGAGCAATCACTAAGAAAACTATATGAAGACATACACTCAAAACACCATAGATAAATCAAAATGAAATTCTAAAAACATGTTTTAGTAACCCACAAAAGGCAAAATGGAGAAACAGGACAAAATGAAAAATTTTTAAGCCCTGACATCAATAATTACATTAAATGAAAACAGTCTAAATTCACCAGATTATCAGAGGAGATAAAAATCCCAACCTGACTATATGCTGTCTTCAACAAACTGCACACAAAAATCTGGATGGTCCTCAAAGGCATTGTCTGGGTTGAAAAAATACCCATCTCAGAAGGTCACATACTATACTATTCCACTATGTAACATTCCCCGAATGACAAAATTATAAACACGGAGAAGAAATTAGTGGTTGCCGGGGGTTAGGGATGAAGCGGGGAGGGGTGGTAAATATAAATGAAGAACATGAGGGACATCTTTGTGGTGTAGGAATAGTTCCGTATCTTAATTTCTATAGAGGTCATACAAATGTGCACATGTCATAGAATGACATAGATACACACACACATTGTACTGATGCCCATGCTCTAGTTTTAATACTATACTATGGTTACATAAGATGCAACCTTTTGCCTAGTTTCCCCGGTCATTTTATTACATGTTATGTAACCACTGGGAAAAACTGGGTAAAGGGTACACAGGACCTCCCTGTACGATGTGTGCAGCTTCCTGTGAATCTGTAGTAATCTCAAAAACAAAATAGACAAAGCCCTCCCTAAATTCAAATCCAGGTTCCACCACTCCCTGGGTGAACTTGGGCTCATTTAACCAATCTGCTCTTGGTTCTGTCATCCATAAAATAAAGAAACATTATCTACTAAGTTACGGTAAGAACTAAAAAAGAATGTATTAAAAAAAAAAAAAACACCTGTGACTTTCTGATTTTTCTGTGTTGTAGAGCTGGGCAAAAGCAAGCCCTTTTTAAATTTTTGATTATGTACAACATCTAGTTCATGTACAGACTGTACAGCTAAAAAATGTTTTCAGCAGCTCTCTAACATGAAGAAAACATTGGCCTGGAGGACGAACACACAAGGACTGGACACTAAGCGTACGAAGGTGCAGGCATGGATAGCACGGGTGGCTCGATCTTTGGACTTTATCCATGCCTTAACTTGAGAGTCAAAATATGCCTCCCCAAGCACTGAATGCTTACAACCCCACATTATTCACTGAACAAAAACAAAAATTATATTCATATTTAACAAATCAAAAGTTAATTAGGGAAAGTGACATGTTTTGCTAGATAAACCCAGAAGAAGACAGGTGGCTGGGTGGCTCAGTTGATTGAGTGTCTGACTCTTGGTTTGGGCTCAGGTCATGATCTCACAGCTGTGGGATCAAGCCCTGCATCTGGCTCTGTGCTGAGCATGGCGCCTGCTTGGGATTCTCTCTCTCCCTTTCTCTCTGCCCCTCTCCTACTCATTCTCTCTCTCAAAATAAATAAACTTAAAAAAAAAAAAAAAGAACAGAAAAACAGAACAGGAAGCCAATAAATAAATCAGATACATATATAGGGATTAAGTATATGAAAAGGGTATCATCTGAAGTTAGTTGGGGAAAGAGGGATTATTTAATAAATTGTTTTGTAACAACTGAATAGCCACCTAGACGGAAAAAAGGATGTTATACCCATACTCTACATCAGGACAAATACTAAATGGATCAGCAACTT
Source organism: Herpailurus yagouaroundi (assembly GCF_014898765.1). NCBI lineage: Eukaryota > Metazoa > Chordata > Mammalia > Carnivora > Felidae > Herpailurus > Herpailurus yagouaroundi. Next base: position 38,258,935 of record NW_024412397.1, on the reverse strand, counting down.
AGATATGAAAACAAAGCAATAAAAGTATTCAAAGAAAATAAACATTTTATTTACAACGTTGAGGTAAGGGCAGTTTTTCTAACCGTGACACAAAATAAGGAAGCCACAGAAGAAACCATTGACAAAATTGACTATATAAAAATCAAAAAAGTTCTGCATGGAAAACAGCCTAACACACACACACACACGAGGAAAAACATTCACAAAAAAAAAGGTCAATATCCTATGTTTAAATGTATATGGTTATTTTTGGTAGCTTTGTTTATAATCACAAAAGACTGAAAACAATCTAAGTGTCCATCAGTAGGAGGCTGACTGACTGAATATAATGGTTTAATAAGTTTTACAGGATAAAATACTATGCAGTTATAAAAATTGAGAAAGCTCTTTATTTTTTTATTTTTTTATTTTTTTTTAATTTTTTTAACGTTTTTTTATTCTTATTTTTGAGACAGAGAGAGACAGAGCATGAATGGGGGAGGGTCAGAGAGAGAGGGAGACACAGAATCTGTAACAGGCTCCAGGCTCTGAGCTGTCAGCACAGAGCCCGACGCGGGGCTCGAACTCACGGACCCTGAGAACATGACCTGAGCTGAAGTCGGCCGCTTAACCGACTGAGCCACCCAGGTGCCCCGAGAAAGCTCTTTAAATAACACAGAAAGATCTCTATGTATGTTCTTAGTTTTTGGTTTTTTTTTTTTTAATAAAAGCACAGTGAAAACAGTATATGGTATGCTACCTTTTGGGTAAGAGAGGTAAAACCTATTTTATTTGCTTATTATGCACAAAGAAATTCTAGAATGGTATATAAGAAAACATTTATAGTGGCTATCCAGAAGGTAGACATGTAGGGGGAACCAAGTGCATAACAAAAATTTTTCATTTTATAACAATGTTTAGAACCTTTCAAAAATATATGTTAAACTTGGATTAAAAACAACTTCTTTAAATTTTTTTTAATGTTTATTTATTTTTGAGAGAGAGAGAAATAGTGTAAGCTGGGGAAGAGGCAGAGAGAGGGAGACACAGAATCCAAAGCAGGCTTCAGGCTCTGAGCTGCCAGCACACAGCCTGATGCAGGCCTTGAACTCACAAGCCGCGAGATCATGACCTGAGCCACCCAGGCGCCCTCAAAACAACTTCTAAGTAGATTTTCATCTTCTCTAAAATGATTTTTTGCTGGGGCGCCTGGGTGGCTCAATCGGTTGAGCGTCCGACTTCAGCTCAGGTCACGATCTCACAGTTCGTGGGTTCGAGCCCCACCATCAGGCTCTGTGCTGACCGCTCTCTTGGAGCCTGGAGCCTGCTTTGGATTCTGTGTCTCCTTCTCTCTCTGCCCCTCCCCCACTTGCTCTTTGTCTCACTCTGTTTCTCAAAAATAAATTTTAAAAAAATGTAAAAAATAAAATGAAATGATTTTTTGCTTTTTGTTTTTGTGTTTTGTTTTGTTTTGTTTTCTGTGTGAGAGAGAGCTCGTGAGTCAGGGGCAGAGAGAGAAAGGGAGAGAAACAGAATCCCACGCAGGCTCTACACTGTCATCAAGCTCATGAACCGGGAGATCATGAGCCAAAGTCAGATGCTTAACCAAGCCATCCAGGTGCCCCTTAAGTAGATTTTCAAAAGGTTATTGTATTCATTTTAACCTCTATTAAAAGGTATCCCATGCAATTTTTTTAGACTTAGAATACTCTCTTCTCATCAGAGACTAGAACTTTTAAGATGCTATGAAGTGCCCCGAGTCAAAATGCTGAAAAATGACTTCCCATTCAATAGTCTAAAAAAATTAGTTAAGATGTACTTCAAGAAAGGAACAATGATCTAATATTTCAGCCAATTTTAAAGACATTAACAACAAATTTTTATGAAATTCTGAGATCTAGAAAGGCCACACTATTTTAAAAGGACGTAAGGTATACGAAAAAGACGACAATGAAAGTGGTCCATTGGCAGTGGAACGAAAGTGGCTTCTGCAGTAGGAAGGGGACTACTAGAAAAATACCAAAGAGGGGCGCCTGGGTGGCTCAGTAGATTAGGCATGCGACTCTTGATCTCAGCTCAGGTCTTGATCTCAGGGTCCTGAGTTCAGGCCCTGTGTTGGGCTCCACAGTGGGTGGAAGCCTACTTAAAAATAAACAAATCATGGGGCGCCTGGGTGGCGCAGTCGGTTAAGCATCCGACTTCAGCCAGGTCACGATCTCGCGGTCCGTGAGTTCGAGCCCCGCGTCAGGCTCTGGGCTGATGGCTCAGAGCCTGGAGCCTGTTTCCGATTCTGTGTCTCCCTCTCTCTCTGCCCCTCCCCCGTTCATGCTCTGTCTCTCTGTCCCAAAAGTAAATAAACGTTGAAAAAAAAAATTTAAAAAAAAATAAATAAATAAACAAATCAACAAAGAGCCACAGTTCACCACAGCAGTAACCTAACGCTTGAGAGAAATATTCTAACAGCTCATGGTCTGTGCGTGTTTGTGTACTGTGTGTGCACTGTGTGCATGCTTATTTACTCACGTGTTCATTTGTTTATTTTATTCATTCATTTATTCCAGGCCAGTAACTTGCCCTTTCATTTTAAACACAACAAATTTAAAAGTAGAAGGGAACTCTATTTTAGAAACTTATGTATTTAAAGAAATGAAAATTTAGAGAAGCAGTCCTTTACAGCACATTAACCTAAATTACAAGACAGGAAATAACACATTCACAGTATTGGTAAGGGATCGTGAAAAGCAAAAGTGATCACTCCTCAGTCACTGAATATTAAACCCGGGGAAATTATAAATATGCATGCTTGCATAGCCTGCTTGCATTTCTGCCTAAGCTTTAGTTATTAAATTGTTTACATTTTAATTATGGAAATAGTGCACCATTTTTCTAAATTGATGATTTCTCCTTGAGAGAAAAAAAAGCAAGAAAATTTACAATGAATAATACAGTTTGGATAAAAATGTGACAGTGTGGGGCACCTGGGTGGTTCAGTTAAGCATCCGGGACTCTCGATTTCGGCTCAGGGCATCATCTCACAGTTCATGAGTTCAAGTCCTGCATCAGGCTCTGTGCTGGTAATGTGATGGCAGGATGGAGCCTGCTTGGGATTCTCTTTCTCCCTTTCTCTCTGCCCCTACCCTGGTCTCACACACGCACTCGCTCTCATCAATAAATAAACAAAAACCTTTTAAAAAAAGAAATCTGGAGCGGAAGATGGCAGCGTAGGAGGACGCTGGGCTCACTGCGTCCTGCAGATCACTTAGATTCCACCCACACCTGCCTAAATAACCCAGAAAACCACCAGAAGACTACCAGAACAGATTCTCTGGAGCCAAGCATAGACGAGAGGCCCGGAGAGGCAGTGCGCACTACAAGGACTGGCGGGAGGGAGCCAGGGGGAGGGGCAGCCCACCGGCCAAGCAGAGCCCTGAGTCTGGCTTGCAAAAGCGGAGGGGCCGGATGGAGTGTGTTCCGGCAGCAAGCGGGACTTAACATCTGGAAGGTTATAAGTTAACATCTCTGCTTGGAGAGCAGGAGGGCTGGAGGACAACAGGAAGGAGAGTTGGTGAGCCCCTGATGACAGAGCGCAGCTTGGCAGCTAACAAAGGTGCTCGCCAGCGCCATCTCCCTCGCCCCTCCCCCAGCCAAAATCCCAAAGGGAACCAGTTCCTGCCAGGGAACTTGCTTGCACCGTGAAAACACCCAACACTGTGCTTCTGCGGATCCATCCCTCAGGTGGCAGGTCTGACTCCCGGTGCTGCAGGGCCCCTCCGAAGCGGACCACCGAAAGATAAGCGAGCTGAGCCTGCCCCTCCTGCCCCTGTGCACCTTGCCGATCCACCCCAGCTAATATGCCAGATCCCCAGCACCACAAGCCTGGCAGTGTGCAAGTAGCCCAGACAGGCCACGCCACCCCACAGTGAATCCCGCCCCTAGGAGAGGGGAAGAGAAGGCACACACCAGTCTGACTGTGGCCCCAGCGGTGGGCTGGGGGCAGACGTCAGGTCTGACTGCGACTCCGCCCACCAACTCCAGTTATACACCACAGCACAGGGGAAGTGCCCTGCAGGTCCGCACCACTCCAGGGACTATCCAAAATGATGAAACTGAAGAATTCCCCTCAAAAAAACCTCCAGGAAATAAGGACAGCCAACGAACTAATCAAAAACGATTTAAACAATATAACAGAAAATGAATTCAGAATAATAGTCATAAAATTAATCGCTGGGCTTGAAAACAGTAAAAAGGACAGCAGAGAATCTATTGCTACAGAGATCAAGGGACTAAGGAACAGCCAGGAGGAGCTAAAAAATGCTATTAATGAGCTGCAAAATAAAACAGAGATGACCACAGCTCGGATTGAAGAGGTAGAGGAGAGAATAGGTGAACTAGAACATAAAATTATGGAAAAAGAAGCTGAGAAAAAGAGAGATAAAAAAATCCAGGAGTATGAGGGGAAAATTAGAGAACTAAGTGATACACTAAAGAGAAATAATATACGCATAATTGGTATCCCAGAGGAGGAAGAGAGAGGGAAAGGTGCTGAATGTGTACTTGAAGAAATAATAGCTGAGAACTTCCCAAATCTGGGGAAGGAAAAAGGCATTGAAATCCAAGAGGCACAGAGAACTCCCTTCAGACATAACTTGAATCCCTCTTCTGCACAACATATCATAGTGAAACTGGCAAAATACAAAGATAAAGAGAAAATTCTGAAAGCAGCTAGGGATAAATGTGCTCTAACATATAAAGGGAGACCGATAAGACTAGTGACAGATCTCTCTACTGAAACTTGGCAGACCAGAAAGGAGTGGCAGGAAATCTTCAATGTGATGAACAGAAAAAATATGCAGCCGAGAATCCTCTATCCAGCAAGTCTGTCATTTAGAATAGAAGGAGAGATAAAGGTCTTCCCAAACAAACAAAAACTGAAGGAATTCATCACCAGTAAACCAGCCCTACAAGAGATCCTAAGGGGCATCCTGTGAGACAAAGTACCAGAGACATCGCTACAAGCATGAAACCTACAGACATCACAATGACTCTAAACCCATATCTTTCTATAATAACACTGAATGTAAATGGACTAAAGGCGCCAACCAAAAGACATACAGTATCAGAATGGATAAAAAACAAGACCCATCTATTTGCTGTCTACAAGAGACTCCTTTTAGACCTGAGGACACTTTCAGATTGAAAGTGAGGGGATGGAGAACTATTTATCATGCTACTGGAAGTCAAAAGAAAGCTGGAATAGCCATACTTATATCAGACAAACTTGACTTTAAATTAAAGGTTGTAACAAGAGATGAAGAAGGGCATTATATAATAATTACTGGATCTACCCATCAAGAAGAACTAACAATTATAAATGTCTATGTGCCGAATACGGGAGCCCCCAAATATATAAAACAATTACTTACAAACATAAGCAACCTTATCGATAAGAATGTGGTAATTGCAGGGGACTTTAACACTCCACTTACAACAATGGATAGATCATCTAGACACATGGTCAATAAAGAAACAAGGGCCCTGAATGAGACATTGGATCAGATGGACTTGACAGATATATTTAGAACTCTGTATCCCAAAGCAACAGAATATACTTTCTTCTCAAGTGCACATGGAACATTCTCCAAGATAGATCACATACTGGGTCACAAAACAGCCTTTCATAAGTATACAAGAATTGAGATCATACCATGCATACTTTTGGACCACAATGCTATGAAGCTTGGAATCAACCACAGGAAAAAGTCTGGAAAACCTCCAAAAGCATGGAGGTTAAAGAACACCCTACTAAAGAATGAATGGGTCAACCAGGCAATTAGAGAAGAAATTAAAAAATATATGGAAACAAACAAAAATGAAAATACAACAATCCAAACGCTTTGGGATGCAGTGAAAGCAGTCCTGAGAGGAAAATACATTGCAATCCAGGCCTATCTCAAGAAACAAGAAAAATCCCAAATACAAAATCTAACAGCACACCTAAAGGAAATAGAAGCAGAACAGCAAAGACACCCCAAACCCAGTAGAAGAAGAGAAATAATAAAGATCAGAGCAGAAATAAACAATATAGAATCTAAAAAACTGTAGAGCAGATCAACGAAACCAAGTGTTGGTTTTTTGAAAAAATAAACAAAATTGATAAACCTCTAGCCAGGCTTCTCAAAACGAAAAGGGAGACGACCCAAATAGATAAAATCATGAATGAAAATGGAATTATTACAATCCCTCAGAAATACAAGCAATTATCAGCGAATACTATGAAAAACTATATGCCAACAAATTGGACAACCTGGAAGAAATGGACAAATTCCTAAACACCCACACGCTTCCAAAACTCAATCAGGAGGAAATAGAAAGCTTGAACAGACCCATAACCAATGAAGAAATTGAATCAGTTATCAAAAATCTCCCAACAAGTAAGAGTCCAGGACCAGATGGCTTCCCAGGGGAATTCTACCAGACATTTAAAGCAGAGATAATACCTCTCCTTCTCAAGTTATTCCAAAAAATAGAAAGGGAAGGAAAACTTCCAGACTCATTCTATGAAGCCAGTATTACTTTGATTCCTAAACCAGACAGAGACCCAGTAAAAAAAAGAGAACTACAGGCCAATATTCCTGATGAATATGGATGCAAAAATTCTGAATAAGATACTAGCAAATCAAATTCAACAGCTTATAAAAAGAATTATTCACCATGATCAAGTGGGATTCATTCCTGGGATGCAGGACTGGTTCAACATTTGCAAATCAATCAATGTGATACATCACATTAATAAAAGAAAAGATAAGAACCATATGATCCTGTCAATCGATGCAGAAAAAGCTTTTGACAAAATTCAGCATCCTTTCTTTCAACGTTTATTTATTTTTGGGACAGAGAGAGACAGAGCATGAACGGGGGAGGGGCAGAGAGAGAGGGAGACACAGAATCGGAAACAGGCTCCAGGCTCTGAGCCATCAGCCCAGAGCCTGACGTGGGGCTCGAACTCACGGACCGCGAGATCGTGACCTGACTGAAGTCGGATGCTTAACTGACTGCGCCACCCAGGCGCCCCTCAGCATCCTTTCTTAATAAAAACCCTCGAGAAAGTCGGGATAGAAGGAACATACTTAAACATCATAAAAGCCATTTATGAAAAGCCCACAGCTAATATCATCCTCAATGAAGAAAAACTGAGAGCTTTCCCCCTGAGATCAGGAACACAACAGGGATGTCCACTCTCACCGCTGTTGTTTAACATAGTGTTGCAAGTGCTAACATCAGCAATCAGACAACAAAAGGAAATCAAAGGCATCAAAATTGGCAAAGATGAAGTCAAGCTTTCACTTTTTGCAGATAACATGATATTATACATGGAAAATCCGATAGACTCCACCAAAAGTCTGCTAGAACTGATACATGAATTCAGCAAAGTTGCAGGATACAAAATCAATGTACAGAAATCAGTTGCATTCTTATACACTAATAATGAAGCAACAGAAAGACAAATAAAGAAACTGATCCCATTCACAATTGCACCAAGAAGCATAAAATACCTAGGAATAAATCTAACCAAAGATGTAAAAGATCTGTATGCTGAAAACTATAGAAAGCTCATGAGGGAAATTGAAGAAGATATAAAGAAATGGAAAAACATTCCGTGCTCATGGGTTGGAAAAATAAATACTGTTAAAATGTCAATACTACCCAAAGCTATCTACACATTCAATGCAATCCCAATCAAAATTGCACCAGCATTCTTCTCGAACCTAGAACAAGCAATCCTAAAATTCGTATGGAACCACAAAAGGCCCCGAATAGCCAAAGTAATTTTGAAGAAGACCAAAGCAGGATGCATCACAATCCCAGACTTTAGCCTCTACTACAAAGCTGTCATCATCAAGACAGCATGGTATTGGCACAAAAACAGACACATAGACCAATGGAATAGAATAGAAACCTCAGAACTAGACCCACAAAAGTATGGCCAACTAATCTTTGACAAAGCAGGAAAGAATATCCAATGGAAAAAAGACAATCTCTTTAACAAATGGTGCTGGGAGTACTGGACAGCAACATGCAGAAGAATGAAACTAGACCACTTTCTTACACCATTCACAAAAATAAACTCAAAATGGATAAAGGACCTGAATGTGAGACAGGAAACTATCAAAATCCTGGAGGAGAAAGCAGGAAAAGACCTCTCTGACCTCAGCAGCTGCAATTTCTTACTTGACACATCCCCAAACACAAGGGAATTAAAAGCAAAAATGAACTACTGGGACCTCATGAAGATAAAAAGCTTCTGCACAGCAAAGGAAACAATCAAAAAAACTAAAAGGCAACCAACGGAAGGGGAAAAGATATTTGCAAATGACATATCGGACAAAGGGCTAGTATCCAAAATCTATAAAGAGCTCACCAAACTCCATACCCGAAAAACAAATAATCCAGTGAAGAAATGGGCAGAAAACATGAACAGACACTTCTCTAAAGAAGACATCCGGATGGCCAACAGGCACATGAAAAGATGCTCAACATCGCTCCTCATCAGGGAAATACAAATCAAAACCACACTCAGATATCACCTCACGCCAGTCAGAGTGGCCAAAATGAACAAATCACAAGACTATAGATGCCGGAGAGGATGTGGAGAAACGGGAACCCTCTTGCACTGTTGGTGGGAATGCAAACTGGTGCAGCCACTCTGGAAAACAGCGTGGAGGTTCCTCAAAAAATTAAAGATAGACCTACCCTATGACCCAGCAGTAGCACTGCTAGGAATTTACCCAAGGGATACAGGAGTACTGATACATAGGGGCACTTGTACCCCAATGTTTATAGCAGCACTCTCAACAATAGCCAAATTGTGGAAAGAGCCTAAATGTCCATCAACTGATGAATGGATAAAGAAATTGTGGTTTATATACACAATGGAGTACTACATGGCAATGAGAAAGAATGAAATATGGCCCTTTGTAGCAACGTGGATGGAACTGGAGAGTGTGATGTTAAGTGAAATAAGCCATACAGAGAAAGACAGATACCATATGTTTTCACTCTTATGTGGATCCTGAGAAACTTAACAGAAACCCATGGGGGAGAGGAAGGGGAAAAAAAAACAGGTTAGACTGGGAGAGAGACAAAGCCTATGAGAGTCTTAAAAACTGAAAACAAACTGAGGGTTGAGGGGGGGGGGGGGGGGGGGCGGGGAGGTGATGGGTACTGAAGAGGGCATCTTTTGGGATGAGCACGGGGTGTTGTATGGAAAACAATTTGACAATAAATTTCATATATTAAAAAAAACAAAAATAAGTAAAACATTAAAAAAAATCTGACAATATTAAACTGGAGTTTAAGTTTTTATTATGCGGACATAAATTGAAGTCCATATATGTCAGCTGTAAACTACTGAAGAATGTTTGCTCTAATATGCTTACTATTTTCCATGATCCAAACTGGGGTTTGAAGTCTCTCCTCTAAGGTCCCAAAGCACTCTGCATATACTGTACCTTATTCTGTTTTTCTAGAATTCTGTTGCCACCTCTGCATCACCCTCTAGATGGGTTTCCAGAGGGCATACCCTGGGTCTTTGATTCACTGCACTAGTCACAGAACCTAGTACACTTCTTGGCTCAGCGGTGCTAAATAAACATTGGTTTATTAAGTATCAAAAATGTAGGTGTTGTAGGCACAGATTTTATTTATTAACGACATTTGAAATATGCCACTTTTCCATTTAGGCCAAAGTTACTTCATTTTCATATATGCCATCACTTTTAAAAAAAGTGGTGACAGATTTACAAAACTGAATAAGCATAAGATAAATCACACCTTAAGCGTTTCGCTATGAAACTTTACAAGAGTAATTATTTTTGCTTTATACAACTCAAAAGTAGGTGTTTTAGAATTTACTCTGTTACAGTAGCTTTGTATTCATGAAACTCTGGGCCAAGTGTTCCAGATTATTTGGTTCCTTAGGCTGTTATATTATTTTTTCCTTATAAAGAAAAGGATGAATCCCTTAGATATTGAAAATCTAAATTTTCTATGATCTGGAAGTATTAAATGTTAGTGGGAATGAGAAATGATACTGCAGTCTCCCTCGGATCCTACTGTAGCTCTGCCCTGCATTATCTGGCCAACAGGTGGCAGCATGCTCCAGGGAAAAGTCTCAAGAATCCCGTGACTGTTTTTCCGGAATATTTGGCAGTAGTACTGCCAAAGTACGAAACTGCGGATAAACAAAAATCTATTTATTCTACTGGGTCCAGCCAAAGTATATTTCCACGTCTAAAAGTAATTTAAGGTTGCATCCATTTTACAACTAGATCTGGTATCACCACTATTGCCAATTATCACTTGTTAACTCACAACAAGTGTAACACAACACAAACTAACAAGATTCCTGCAAAGCCAGAGAGATAAACAAACAAGGGGAGCGTGGGAAATAAGAAATTGACAACTGTTTGAATATTCTGAAATACTTCTAATATGCACATGATGACCTTTCTAATAAACATGATTAATAGGTGATATACTTTACTGTTTATACTATTAACCCTTCATATATAACTACATTATTCTCATAGATACTAACAATAATAATACTATCAACTACAAAAACTAGTGAGGATTTTAAGGGCGATTAGTTTACTCATTCTTTGTGCAAGTAAACACCTCAGTAAAAATAGAGGTATCTATCCTGTGGCATAGGAACTTCTATTTAGATGAACATTCAACAACTTCATATATTTTATTATACCTGTAGGATTTTACTAGCATGTGATCCTTTTACAGACTAATAAAATTATAGTAAAATGTTGGGCAAGTTATGTTTTAAAAATTAACACTTACTTGTTTGAATTTATTTTTGGTTGGTTTGATTAGATTCAGTCATTAGCAGAATGCATTCACTTGTGTGCTTTCGTAGCATTTCCTTCTACCATGTTGTCATACTTACTTACACAAACTGGTAATACTATCCTCGATTTTAAAGCTTTAAGAGATCCTGATATGTTCTCTATTTAAACGGTTACTACTTGAGTCCCTGGTTTCCATGCAGTTTCCTAGGAGACTGAGAAATCAGTTGCTATTTTTTTTTAATTTTTTTTAATGTTTATTTATTTTTGAGACAGAGAGAGACAGAGCATGAATGGGGGAGGGTCAGAGAGAGAGGGAGACACAGAATCTGAAGCAGGCTCCAGGCTCTGAGCTGTCAGCACAGAGCCCAACGCGGGGCTCGAACTCACGGACCGTGAGATCATGACCTGAGCCGAAGTCTGCCGCTTAACCAACTGAGCCACCCAGGCGCCCCTCAGTTGCTATTTAAACACCCAACAGTTTAGTTTAGACTAAACTTCCTTAGCTGCACATAATTTACTCGAGACTTGTTTAAAATTATGTAAAGGAGGGGCGCCTGGGTGGCGCAGTCGGTTAAGCGTCCGACTTCAGCCAGGTCACGATCTCACGGTCTGTGAGTTCGAGCCCCGCGTCGGGCTCTGGGCTGATGGCTCAGAGCCTGGAGCCTGTTTCCGATTCTGTGTGTCCCTCTCTCTCTGCCCCTCCCCCATTCATGCTCTGTCTCTCTCTGTCCCAAAAATAAATAAACGTTGAAAAAAAAAATAAAAATAAAAAAAAATTATGTAAAGGAGTAGCCACTATGCTTAGAAATGTGTTGAGTATGAATCGGTTTATGACCTTGAATTTCAAAGGAAACAGAGACTTGTATAGCAGATCATCCACTCATTGTGATGGTAGCACAGCACTGGGAGAAGCGCACTTACCATCATTCCAGGTCTACCGAATAGTTCATTGAGTTAAGTGCAGGACCAATGGTTAGATCTTTCTGTACTCCAGTCTACCCCAATCGTATGCAAACAGTCCAGACATTTGTTCAATGCGTGTCAAAGTGAGGATAACAATGGTGATGGTAGTAGTTTGGTTTGCTAAGAAATCAAACAAAGGAAATTTACCAAAGAACTAAATGATAATAAAAACATTTAAGGATAATTTCAAAAAATAAGTACTTTCAATTTAATAATATGTTCAAGTGTTTTGCAGGTCCAAGGAATACTATTATGAATAAGTTAAGAGGAGCAAATGATAACAAAGCCCTTCCTAAGGGCTAAGCGAGCCTTCACAGGGAAATAACCAATACTTTGTCCTTGAAGGATGCTGAAGATTTCAACCAAAAGCTCAATGTTATTAAAGTCAGGACAAGGGCAAAGAAATAAAACAATAGCAGGAGAGAAATGGAACATGATTTTGGTGTCCAAGTACATAGGTAGGTAATATCGGTCAGGAGAAAGATGCTAAATGAAGTGGTAAAAGTGGGCACCTTATATTCTGAGGATACAGCAAGGCAGCAAAGACTTACAAATAGGATGATTACATAATCGGACTCATGTCAAGATTCCAGCAGCAATCTGAAAGATGCATTGGAATAAGAGGGCAGATAGGAATCAAGGAGATTAAGAATCTATTTACAAGAAAGACAAAGGCCTGAATTGAAATCGTGGAAAGGTAAAATCAACAAATTTGAGCTATTTCAGATGGTAATTCAATAGGACCACAGTTTAAAAATTACCAGTTTTCCCCTATACTGGCCCTAAAATTTCTGGTTAGTCATGACATTATAAGGTGTTAAAAAAAAAAAAGTGGGGGGTGGAAGTTAAAGTAAAGTAAGGCAATTACTCTATTATAATTCCACAATAACAATTCATTATCAATAATAAGATTAAAAATAAAGGAAGGTAGTTGAATTGGCTGTGTGAATGTTGAAGCATTGTTGGACTATTCACCAATACTGGAATTGATGTTCATACAAACCAGGAATTAAGATTTGGAGCTTTGTAGATGTAATATTGTGATGTAACAAGCAATAAATACCTGGTCTTCATCCCTGGTTCCTGGCACAGAGCTCCTAAAACGCTTGGGATTTTCTGAGTGGTAGGAGTGAGAGAAGAGTTTTGTTATTCACAGTAAGCCCCTTTCAAGTATACTTGAGTATATATGCTAATGAGATGGAACACGAGGGCTGGTTGCCAGAGGAACCAACCACCTGATTAGAAAATTGGAATTTTCAGTTTTGCATTCTACTTCTAACCTCCAGGAAAGGGAGAGGATACTAGAGATCAAGTTAATCATCAGTGGTCAGTGATTTAATCAATCATAGCTATGAAATGGGACCTCCAAAGGAACCTAAACAAAGGCATTAAGAGCCTCCAGGTTGGTGGCACAACCCAAACTCTGTAGGGACAGAAGCTCTGGCACCCAGGACTCTTCCCGACTTCACCCTAATAGCTCTTCATCTGACTGTTCATTTGTATTCTTTACAATAAACCAACAATAGTAAGTAAAGTGTTCCCCTCAATTTCTGTGAGCTATCATAACAAATTATCAAACCTTTGGGGGGCTGTGGGAACCTCCACTGTGTAGCCAGTTTGGACCAAAGCATGGATAAGCTGGTAACCCACTACTTGTGATTGGTATCTGAAGTGAAGTGACAGTCTTGTGGGGCTGAGCCCTTCACCTGCAGGGCCTGTGCCAGCTCTGAGCAGCTAGCGTTAGAATGGACTGAATTGTGAGACTCCAGTTTTGGAAATGGAGAACCTCTGGATGTGGGGAAACCCACACATTTGGTATCAGAAGTCTTATGAGTAAACAAACAGTTTTCCTTTAGTAGACAAGTCAGGAATGGAAAAACAAACGTGGGGATCATTTATGCACAAATAGAGTGAAATCATTTCTTGTAGATGAAATATATATGAAAAGAGGAGTGTTGAACGTGAGCTGGGCAGAAGCCTGTATAAAGGAAGTAGGTACAAAAGAGGAGCTAGCCATGCAAAGTGTGGATGGAGCAGTAGAGTGGGAGAAAAAGATAGGCTGTCGACAGTGACAAATGCTACTGTTCAGAATGGATAAGGATTCAAGAGCCAACTTCAAGGTACTGGCAGTTACAAGGTCACTACCTTCAAAAGTTCAACATTAGAGGAATGGTATCAGGAAACTGGATTGTGTTAGGATGAGTAGTGTTTAAGCATGTAGCCTTATCTCTATATCCCCATAATTTCCAAAAGCTCATACTTTAGTGTAAAAGTAAATTACACTAATTTACTAATCGTGCAGCACATTAAGAAAGTGCAAAAAATGTGACAGCTTTGGCTCTTAAAGAGGCAAGCATTATCAGTCTCAAATGTCACTGAAAAGAACACTTCCATTTCCCCCAACAGCAATGTCCAAACTATATTTTTTGTTTTTAATGACTTTTATAATGTACTTAGAGCATAAGAACCAAAAGTAGGGATGGTAATAAATCACCACATCCAGTGTGAAATAAATCCCGAACTTGCAAATCAAAGGATAAAAACAGACACTCCAAAGAAAACAATATTTTATCTTTAATCTGTTTTTTACAGAATTAAATAGCATTCTTTCATCAATCTTAATCCTAGTGTCCCTTAATTCATTTACTAAAAACACAAAGGGGCACCTGGCTGGCTCAGTTGGTAGAGCATGCAACTCCTGATCTTGGGGTTGTAAGTTCAAGCTCCATGCTGGGTGTAGAGATTACTTAAAAATAAAATCTTAAAAAAAATTTTTTTAATTAAAAATAAAAAACAAACTAAACAAACTAAAGTTCCTGCTCCTGCTTTGACTCTAAGAGTAGATAGGACACCGGTTATATTAAATTGAACTCCAATTCAAACCTTTGTCAAGTACTCCATGCTATCCCCTTAGAAGAAAGGAACAAAACCATTTTCACAAGTAAATATATAAAGAAGCCATCAATGAAAACATAGTTTCTCCTGTTTGATCATATCTTCCTGGAGGAAGAGAAAACTAAAATTCATCTGCCCTAATTTTCCTCGCAAAAGGCAATTTTGAAGGGATTTGTCAAAACAACCTATTAGGTTTGCAACCCAGGCCATCAGACAGTAAACACAAAAACCCAAGCAAATGAAAGCTGGTCATAAATGGCCCTTCTGTGGTCAAGTGGCTCAATTTCCTACTTCAAGGTAGAACCACTTGGACATCTTCACCACCACCAAACCACCAACCCCACCACTTTTCTTCCCCCTTAAACGCTTTCACTTAATGTAAACATCAGGCCTCTGGGCAGCTAAGGATTTCCCTCTCCAACATGATCACGCTCACTGGGCTATGGTGTTTCTGATTTATTATTTTTTTCTTTAATGAACTTATAATGCTTGTGTAACAAGAGAAAAAAAGCTTTTATTGTTTAAATAGTTCACGCAAGTCACACCAATAGGCTCCAGTTGACATCTTAGAACAGGAATCCCAGTAGACTACAAAGTCTATAAAGACAAAAATAAGGGATTTGGGTGGGTTTTAATCTCTGCTGTATGCCCAGCACCTAAAGCAGGCTCTGGTACATGTGGAAATTTGGACATAATTGTTTCAAGAATGGATCAGAATCTACATATGTCTGACTCTGAAGTCTACATTCTACCACATCAGTTTCCCAAATTAATTTGATAGTAAGAATCATCTGAGGTATTTGTCAAAAACAAATTCCTAAAACCCTCCCTCAAGGTTGTAACTGAAGGCCTAGAAATGTGTATTTTTAACAAAGACCCTAAATAATTCTTACCATTGGACAAATCCAGACTTACAGCACTGTTGTTTCTTCTAGCCTCCACATTCTCCTCACCAATGCAATTCCTCCTCCCCAAATACCGCCAACACACGTTCATCAAACACTTCTGAGTGTATTTATTCACTTGATGCTCACAACTTTATAAAGTAGGTAAGTACCATCACTTTGCCTGTTTTTTTTTGTTTTGGTTTTTGTTTTTTTTTTTTTTTTTACAACAGAAGAGTAAAGATTAGAACATTTAAGAAGCTTGCACAAGGTCACAGAGCTAACAACAGAGAGAGCAGGGATTCAAACCCAGTGTTGCTCCAGAAACCAAACTCCTAACCATTATGTTATTCTGCCCATTCCCACTGGTCCCATCCTCCCCAAAGTACTGGCCCCAAATGTCCCTTTGGGTACCCATTTCTACTCCTGGTGATGAAAGTCATCTTGTGGTCTCTATATAAGTGATCATAAATTTCAAACTGGTAGACCACATAAAGGAATATCTACAAAACGATATTCAATTGGATCTCTTTAATATCACCCAAAGAAGTTGCCACTTAAAAGGGACATGTTATTACCTGCAGCAGTATAATCCTAAGCATAAAAGCATAATATAATGAATTTTTAAAAGCAAAACAAATACATGGAAATGCAAGCTGGTGCAGCCACTCTGGAAAACAGTATGGAGTTTCCTCAAAAAACTAAAAATAGAACTACCTTACGACCCAGCAATTACACTACTAGGCATTTATCCAAGGGATACAGGTGTGCTGTTTCAAAGGGACACATGCACCCCAATGTTTATAGCAGCACTATCAACAATAGCCAAAGTACGGAAAGAGCCCGAATGTCCATCAATGAATGAATGGATAAAGAAGATGTGGTATATGTATACAATGGAGTATTATCAGCAATCAAAAAGAATGAAATCCTGCCATTTGCAACTATGGGGATGGAACTGGAGGGTATTATGCTAAGTGAAATTAGTCAGAGAAAGACAAAAATCATATGACTTCACTCATATAAGGACTTTAAGAGACAAAACAGATGAACATAAGGGAAGGGAAACAAAAATAATATAAAAACAGGGAGGGGGACAAAACAAGAGACTCATAAATACAGAGAACAAGCGGAGGGTTATGGGAGGGGTGTGGGAGGGCGATAGGCTAAATGGATAAGGGGCACTAAGGAATCTACTCCTGCAATCATTTTTGCACTATATGCTAACTAATTTGGATGTAAATTTAAAAAAATAAAAAATAAAACAAGTTAAAATAAATTTTAAAAAAAGCAAAAACAAATCCAGAAAAGGTAAGCAAATTAGGTTGCACCTTCTGAAAAGTATTTTAAAACAATGTATTTGGCCTTCAAGGGGCCTGAACATTGGGCAGTATATAAACTGGTCAGTCATTTACCACCATGCTGCCTGACAAGATTAAAAATTAATTTTTCATTAGGCACTGTCAGAGAGAAACCCATGGGTATTCTATGAATTCACTGTTCTGTAAAAAATTCAAGGAAAACCTACATTTCCTCCTAAATGATCACTATGACAGGGGCACCTGGTTGGCTCAGTCGATGGAGCATGAGACTCTTTATCTCAGGGTTGTGGGTTTGAGCCCCACGTTGAGTGTACAGATAGAGGACTTCATAAAATCTTTAAAAAATTAAAAATAAATGATTGCTACAACAAAAGAATTGAGGCAAATATTACAACCAAGGCAACCAAATTAGATTCTTAACATGTTCACTTTCCCACAAATAACAGTTAAAATGAAATGAGGTGAATGTCTTTTAGTACCCAAGTCCTACAGCTTTTTTTAAAAAGCTTTCTCTCCAGACTCTCATGATCCTGTCCACAAAACCATTAGAAAATGTTCCACTCTGCTTCTTTAGCTAAGTTGTTCATTTTATTACTCATACTCCATGCACTTTGAAAGGCATCACCTTTCCCCTTGCCTCATCTTAGAATTTATCTCTACTGGATCACCCTAAGGCAGAACAGAGTCCTAACAGAACCACTTTCTGAAGTGGCTGATAGGATTAAGAGCCAGGAGGAGATTTGTCATTGTGGTTAACCTGAAAAGGAAGGGAAAAGAGTAAAACAGCAAAGAGTCCGCCTGTAGCTTTAACTCTGTTCCAGGCACAACAAGTGCATGGATGTACCTCATGAGCAACCCCAAGGGCTTTGACATTGATGCAAAGAGAAACAACTTAGTAAATAAGGCCTTTCTTTACTATTGTGGGTACTACAAATAAACACTGTCTTATTCTGTTAATACATCTATTATCTGTCTGTAAAAAATACAAAGCTAAACTGGTGACATCATGGTACCAGTAATAGAATATACAGTGTAATAAGCATTTTTGATATTGCTGTGACTGATGATTTGGCATCTTGGAGTCACAGTGTCATGCTAACAGTCCAAAGATTCTTTTGGTTTTTATTTATTTATTTATTTTTACAAACACCTCCACCGTCAGGCACTCTGAAATCTCTTACAAACCCTCCAACCACAGGCCTCAACCAGGTGTTTTGCTCTCTGCTCAGTAGGGAAAATCCCCCCCCCCCAGCTACTTCCCAGCACTATAAAAAAAAAACACACAATAATTTGGCTCTAGTTCTCCCTCCTCCCCTGATTCTCCCTGTGAGTAACCCCACTGACCCCATGTGGCATGCAGTGCCTCCCATCCCCTAGACACTTGTAAAAAAAATTTTTTTTTTCAAAGGCAGTTGTCACTGTGTCTGTCCTCTTACTATAGTTGATTAAAATAAATCTTGGGTTCAAACGGTCTAAGCATATTATCCAAAATTTTCCTTTCTGAAAACCTGCCGTCTTTGAACCCTTCAGATACATATTACTAGTTTTAGCACTGTTAAAAGATAAACTGAGGTAGACAAAAATTTTGAGGGGTTTTTTTGAGCAAACGTCAATGCGAAGCAGGCAGAGCCAAGCTGACAATGGCTAGGGGCAATCCACCAGCAGGAGCGAAGAGAAAGGGCTTCTAGCACAGACACAGGAGCAAATCAAGGAAATTCTGATTGGCTATTGCTGATCTTGTTGCCTTATTTGAGAACCCTATTAGCTGTTTGTGATTAGCTGTTGTTAAGTGTCAAGTTCTTGATTTCGAGGCTTTTAAAGTTAGCCACTCTAACTTAGGTGTTGGTTTGCTTCCCCAGGCTGCTAAGGCGTTAGAGTCACCTTAGTGGCTCCTTGTTTAATTACCATAATAGCAATTACTGTAGCTCTCTTGTAAGTTTGTAGGCCAGGCCATACTGTAGAGACAACATGGAAACAACCCCTTACGGAGTTTATACTCTAGGAGTTATAGTGGTAAGTGAAGTGTGAAGCGTATCTTTTATTTCATGTGAATCCCTCACTTTTCTTACCAGAGTTTCACATATACTAACGTTCAATAATATGTGCAGAATAAGGGAATGATCCATTTGCCTTAAGCATCAGAGGCCATTTTATTCTTTATTATTGAATAGTGGTTTACAGAGACTTTAAAAAAATTTTTTTTAATATTTACTTTTGAGAGAGAGAAAGAGAGCACACACTGGCAAGCAAGGGAGGGGCAGAGAAAGGGAGAGAAAAAGAATCCCAAACAGGCTTCATCTGTACTTTCAGCTTAACTGGGGGCTCAAACCCACAAACCATGAGATCATGACCTGAGCTGAAATCAAGAGTCAGACACAACCCAATGAGCCACCCAAGTGCCCAAAGAGACTTTAAGTTTATTTATTTTGAGAGAGAACAAGTAAGCAAGCAGAGGAGGGGCAGAGAGAGAGAGAGAGAGAGAAAGAGAGAGAATCCCAAGCAGGCTCCACACTCAGCTTGGAGCCTGATTCAGGGCTCAGTCTCATGACTGAGATCACGATCTGAGCTGATATCAAGAGTTAGACACTTAACCAACTGACCCACCCAGGAACCCCTACTTTCAAGGAGTTTATCCAGCTTGATGAAATTGAAAGAGAGCACTGTTGAATGTGATACAGTAATTCAGGCAGTTAAAATTTACTGAATAGCCTTACTCACCAATTACGGATGTATGAACCAGGAGTGGGGCTTCACCAGATGCTGAATCTGCAACACCTGGATATTAGCCTTTCCAACCTGCAGAACAGTGAGAAATAAATTTCTGTTGTTTATAAGCCACTGAGTCTATGTGGTATTTTTGTTACAGCAGTCCAAACAGACTAAGACCTCATGGCTAAAGTTCTTAAGAATAGTAAGTTGCTATCCCACTGGGAATTTTAACCAAGTCCTACACATTAGCTATAACTCTCGTCTACACCTCTTGCAGCTAAGTATTTGGTTTATCTTTTAAATATATGCACCATCTTACAAGGAATAACTAGAATTTCAATTTCTTTTTCTAGGTCTCACTTTCTTACCTATATAGGTGAATCAGCTTAACTACTGGAGTAGACGCGGCTATTACACACTCAACATTCATCTGTTTATCCCCTTTTTCTGCCTCTTGGAAGGCAGACGAGAGTCAGTAAAGTATCCTCCAAACTGAGAAGGCACTTTGAGACCATAAAAATGACACAAGCCACCCCCTGACCTTTACAGACTCTTACGGTAATTTACAGGGAGAATCAGGCAGACAGACGATCCGAAGCCCTATTCAGCTATCCCCCACTAAGTCTGGCTCTTAATCCCTAGCTTCTATAGAGCAAAGGGCATGAGGGGTGAGGTCATAGGGTAGTTATCTCAAGTGGTGTCACCTGTGCACCAGTTCTAGCTCTACTAATTTTCTAAAGTGGAAACTTCTGTGCTTCCCTTTAGGGACAATTAGAAGAAGCCTTCCCGCATTCAGGTCAGGGGGTGCATCAATCTCCAAGGGGCCTGAAACATGTAGCCCCAAGGGAGGTCACTGCGAGGGCATCAACAGCATGGAGGGCCAAAGACGGAATCAGTGTTCTCAGCACACCTACACTGCCTTAACATTTCTGCCTTTTTAACATAACCTAATTTTGTTTACCTTCCCCACATTGTCTTTCAGGAGAGACTGGCCCCTCATACGTGGAATATGAATTTCAATTGCACTGAGCCTATCATGGATGCCTCACCACTTTTTGGTGTTAGACACAGACAGTTGAAGCACTTTTAACTAATAAGATAAGAGAAGAAATCTGCTGGGGTGAAAAGTCGTCATTAGTCTTAAAGGGGGGCAGAACAGGGACTCCTGGGTGGCTCAGTTGATTAAGCATCTGACTCTGGGTTTCAGGTCAGCTCACGATCTCATGGTTCGTGGGATTGAGCCCCAGGTCAAACTCTGTGCTGACAGTGCAGAGACTATGTGGGATTCTCTCTCTCTCTCTCTCTCTCTCTCTCTCTCTCTCTCTCTCATCTCCCTCCCTCTCCCATTATAAATAAATAGAGTCATAACATAAGGGTGTTCTCTTTTTCTGCTCTGGATATTATCTGTAATCTGAAACTAAGGTAGTCATTTTAAGACCATAAGGGAAGCCAGACTGGAAAACAGTCCAACACACTTAAAAATGGCAGAACAGGGACACCTGGATGGTTCAGTCAGTTGAGCATTCATGAGCTCGGGTCATGATCCCAGGGTGGTGGTATTGAGACTCATGTCTGGCACCATGCTGAGCACAGAGCCTGTTTGAGATTCTCTCTCTCCCTCTGCCCCTCTCCTCTGCTTGTGCTCTCTAACATTAAAAAAAAAACTTTTTAAACTTTAAAAACAATGGCAGAGCAAAAAGAGGGAAGGGACCTGGGTCCTTGACAATATTGTCAAGCCCTATTTACCACATTTGGTTGGTTCACAGCCAATCCCAGGGATGGCCTTACCTTCACACATGGAGCTATGTGGGATAATAAAAAGGCTTAACCAGTAAGGACATTTAGTAAGGTTTTCTATTACTGCAGTTAAAAGCATTCCTTCTCTCTTTCAACAGTTTCACTCCTAAGTTCCACTCCTACTTCTGCATGTAAGTAATTGTGGTAGACTGGACTCAAGGGTAATGTCCTTCTATGTTCAAGCTGCTCTTCCTGTTAAAAGGTGGAGTCTATTTCCCCTTCCCATGAGTCTAGTCCTTCTGCCAACAGAATACCGCAGAAGTGGGACGCCTCAGTGGCTCAGTTGGTTACACATCCACCTTCAGCGCATGTCACGATCTCTTCGCTCCTGAGTTCAAGCCCCACATCCGGCTCTGTGCTGACCGCTCAGAGCCTGGAACCTGCTCCTGATTCTGTCTCTCTCTCTCTCTCTCTGCCCCTCTCCCACGGGTACTCTGTTTCTCTCTCACAAAAATAAATAAACATTAAAAAAAATAATAAAGAATACCGCAGAAGTAATGTAATGCCAATTCCAAACCTAAGTCTTAAGAGAACTAGCCTGTTCCCTTCTTCACTCTGTTGGAAGCCCTGTACCATATAAAGTGCTAAACTCCTTAGGCTAAGCTCCCGAATGATGAGAAACTGCATGGAGAGAGGTTTTATGGAGAATCAAGTAACTCCAGCACCAAGGTCACAGCAATGTGAGTGAAGTCTTCCTGGACCCTCTGATCTCCATTAAGCCATGCAGGCTGCCACCCCATAAAGCATGAGCTAGCCATCTCTGCTAAGCCCTCCCTGAATTCCTGACCACAGAATTGTGAGCAATAAAACACCTGCTGTTTTATCTATGCAGGAACAGATAACTGAAACATATGGTAATATTTGTTCTCTTAATTGATAAAATTACCAGTTGGTTCACAATGATTAAGAACTAAAAGCTAATTATTTTTCCCCAGATATGTGCGTCCTAATTGTGTTAGCTCGCAAAAGATATTTCGAACTATGCATCACCTTGTGCCAAAATTCAAAAAATAAATAAAGAAAATATTTGTAAAAACTGAGAGTTGATATCATTAGCAAGTAAAACAAATTCTTGCAAGTTTAAAGAAAAATAGTAACACCTCAATTTAAAAAATGGGAAAAGCCATTTCCTTGAAGAACCATAAATGGTCAATAAACATGAGGGAAATACCTTAATCCCAAATTCACTAATCCAAATGAAACTGAAGTTAAAACAACATGAAGCATCATTTTTCATCTACTAGATGGCCAAGAAAAATGTAAACACTAAGTCTTAATGCCTGGTGGGTTACAGTGAAAAAAATGGGAAAACCCTCCGTTACAATCGCAGTCTGGGACGCCAGTCTTCTTGAACAACGGGGACTCGGGCGTCTGTGTTCACGCGCTGCTTGACTTTGGGCACTGTCTATAGCTGTACAGTGGGCATAATAAAGCCACGGCACAGAGCTGCTGTAAGGCAAAAATGATATGCATACGGAAGAGCAATAGAAATGGTTACTTTTTGTCTGGCTTGTTCATCCACGTGTTTATTTTTGTCGGAGATACTGGAAACGCACTGGAATTACAGAAAAATCCTAACACTTTTCTGGAAAACTGCAGGGGAAATGGTAGGGAGTGGTGGCGGTGAGAGGTCAGGGTAAGAGGCAGCCAAGGTTGGAAGCAGCGCCCTCCCTCGTAAGCCAACCTCTCAGAAAGACGCCCGCCCGCCGACCCATTCACACCCGTGCCTCGACGCTCCGCGGGGCTCCCGGCCGGAGGGAAAGCGATGGGAACGAAGGATCCACGGCGCTGATTGGCTGCCTGTGAGCACGGGGCGGGATACACGGAGGCTCCCGAGGTTGCGCGAGCGGAAGGCCGCGGGCGCGCACTTCCGGTCTTTGTGGCTGGCCGCTTGGAGTCGGCGGCTTGCTCCCTGGCCGCTGCTGGCTTCGTGGTGAGGGACGCGGGCCCCGAGCAGAGGGAGGGCGGGGATGGGGTGGGCCCGCCGCCCGGGCGGCGGGCGCAAGGTGAACGAGCCCTGCTCCCCGGCCTGTTCGTCCCGGGTCGCGACCCCTTGTCCGGGCGGCGTTTCTGAGCGTCCTGGGGACCAGAGGAGGCCACCTTAGGCCCTTGCTTTCCAGCAGAGAGGGCAGTTACTCCCCCACCCCGTGACTTCGCCAATGCTGAAGTTTAACCGGGATACAAACATATACAGGCTAATGCGGCTGGGCTGGCTTAATAAACCTAAATGTTAGCCTAAATACTTCTAATCTCTAAAGTTACTTGTACTGTTTAGGATCAAATTGTAATTGATTTGTCCTGCTGTTTCAAGGGCATACCCTCCTATGGATATTCACCCATCCCTAGAATCAGGTCATGTGTGACCTCTGTCACAAAATTTAATACATAATTATCTGTTCCCGTATTTTTCTCTAAATGTTTTCTCTCGTATATTCTAAGTTTTAGAACGGAGATTGACGTTTTTGCTGATTTTGTGTCTCCGTGACAATTGATATCTTTTTGAACACACAGTAAACGTTTTAATAAACATTTCTTGGTTAATTCCTCTGTAGATTCATTTACTCAACAAGCAAAAACCTTTGTATTCTTAAGCCTGGCTCACGACAGAGCCCATGGTAAGTGCCTCTGTGTTTGTTGAAGAAATGCATTGAAAACCAAATTTGATCAAATGGCAGTTACCAAAAAGTGTTTTTATTTAAATCAACTTCTGTTCAATATGATTTTTTAAAATGTTGTTACTACCGCAAATGAAAATATTATTTGCCATAGCTAGAGGGTAACTAAAAATAAAATTTTAAAAACCAGTATTATTAAATCCTAGCTAGATACAGTTACCCTTGGAAGTCTGAGGCTTAAAAAGGGAATTCTGCAAGTTTTACAGACAAAGATTTTTTTTCCTATACCATCAGGATTGAAAGAAAATTGAAAAGGAAATTTCTCAGTTTGTGATTCATGTTAATATTGCATTCTTTTGCTTCTAAAATAATTTCTTAGGGCATTAGTGGTAGAAATTGCACTATGGAAGACAAATGGGATGAGTGACTTTTAGTTTGTTGCTTGATTGTTTATTTAGTTATAGTCTCAAACTTCTTCCCTTTCAATGTATTACTGGCATGAGTGATATTTATTATAAATCTTAGAGTTGTTTTTTTTTTTCCACTGCTAAGTTAACAGTGCTTTTGTATCTTTCAGGCAAGAAGAAATTACTCAAAGAAACTGTGAAGTACAGTACTCAGTTGTGCTGAGCTTTTGGCTAAGCTGTTCAAGCCAAAATGGCTGTGGAATCTAGAGCAGTTTCAACCCTGGTACCTCAGAATCCTCAGGAACAAGAACTAATACTAGTGAAAGTAGAAGAAAGCTTTTCCTGGGGTCAGAAGTTTAAGCAGAGTGCAAGTACCCGATCCTGCCAAGAATTGTTTCGCCAGCAATTCAGGAAGTTTTGCTACCAGGAGACACCTGGACCCCGGGAAGCTCTGGGCAGACTCCAGGAGCTTTGCTATCAGTGGCTCATGCCAGAGTTGCACACGAAGGAGCAGATCCTGGAACTGCTGGTGCTGGAGCAGTTCCTGAGCATCCTGCCTGAGGAGCTGCAGATCTGGGTTCAGCAACATAGCCCAACAAGTGGCGAGGAAGCTGTGACCCTATTGGAAGATTTGGAGAGGGAATTTGATGATCCAGGGCAGCAGGTGTGTTGTGGGAAGAGAAATTTACAGACCGATGCATGTAGCATCCTCATAACAGTGGGATGAAAATTTGTCTCTACTGAACCATACCTTGAAGTGACTACTATGCCCATACCTATCCCTGTCCTTAAATAGGTCTTTTTTTTCCCCTGTTGCGCATCCCTGGGGATGTCATTGACCTCTTTCAGATTTTTACTAAGCATTTTCCCTAGGGAGTTTCTCACAAAATTAACCATGTTTTAACTGATTTCAGGGACCAGCAGTGCCATGGAAGGATCTGACATGTCTTGGAACATCCCAAGAGTTAACAAACATCCCACTCCAACCTTTAAAGACACAGCTGAAACCCTGGGAACCTTGCCTTTCCCCCAAAAGTGGTAAGAAAATAGAAACTCACCTGGGAACTATTATCAGGTGTCTGGTTTTGAGGATACAGAATTAATTGGATTTTACAAACATGCCACATGTGAGCCTCCCCTTTATTACTCTGGACCAGAGGTATTCACTTCAGCAGCTTTGTATTTACTAACCCTCAGGAAGTGCAGTCAGTCTTTCTTGTGTCAGTTTCCCTGGCATTTATTCATTTACTCCTTGGTTATATAACTTAATAGGGTGCTAATACATGTCTGCTACTGTGGTAGGCACTGGGTCTCTCTGCCTCAAGGAACTTTTACATCTAGATGGGGTGGACAAGTGAAAAGGCAATTGCAATATAGTATAGTAAATTCTAGAATAAAAGTGGGCTTTAGGTACTGTGGGGGCACATATGAACACACCTAACCCAACCTTAGAGGTTCAAGGAGTACTTCTCAGAGGAGGAGACATCTGAGCTAAGATTTGAACAATGAGTAAGGAGAAAACTAGGTAAATAGGGTGGGAGTTTTTCCCATCCTAAAGGGAAAAACTTTTTCTACTCACACACTTCTGACACTGGATGTGTGGGGGTTTTCCTTCACATTAAGCAACACTAATTCTGACACACCAGAATTAGGGCTGACCCCACAGGTTAAAGTTTCAGTCCCACAAGGCTGCCTCCCTTCCTCCCCGCCGCCACCTCCGCTTGTAATGAATCCCCAGGTTACTCACCCTTCTTTCCGATTTGGCTGCAATTCAGACATCACATGACCACCTCCTCGGGTTTCATAATTTGCGGTAATAGCTCACAGAACTCAGGGAAACACCTTGCTTACCATTACCAGTTTATTATAAAGGACACAGGTGAACAGCCATATGAAGAGGTACTTCAGGCAAGATCCAGAAGGGTCCTGAGCACAGGCGCTTCTGTCCCTGGGGAGTTAGAGGTTCACCACTGTCATGGCACTTGGATGCGTTCATCATCCTGGAAGCTCTCTGAACCGCTTTGTTTAAGGTTTTCATAGAAGTTTCATTACATAGGCATGGTTGATTAGATCATTGGCCATTGGTTAACTGAATGTCCAGCCCCTCTCCCTGGAGGTCAGGAGGCAGAGCTGAAAGTTCCAACTTTCTAATCATATAGTTGGTTCCTTTGGTAGCCAGCCCCTACCCTCCAGGAGTTACCTCACTAGCATAAACTGAGGTACTGGTTGATAGGGGCTTATTATGGGTAACAAAAGACACTCTTCTCACCTCTACCACTTAGGAAAGAAGTTGCAAGGGTTTTTAAAGCTCTGTGCCAGGAGCTGAGGATGAAGACCAAATATATATTTCCTATATTATAATATCACACAAGCAAAGGCCACAAAGTCCTGAAGGTGGGAAAATACAACCCATTCTGGGAATTGCAGGTGATTCAATTTAACTTGAGAGAATTCATAGGGGAGAAATGGTGAGACATAACCAGAGAGAAAAAGGAGACCCAGGTTGTGAAAACTTGTGGGACATCTTAAGTACTTGGAAGGAGTGCACTGGAGCACAGTTGAAAGGTTTTGAACAAGGGAGTAGTTGAT
Source organism: Herpailurus yagouaroundi (assembly GCF_014898765.1). Taxonomy (NCBI): domain Eukaryota; kingdom Metazoa; phylum Chordata; class Mammalia; order Carnivora; family Felidae; genus Herpailurus; species Herpailurus yagouaroundi. Next base: position 38,231,913 of record NW_024412397.1, on the reverse strand, counting down.
TGGATTTGTGCTTTAGAATCTAGCTGCAAAGTGGAGAATGGATTAGAGGAAGGTGAGAGTGGAGTCCTGTTAGAAACTGTTGTAATTTAAATGGCCACAGTGAATAAATTAAGATGTATTACAGTGAGAGATGGGGACAATCAAAGCTGTCTCTTGACCAGCATTTTAAGTTGCATTGCAGTAGCTGGTCATGGTTAAAAGTGGAGAATGTGGGAAAGGAGTTGAGGATGATACTCAGGTTTTAGTCTTGAACAGCTTGGTTAATGATGGTGCTATTCATGTAAATGTGAAAATATAAGGGAAAAAAATATACCTGATGATGTGTTTAGCCATTTGGGGGCTTGTGAGATATTCACAAGTAATATCCCAGTTAACACTGGATATGATAGTCTAGAGTTTAATAGGGAGAACTGGGGACTTGGGGAGACATTAGCTTATAACATAAGTAGTGATGAAACCTGGGTGGTAGACAGTTTGTAGAGCGAGGACACATGAGAACCCAGAACAGCACCTGAAGGACCTTGTGTTTGAGTGATTGACCTTGAATCTAAGGAACAGCCCCCAGAAATCAGGCTAACATAACCGGAAGAGAAATGTCTCTAGAGGAAGGTGTGGTCCCAGTGTCAGTGCTACAGGGAAGCCAACTAAATAAGATCCAGAAAGTATTTACTAGATTACGCATCTATGACGTTGGTGACCTTGATGAGAGTAGCATGGTGGGGAGGGGGTGCACAGGTGAGGCAGAAACCAGATTGCAGAACAGAGATGAGTAAGGCTAACTCTTTCAAGAAGCTTTACTCTGTGGGCACCTGGGTCGCTCAGTTGGCCGGGCATCCAACTCTTGATTTCGGCTCAGGTCATGATCTTGCAGTTCATGAGATTGAGCCCTTCATGGGGCTCTGCTCTGAACGTGGAGGCTGCCTGGGATTCTCTCTCTCCCTCTCCCACTGCCTCTCCCCTGCTCATGCGCATGTGTGTGCAAGTGCTCCCTCTCTTGCTGTCTCTGTCTTTTTAAATAAAAAGAAGCAGCATCAGCTTTACACCGAATGGAAATGAGGTTGCATGAAGGAGATGTGTAGGCAAGGAGCTTGATTTGAAAAAGATGAGAGGGGCGCCTGGGTGGCTCAGTCGGTTAAGCGTCCGACTTCAGCTCAGGTCACGATCTCACAGTCTGTGAGTTCGAGCCCCACGTCGGGCTCTGGGCTGATGGCTCAGAGCCTGGAGCCTGCTTCCGATTCTGTGTCTCCCTCTCTCTCTCTCTGCCCCTCCCCCATTCATGCTCTGTCTCTCTGTCTCAAAAATAAATAAAAAACGTTAAAAAAAAATTTTTTTTTAAAAAGAAAAAGATGAGAAATTTGGGCTTGTTTAAATGGTGATGAATGGGAGTCAGCAGATAAAGAGGTTGAAAATAATAGGAAAGGAATAGTAGGTAATTGATCAATTGAAGTTTCAGAGGAAGTAGGAAAGAATAAACTTCAAAGTGTAGATATAGGCGTTAGTTACTCGAAAGGAGGAGGGAGGGACCCTAGTATGGCCCGTTAAAGAAAGATATATGTGGACAGTGACCTCTTTTGTAAGGAGAAGCCTGTATTTCCTCTCACATGGAAAGTAGGTATTGAGAGTGACTGGAGAAATAAAACAGTCTGTTTTTTGCTATTATCATTTCAGATTGTGAGAACAGTGAAACAGCAACAAAGAAGGACATTTCAGGAGAAAAGTCACAAGGACTTCCCCAGGAACCTTCATCTGGAGGAATTAGTGAACCTGAAAGCAATTTAGAGTGGCAACAAGGAAATGCTACAGGGGAGAAGTTAAGAAGATTCCCTTCCCAAGGGGACAGCTTTAGTCAAGTAATCTTCACACACAAATCTCTGGGAAAGAGAGACCATCATGAGCCTCAAAGCAGCTTGATTCTAAGTACAAACTCTATAACTTATCAGAAAGTTCCTACAGAAGAGAGACCTTATAGATGTGATGTATGTGGGCACAGCTTCAAGCAGCATTCCTCTCTAACACAACATCAGAGAATCCATACTGGAGAAAAGCCCTATAAATGTAACCAGTGTGGGAAGGCTTTTAGTTTGAGGTCATATCTTATTATTCACCAGAGAATTCACAGTGGTGAGAAGGCATATGAATGTAGTGAATGTGGGAAAGCCTTCAATCAGAGCTCAGCTCTCATTAGACATCGCAAAATTCATACTGGTGAGAAAGCCTGTAAATGTAACGAATGTGGCAAAGCATTCAGTCAAAGTTCATATCTCATTATACATCAAAGAATTCACACTGGCGAGAAACCCTATGAGTGTAATGAGTGTGGGAAAACCTTTAGCCAAAGCTCAAAGCTTATTAGACACCAGCGAATTCATACAGGAGAGAGACCTTATGAATGTAATGAATGTGGAAAAGCTTTCAGGCAGAGTTCAGAACTGATAACCCATCAGAGAATACATAGTGGGGAGAAACCCTATGAATGTAATGAGTGTGGAAAAGCTTTCAGTCTGAGCTCAAACCTCATCAGACATCAGAGAATTCATAGTGGAGAGGAACCTTATCAGTGTAATGAATGTGGCAAAACTTTCAAAAGGAGCTCAGCCCTTGTTCAGCATCAGAGAATCCATTCTGGGGATGAAGCTTATATATGTAATGAATGTGGGAAGGCTTTCAGGCACAGATCAGTCCTCATGCGCCATCAGAGAGTCCACACTGTAAAGTAACTTGTGAATACAAGGAATGTTGTAAATATTTCGGTCAGATTTACATCTTTGTTAGTTGAAAGGGTTTACTTTGGAACAAGACTCCAGACTGGTAAACTACCAGATCTTGAGTCATTCTGACTTAAAGCAGCACTTCTCAATGCTACTGCAAATTGTCCTTTGAAAGCTTTTCCTGTGACTAATCAGAACAGCAGATGGAAGAATCACTGCTTCCAGCTTTTCTCTTACTATTAGGAATACTCAGGAGATAAGAAAAATGGGAATATAACATTGAAACCTCATTTTCCACGAGAATGTCACAAAGAGGGTACAGCAACCCAGGCTGTGTCACTGCACCTGATTGTCCACATACCAGGTTAGGGATATGGTGTGGACAATATGAGGGACGTTTTGTCTCAGGAATTCAAAACATTTACTGACCAATTAAGAACAATGACAGGGCAGCAAGACAGATGGGGAAATAGTTCATCAGTGACTTACTGAGCCTGTGACAGCCCAGAAATGAGGTAGTGAAAGAATCCAAACTAATGTATCCAACAGCTGTTTTTTGAGGGCCTGCTTTGTGCCAGGCACTAGGAATACAGTGGGAAAGAAGATAGTCTGTACAGTTTAATGGACAAGGAAGACAGGCAGTGATACGGTATAATCGCTGCTGTGGGGCATTAGGAGTACCTGACTCAACCTTGGATCAGGGAAAGTTTCTGAGAAAAACGATGAAGGATGAGTAGAACTTAGCCAGGAAAGTAGGCAGGCAGGCCAGGGAACAATATGCCCAGTAGAGGGAACAATAGACGAAGGTCAGGAAGAATGTCTGGCATATCTGAGAAATGAAAAGGCTGTTTTGTGTGGAGCATTCCTGTTGAGTTCCATTTGGGGTGGAGTCATGTCTGTTAAGCATGGATGTAGCCAGAACCTGGTGAGCAGTGCTGGTAGTAAAACAGGAGCCAGGGGAGAAGCTTCTGTTACTGGACAAAACCTGGAGTTCTTGGACCACAGGGTAGAGGGAGCTGTCTTGGGCTTGTGTGAGCTGGGGGAAAGGGTTAATAACTATAGTTTCCTGGCCTGTAGGTTAAGCTAGACCTTGGGGGTGGGTGGGGTCAGAAAGAGCCTAGCCTAGTGGTTAAGAGGTTAAGCATCTGTTGGGAGTCCTGAATCTTCCCTTTCCTAAACAGAGGACTCCTGGTTCTTAAGACTGTCGGAGCTGCTGTCTGCGTCCTGCTAACTCCCAAGGCTCTGTCAGAAGCTGCTATGGCTACCACGTTTGTTTCTGGGGCTACACCCCCACATTTCTAGTGTACTCCCTTGGCTCAGGTGCTAGAAAACGTTGTCAGTCGCCGAGTGACTGACCCCTCACCGGCACCTCACACATGTTCAGTTTTGTCTTATATCAGCAGTATTTCAGTCTTGTGAATTTTGTTAAGGACAATGGTAAAGGGAAGTAGACATAACAGTCATGGTCCATCCAGAGACCACCTCTGACAACCCATCAGGAAACGTATCCCTTGACTGGTGCTTCTCAGTGCAATGCAGAAAGGTGTCTTCAGTTAGTGAGCAACAGAAAGTCATGGTCAGAATACCTAACAGGTAAGAGTTCTAACACACCTTACCAAAAACAGACATCTGTGGGAATCTGGAATCCTGTGCATAAGAAAATAATTTTCACGAGGGTAAGTAGACAGCACTCCTGTTGGGGCATATGTAGATGAGCAGGTAATAACCAGGAAGAATGGCAGGTGGACTAAATGCCCATGCTTGGAGAGAGAATGTGAAGACAAAGGGATAGGATAACAAAGTAACATGGTAAAAGCTATTCATATTCAACTCTTAGGTTTCCTCTCAAGATGAGGACTCAAACAAACTGAAAAGGGTAGGATAATTATTAAGTAGGAATTGATAAAACATATTACAAAAGGGAGAGATTGTTTATAAAGAGAGTTCTTAACATTTATCAGTAAGAAACATCATAGGTACTTTGCTGAGGGCTTTGTATGTATGTATCTTTCTCCAGCAGCTCATATCTTGCAGATGAGGAAGTGAAGGCTTAAGATCATGGGTTAGTCAGTATCCTATCGCTAAAAAGTGGTGAGGTCAGACTTTGAACCCAGGCAATAGGAATCCAGAACCTTTCTGTGGAGCCACTTACCTCTAGAATCTCCCCATGAAAAAGTCCCATAGAAAAGATTGTACTTAAGTAAGCAAATCACAAAAGAACAAATGCCAACAGATGACAAATGGTCAGCCTTGCAAGATGTGTGTTAAAGCAAGAGTTGAGATGGCACTTTTTTCCCCCTCATCAAATGAGAATTCAGGGAACCTGGGAGTTCAGTGCTGCTGGTGAGATGTGACTAGATACTGTCTCTGGCAATCAATACCAGAAGCCTTAAGCATTGCCTTGTGACTTTAAAATTCTACCTGTAAATGTATGCTTCAGAAAACATCATGAATGTATACAAAGTCTTAAAAGCTGTTAAAATGATGTTGATTGATGTCAAAAGAAATGGCAGCATATCTTGGGTAAAAATATGTACACTATGACTCCATGTAAAAATATATTTATGCATTAAAAATACTGGAAATAATCTCAGACTGCTATACCGGCTAGCTGGTGATAAAATTACAGATGATTTAATTTTTTTCTTGTGATTTTCTGTGTCTTCCAAACTCTTCTACAATAAATACTTTTAAACTTAGAGAGAAAAAAAAAAGGTTAAAAGGAATGAAAGCCCAGGATAGTCAAGAAATACTAAGAAAAGTACATGCTTTCTGTAGCATCTGTGTCCCTCCCAAGTCCTGGGAGGTTAACTTGTTAACTCCCACATGATGTCCTCATTAAGTGACAGTGGCAGATACACCCATCTCACACTACTGTACCAACAAAAGCCATCTGTAAATTATAAATCTCTGTTCAAATACAAGTTATTTGTATGAAGGTTATCTGTAGTTGAGAAAAGCAGTAACCTTGAAATGGAGCCTCTTGTTCACATTAGTGCTTCTTGAATTCTGCAGCCATGGGCAAGTCACCTCACAACTTGACCCTCGGTTTAAAGGAGCTGGGGTAGGGGTGCCTGGGTGGCTTAGTTGGTTAAGCGTCTAACTTTGGCTCAGGTCATGATGTCACAGTTTGTGAGTTCAAGCCCCGTATCAGGCTCTGTGCTGACAGCTCAGAGCCTGGAGCCTACTTCACATTCTGTGCCTCTCTGTCCCCACCCCACCCTCACTCACAATCTGTCTCCCTCCTTCAAAAAATAAACATTAATATATATATATATGTATATATATTTTTTTTTAAAGGAAGTGGAGTAGATGATCTATAGTTAAAGCTTCAACATTCTGTGTTTATGAAAGAGGAGGCACCAATATAGATTTTCTTCTCCAGCCTTCCCAAAAAAGAGTAAATAAATTGTGCTCAGGGCCCTCTTATATATTTTGGTATAGAGGCTATCCAGGGGAGTAATGTTTACCTTAAATGGGTCTTGCAGATACACAGATTTTAAAAGATGTGCAATTTAGGCAAGATGCTTAGTTTCCTACCTTTCGCCTTCTCCCTCATTTCCATAGACTGCAATTAACTGTCCAGCTGAGGATTGGAAATTTAAGCAAATCTGACCTTGGTCTCTCCAAGCTCCCCCATGAATCTTTGTTTCTCTTGCCCCATTGAATGAATCCTCAAAGTAAAGGAGATGCCGATTAGAATTATTTCCCATGCAGAAGAAACTGACCTGGAGAGCATTTCTGCTAAAAGAAAGGGTGAGCTCAATGGGCAGACCTCACTGATACCCACCCACCCCTTGCTTTCTGATGGGTCAGACATTGCTACTCAGTAACCCTATCCTCAGCAGCTGTCTTGTTGGCTGGTGCTAATGATCACAAATCTAAAGGGTCATGGGGTTTTTCTGCACAGGTTTCTTCTAAGGACCTGCTGAGAGAGGAGGGGAAGCCCTGGGCAGTCTCCCAGACTCCTGCTCCTTAAGTGATTCTGGTGGACGCAATGTGTATGTGTGTTTAAAGGGGCTACTTGCTCTGGTTCCCAAAGTTTTTCAACCAGCTGTCCCCTAACTTTTGTGGCTTCACCTGGTGAAGTGCAGCCCCAGGGAATAGCTATCAGTTTCCAGACACCTTTTGGCCCAGGAAAGAAGAGTTAAGAAGCCAATTCCTTGACTTCTTGCCACAACCCCCTCACCCAGCACACCTCCACTCATGTTACCATGCTCCCTATTCCAGAACAAATCATTTCAAAGCAGGGCTTAAAATTCAAATTTTATTACAATACATCTTGCATTACATTCTAACACTAAACAGTTTAAGTATATACTCAAAAGTATAAACGTTAAAATCAATTACTAAAAATGATTTACCAAGCAAGATTTTTACCAATACTAGAGTTGGGGGAAGACAACTAGAAAGTACTCCAAAATGTTAACGTTTCTGTAGGTGGTGGGATTGAAGGTGATTTCTACTTTCTCATTTTCTGTATTACCAACATTTATAATTAATTCACAACCCAGGGGAAAAAAACTATTAAATAAAATTAACATGAAATCATCTGATTGTCACCTATAGGAAAGGGCAACTTCATCCATTTTAAGGGTCTCTCTAGACTTCTGATTGACCTCATTCAATGACAATCCCCCAACCTGTGGACATAAAGACTGTCCCCCTCCCCCAATTTCACCTCCCCTATTACCCATAACAGATTTGATCACCAAGTCTTCAGAAGTAACAGTATCTGGAAGGGAAATCAGGACATCTTAAAAGAGAAATCAAACTTTCTCTTACATAGGAATTGCCTTCAGCAATTAATGGTGGGTTAATTAAAACTGCCAAAATAAAAACAGAGAAGTAGAGTTTTGAGGAATCTAAGGGGGTAATTCAATAAGGATTCATTGCCTTCAAGTAACTTAGTATCTTCTAGCTGGTGATAAGGGGAGGGGACAGGAAATGAGGAATAGTAGACCTTGGGAAGGCAGACCTCTCACTCCTATGCTTCTGTGAGCTTCCCATTTCCTGAGCCCTAGGGGCACGGAACACCAACACTGTCCCTCTAGCCTCCAATATGTCTTCTTTCCGTAGTGTACATACATGCCTTTTTCCATACGATGTGCCAAAGTCTACCATCACACTGACTGTTCTGAGTACCTCAAGGTCTCTTAGGTCACTCTGGGTCTGGGATAGGCTACCCAAATCTGTGATTATAAACAGAAAGAGAGAAATCAACACATGTCCTCTGAACCAGGGTCTACGAGAAGAAATTCCTGCTTGAAAGGAATCCTGATGAAGAGACCTCTATAGATCCTCTCTCCATACCTTTGTATGTGCTATAACCTTTGCCTATAATGTTCTCTTCCCTCTTGCCTTGATCTGCCTAATTTGTACACACCCTTTATTCCTCAACAGAGATTTCATCACCTCCAGGAAGCTTAAGTGACTCCTAAACCAGGTTTAGGTGCCCCCCTTGTATTTTGACAGAATCCAAGATTTATCCTACCAAAGAACTTATCACACTTTACTGTAATTACCTGTTTAATAAATATATATGTATCCCATTAGCCCTTAACTCTGGGAGGGCAATGGCCATGTCTGCCCCTGATGGCTGGCACATAGCAGGTGCTCAATAAATAAACAAACCTCAACTGACCTCTGGAAGCTCAGGGCTGAGGAGAGAACTGGCAAGGGGGCAGAATGAGCTATACACTGATCCAGGACAGAATTCAACATTTCACAACCTCACAATTCAACACCTCAGAGTACCGAATGACTCTCAGCACATGCCTCCAACTGCCAAATACACGATGTTCTTGCTGGGCAGAGATCCCTGCCATTGAAAGCACCACCTTTCAGTCCATCATGTAAGAAGCTCTTCCAGGATCTCTGCCCCAATCTTGGCCTGACTGTGTAAGTGCTCATTCAACACGTCAACAACCATATTTGTGTGGATCTGCTCGTACAGTAAGTACTGACTCAGACAGGAAGGACAGAAACTGTGCTCTTAGGAAACGTCTAACTTTCGTGCAGTCTCACCCCAAAGCGAATCCCTAGTATGACACAAGTATACAACTCTTACCCAAGACTTAAACTCTGGTGTGAGTTCTCTGGTGCTGCATAAGGCCTGACCTATGCCTAAATGTTTTCCTACATTCATTACATTCGTAAGGCTTCTCCCCAGTATGGATTCTCTGGTGCTGCGTGAGGGCTGAGCTCTGATTGAAGGATTTTCCACATTCATTACATTCATAAGGTTTTTCTCCAGTATGAATTCTTTGATGTTCAATAAGGATAGAGCTTCTACCAAAAGCCTTACCACATTCAGTACATTCATAACCTTTGTCTCCAGTGTGAATTTTCTTATGCTGAATGAGGGCTGAGCTCCGGCTGAAGGCTTTCCCACATTCACCACATTCATAAGGCTTCTCTCCAGTGTGAATTCTCCGATGCCTAATGAGCTCTGAGCTGCCCCTGAAAGCTTTTCCACATTCACAGCATTCATAGGGTTTTTCACCACTATGAATTCTCTGATGTCTAACAAGGTCTGAACTCAAACTAAAAGCTTTGCCACACTCTTTACACGCATAAGGCCTCTCCCCAGTATGAATTCTCTGATGTCTAATCAGCTTTGAGCTCTGGCAAAAGGCTTTCCCACAGTCCAAGCACTCGTAGACCTTTCCCCCAGCGTGAACTCTCTGTCGTGTTACAACATTTGAGTTCACACTGAGAGTCCTTTCACTTTCGTTATGTCCAAGGACACTCTCTTCTGTGGAGACTTTCTTGTTGAAGACCGCCAGACTAAGATGTCTTTCCTGAGAAGGGAGCTGACTCATTTTGTTCCTTGCAACTGTTCCTTTTGGCTTCTCAAAGATGTGCAGGCCTCCCAAAGCTTCTTCAACTATCTGTCCTGAAGGAGTTTCCCCAGGGAGTCTTCCTGGGGATATCATGGCTGCTGATGCTACACATTCAAAAATTTCTTGCTTTGTTGTTAATACTTCATCACCCACCAGCTTGCCATCTAAATATGTGAAGAGACAAATACTAGTGTCATTTGATCCCCATGTCAAAAGAAAGGAATCTATTATAACCAGAATAGAAAATAACCAAACAAAATAGGTATTTACCTATTAGGAGGAAAACTCTTAAGAACTAGCTTCCCAATCCAGAATTTTGAGAAGTGGCCTGGGGTAGTGAGAGGTGGCACCCTCAGAAAGCAAGGGGGACAAAAAAGAGTCAGCACTGGAGAGGGACGGTGAGCAGGGAAACACATCAGTTAGAGGAGACAGTGATACATAGGAGTAGCAGTGAGAAACCAGGAAGCTAGGAGACAATCCTGGGTTAGAAGAGAAGATGCATTTTTTTGGTAATGAGGGAAAGGAAATGAGGTGATAGGGAGTGCTCGGGAAGAAGAGAGAGGTCTAAGACTCTTAAATAAATGGTGCTCCTAGAAAAACAGGAGAGCAGGATATACGATTAGGAAGTGCATTCAGGGTTAGAACTGAGCAGAGGTAGATGAGCAGGAACTAGAATGCGTTAAGTTAATTGCAGGTTCTGGTAGGTTCTAAGTAGATCAAACGATTATAAGCAAATAGAATAAGACATACAGAGCATGAGAAAAGGAATACTCTAGGATCAGGTAGAAGTCTTATATGTTCACTTTTTCATGTGTAAATGGTCAAAGGTACATGGAAACAAGAGACAGCTGTGATTTCCTGGAGCCAAACTTTCAGCTCTCACACAAGCCCCTCTCATTTCGAGATTTCTAGTAGCTCAGAAGGAGACTACTAGATAATGGCTGAGGCAACTTGAATTATTTTGAGGGTGAAAATCTAAAAAACTGCTCAGTTACTTTCATCCTCCCAAAAGTCCTCTAACCTCTGGGGTGCCTGGGTGGCTCAGTCGGTTAAGCATCCAACTTCGGCTCAGGTCAAGATTTCATGGATCGTGAGTTCGAGCCCTGCCTCAGGCTCGAGCCTGAGCCTGCTTCAAATTCTCTGTCTCCCTCTCTCTCTCTCTGCCCCTCCCTTGCTCTCTGTCTCTCTCTCAAAAATAAATAAACGCTTAAAAAGAAAAGTAGACAAAGGACACAGAGAAAAAAAATACAAATGGCCAATCAACAAATTAAATGATAATTCACTAATAAATAGCTATAAACCAAAAGTCTTCTAACCTTAAATACAGTTTACAGACCAGGAAACTAAGGCTCAGAGAGGCAACATAACCTATGTGAGGCCACAGAATTCATAATTTAAGAGCCAGATTCAAAGACGCTCAACATCAAGGCTTGCCGTTTTCCCCTAAGTCCCTTCTGCTATTTCCCTACCTGTTCAGTGTGGCCTATGTGGTCTAAAGGCCTTTTAACTAGGGATGTGGTCTTTAATTGCACATTGACAAACATGCTTTTAGCTTTCATGTTATGTAGATGATGCTCCACTGCCCACCCAGACCCGCTTTACTTATAGGGTGCCTCCTTGCCCAGCTGCTGTTGAGTGTTGGCTCCTAACCACCCAGTTGCCCTCTTCTCTGGAAAGTCGCCCTGGCTGATGAGAACCACCTGGCCCAGGATGTTATTTCCACCCTCACTGCCCCACACCCACCGCCTTAAGAAGGGACAGCTCAGCACTGCAGTTATGCTGGAGGAGGGGAGGGTACCCCAAACCCCCAGAGATTAAGCCAAGGCTAGGTTTTACCCAAGACCACATCATAACCCTGCTTCTCTCACTCCATTACAGATTTCTCCTGAAGAGCAAACCCTCCTTTAAATCACATGTACCCAAATCTCCACATCTCAGGCTCTTCTTCTGGCAAGACATACTGTTAGGCTTGTGAAGAACCTATGGAAAGATTACAACCAAGGTTGTAAGGTCATAAAGCTTCAACAGTAGAGTTTGAGATGGCAGGACACTGGAGAAGGAAGGGGCTTTTCTTCCTGGTGCTGTTGTGCTCTGTTTGTTCCTGCAGCACCTGCTCACCACCAATTAGTCCCAGAGGCGCCATCCCTCTGGGTGGCTTCCCAGCAAGTCTGGTGTCACGGCACCTCTCCACAAGGGTTCTCGGCACCCCAGAGGGTGGCTACCACAGCACACACACCCTCTCCCTGCACCTCATGAATGGCTTCCCTTGGTACCCTAAAGTGCAGCTTCCCAGAAAGTTCTGGCAGCACAGCGCTTCATTGAACATGTCCATCCAGCCATCCAGTGGACCACAGCTGTGTCCTCTCCAATAAGATCTGGATCTCAGCAATAACAGGGCAGGAGGAAGATGTGGTACTCTCTCACAGATTTGTTCCTTCCTTGGATGCTGTGCCTCAGCCCTAAAGATTCCCTATATGTGTTATTCCTGTATTATTTAGACTTTTTTTTTTTTTTACCACTTAGTAATTAACCCCATTATAGTCAATAATTCTTTTTTTTAACTTTTTTAAGTTTATTTATTTATTTTGAGAGAGAGAGTGTGTGCAAAGGAGGGGCAGAGAGAGATAGAGAATCCCAAGCAGGCTCGACACTGTCAGCACAGAGCCCAATGTGGGGCTCGAACTCTCGGACTGTGAGATCATGACCTGAGCTGAAGTCAAGAGTTGGATGCTTAACCAATGAGCCACTCAGGCACCCCTATAGTCAATAATTCTTAACATTCAACTTTCCCTGTTCAAGCTACTATGTAGTTTCTATTACTGATACACTATTCATCTCCCCCTTAGAGACTGCCTTGCCAGTGGATCATTAAAAAAAAAAAAAAAAAAAAAGAGTATATTGGTCTTTGAATGTTACGGGTGTTAGAGAATTTTATTAGAGAGCTTAATTCTTCACCCAAAGTTAGAAATTATATTGGAATTTCAGATTCTAGGCAGAGCCAATGGAAGAATATTTCAAGGCACAGAGGGGACCTTTCCACTAGACTTAATGAAGCCACAAATGAATGTCATTGAGAAAATGCACTATGCCACAGATGATAGCCCCACCATCATCCTCAGCCCCAATTGGACTGTGACTCCTCACCTCCCTCGTGGGAAGCCTGGGACTCTTGAGTCTCACTCTTGCACTGGTTCTCCAAGGGCTGGAGCTGTATACTCAGAGACTTCAGTGCTCCTATGGATGTCATTTCCTTCCAGATCATTCCTTGGCCATGAGCCATGTCCTAGGAGTAATCAAGTACCAGCACTATGATTCTGAGGATACAGAAGAAAAAACAAAACAACAACCAAAAAAAACCCCCTAGAACAAAGGGACAAGGCAGCTGGAGTCAGAAACTCATCCAGATGATTAGAAAGAAAACAACAGGACTAAAAGCCCTGGTGCCTTGGCCCCAGTAGACAAATAATAACCCAAAGACAAAACGTTTGTAACTTTCTGATAGCCACGTCAAGGCCACTCATAACTTATGTAACTATTAACTTATAAAAGGTAAAACTAACAAACAAAAACACCTACTTCTTACCTGTTGCCTTGGTTCGTCAAGTTCTTTCTCCAGCTCCTCCAGCATAGTCACGGCTTGCTCTCCGTTCTCGGGCCGGTGCTCTCGCAGCCAGGCCTGCAGCTCCTCAGGCAGGATGGCCAGGAACTGCTCCAGCACCAGCAGCTCCAGGATCTGCTCCTTGGAGTTCACCTCGGGCCTCAGCCACTGATGGCAAAGCTCCCGGAGCCGGTTCAGAGCCTCCCGGGGCCCAGAGGAGTCAGAGTAACCAAAGTGCCTGAACTGCTGGCGGAAGGTCTCCAGGCCACAGGTGTCTCGCTGAAGGCCAAAGTCCTGCCCACAAACATAATTCTCTTCTTCAACCTTCACAACTATAAGTCCTTCTTGTTCTTTCGAAGCATGGTAGGCCAAGGCTGCAGTTTTTCCTGACATTCTTGGCAGAGACAGTTTGAAAATGCTGCTCAGTTGAGGCAGGGAGGGAATGAAAGTCTGTGTCTAAGAATTCTGATTCTTCAGGTAGCTCCTGAGATGGACAATGTGGAAAAAATGTGTTTAGAATACAAATACAGGATTTTGAAGACCAGTTGCCAGACAGCGTAGTAATGAAAAGTGACTATAAGGGAGTTTCCATATAAACAATACAGGGATGCCTGGCTGGTTCAGTTAGTAGAGCGTGCAACTCTTGATCTCAGGGTCATGAGTTGGAATACCATGTTGGACATGGAGCCTACTTAAAACATAAAAATAAAATAAATAATACAAATAAATAAACAATACATTAATGGTGATTCAGGATTTTTTCAAGACATGAAATAGAAAATTTAAGATCACCAAAATCAACTCAGCCTTTGGAAATAATGCTAGGGTTAACATTGGGGATAATAGTCCTCTTAGATCATGGAAAGCAGGAAAAACACTGTGGTATATTATTACTTCTTAGAATAATAATCACCATTTTATTGAGTACTTACTAGATGCCAAACATTAGCTGGGTATTTAACATAAATTTATTTAATTTCCCTAATAATTCTATTAAGGACAATCATGTGCTCATTTCTAAATGAGGCTACTGAGAAGCATAAGCTGACCAAAAAGACAGGTAGCCCGTAAGCAAGAGAACCAGATTCTCCAACAAGAGTATTGAGCTCTATTAGCCGTGGGGTCTCCCCCAAAGAAGGGAATTTGCACTTAATAAACACCTACTGGGGCACCTGGGTGGGTCATTCGATTAAGCAATTAAGTGTCTGACTTCGGCTCAGGTCATGATCTCACAGTTTGTAGGGTTGAGCTGTGTTGACAGCTGTGCTGACAGCTCAGAACCTGGAGCCTGCTTCAGATTCTGTGTCTCCCTCTTCTCTCTGCCCCTCTCCTGCTCGTGCTCTGTCGCTCTCATTCTCTCTTAAAAATAAATAAACATTAAAAAATTAAAAAAAAAAAATAGGGGCACCTGGGTGGCTCAGTAGGTTAAGCTTCTGACTCTTGACTTTGGCTCAGGTCATGATCTCACAGTTCGTGAGTTCCAGCCCTGCATCAAGCTCTGAGCTGAAAGCACAGCTCAGAGGGAGATTTCTCTCTCCCTCTCCCTCTGCCCACCCCCCTTCCCCCAGCTTGCGCTCTCTCTCTCTCTCTCTCTCAAAAAATAAATAAATAAACATTTTTAAAAATCCACCTTTCATGGGTGGGGCACTTTACAGATACTATTTTATTGGGGTTTAACAATAATACTATGTGATAAGTATTATCATCCCCATTTTACTGATGAGGAAACTGAGATTTTTAAAAGTTAAGCAATTTAGGAGCGACTGGGTGGCTCAGTTGGTTGAGTATTTAACTCTTGATTTCGGCTTGGGTCATGATCCCAGGGTCTTGGGATCAAGCCCTGCATCAGGCTCCACACTGAGCACAGGGCCTGCTTAAGATTCTCTCTCTCTCTCTCTCTCTCTCTCTCTCTCTCCTTGTGCCCCTCTCCCCTGCTCTCTCTCTCTCCCTCTCTGTCAAATAAAATAAAGAAATAAAAGTTAAGTAATATACCCAAGGCCCCAACCTGGTACATAGCAAAGTCAAGCTATGAACTTAGGATTGCCCAACTCTAAAGTACTTGTTTTTTCATTACAGATAGGGGTTAACCCAAGACAATCATGGTTGGTACTATTTAAGTGATTTAAAAAATGTTAGGAAAGGGCCATGGAGAATGGCCAGAGTGAACATACAAACAAGGAAAAATTCTTGACTTTAAGTCACAGGTTCTAAGACAGTACAAAGAAAAGAGGAATGAATTCCTTCATCCATTATTTCGACAAATACTTGAGCTGTGTGCTAGGCAGTGTAGTGAACAGGATTCTCAGGAGTAAAAGGTGTGTCCTCAAAGACTCCATAGTGTGGGAGAGCAACAGGGAAACCAGGAAATACAGTGTGGAAAATCCAAGGATAGAGGGAAGCAGGCAAGGTAGCACAGAGAAAGACAACTAAGACCAGGAAGACCTGCCTGCCTGGGAGAGACATGTCAGCAGTCTGATAAGAGTAAGCCAGGTGAAAATGTAAAGTAAGGTCATTCAGGCAAAGACAACAGTCGGTAGAAGATATGGCCCACTGAGGAAACTGCAGGTGTTTTAGGAAGGCCAGACTAGTGGTTGTCTCCTCTGGCTCAGAATCAGCCATGGAGCATGGACCCCACAACAGACTTCCTGAGTCAGAATCTCTGTGGGTAAGGTTTCAATAAGTGCCCCCACTTATTGAAACAAAACAAAAACAAAACACAAAAACAAAAACAAAAACAAAAACACAGCCAGAAAGCCTGGGGCATAGTTAAGAAATAGTGAGAAAGGAGATACCTATGGTCTGACAGGTTGCATTGCAGAGTTTGAATTTGATCCCCACAGCCATGGGGATGGCTGGAGCAGTCTGTCTGCCCACTCGAGAAGGAGTACAGAGAAGAGACAGAAAGGGGTCTGTTGCCACCACTTGGGCAAGGAGGGCCCGAGCTATGGGAGCCAAAGGTAAAGACAGATTTGACAGGAATTAGACACACACTGGATAAGGGTTTGGAAGAGAAAGGAGTCAAGAACTTGGATTTTTGGCTGGTGCTGGTGACTGAAATGATGGTGGTATTATTTATGACAAAATTCAGTCTGAGATACCTACAAAGCAGCGTTTCTAAACTGTGTTTTTTCCATATACACCTTAACAGAGAAACTCAGGAATATTTTTCCTGTTAATTTTTTTAGTATTTGAAAAATACTAAACACATTTGTTTAGTTCTTATCATGTGACGATTGACATTTAAAAAATCCCCTAGCAATGCATCATCAGATCTGTGCATCACTGTGTACATAGCATTTACCAAGGGTTGCATCCTTTACTTAATGACCAGTGGTCTAAGTCATGGATCTTGCCCCTTAATTTCAATATGTTTGTGATACTATTAAATTTCTGTTATAAATATTATGCTCCTCTACACAGAGTTCCATAGGTTAGCCCTTAAGTCTACCACTGTTTTCACTGTCTCCCAGGCATCTCTACTCTGGATCTCTCAGCTTAGCACCAGCCCTATTTATTCAGTTTCTTACTCCCATAATGCCTCTTGAATTTCTCAAAAGGACCTCAGACAGCACATTCATGACCAATTGATGATTCCTCCCACTCCAAATCTGCTCCTCTCCCAGTGGCCCCCTCTCAGGAAGTAGGAACATCCACCTGGCTGCACTTCTAGAAACCTGAAAGCATCCCTAACACCTCCTTCCCGTATTTAATGCAAATTACGCCCTCTTGATTTTATTGCCTATCTCCAGAATCTGCCCTTCCCCATCTCTGCCACCACGATCTTCATGCCAACAACCATCCTCTCACACTATACAGTAACACACAGTATGCTTATACTGTAACCAGACAACCTTTTCAAATTGCAAATCTGATCCTGTTCCTCTGACCAGTTTTTTTAAAAAGCAAAAACAGAAGCAAAAATAAAACCTTTAGCCAATCTCTTTGATTATACTCATCTCATTTACAGATGCCCGAGATGGACCCCCAGCCTGAGTCAGAACCTCCTACGTGGGGCTTTATATTTGTAAAACATTCTGCAAGTAATTCAGATGTGCAGGCAGGGTTGGGTTAGTCAAGGAGGCATAAGAGATACAGTTAAAGAGAATTTTGATCCTTTCCCTCAGAGCACTTCTCTCATTTTGTCAATTTATATGCTTTAGTGGGACTATTGGGTTAATGCCTATTTTCTCCACGATTAAAACTGTAAGTTACATCAACATTTTTGCTCACCATTTTATCACTATCACTCAATCCAATGCACAGTACAGAATATGTATATGTATATATATCCATATATATATTCATATATATCCATATATATTCATACATATCCATATATATTCATGTATATCCATATATATCTGTATATATTCATATATATTCATATATATGAATATATTTATATATATGAATATATACATACATATATATTCATATATGTATATATATGAATATATTTATATATATGAATATATATACATATATATTTATATATATACTCATATATATTCATATATATATTCATATATATATGAATATATATTCATATATATACTCATATATACACTCATGTATATACTCATATATATATTCATATATATTCATATATATATATTCATATATATTCAAATATATATATAAATGACTACTATTGTAAAAAAAAAAAGTTTCAAAGAGGCAGTGGTCAACATTGTCAAATGCCCAACAAGGACTGAAAAATGTTTCCATGGCACTTCTCATAGTGCAGGGAGATGACAGCTCACAGGAAAAACACCAGCTTTGGAGTCAAGTGACACAACAGTTTGGAATCACAGCACAGCCTCTTACTAGTTGTGTGACAGCAGTCACCAACCAAACCTTTCTAACATTCCATTTTCTCTCCTAAAAATGGAGTTAATAATACTTTCATTGCAGTGTTACTATAAGAATTGGAAGTAACAGACATCTAGAGTAGTGCTTGATGTATTAAGCGTATCTTTTTATTCTGGCGTTTTGACATCTGGGCCTTGCTTTCACTGGAAGGACTGTCCTTCCCAGAGCTCGCAGATTCCTAGAGATAATAAACTCACCTACAGGGTGCTTTTCATATGCAAACCAACCCAGAGCCCACACCCCACCACCTCCTGTACTGGGATTTCTCATCCAGGGCCACCATTCCCCTGCCCTAATCACCCAGGGTCAGATGCCAGAAAATCAGGCACAAGCCCTATGCTTCAGAGCACACTGAAACTATTCAAACTAGCCAATCCCAAACCTGTTTACCCCGCCTCACCCATTCCTTCCCACAGAAACCACCATACAGGCTCCTGCCCACTTTCCCCTCACCTGGCCTCCTGACTGATCCTGTGATTTCACCATGTGTGACCATGTGGGGCATGGCATGACCCCCTCCTCTTGGAAACCATGAGTAACACACTATCTTTTGCAATGGCAATCATCTCCAGATCTGTTGGCCTCACCATGCCTAAATAATAACAAAACTTAAATTTTAAAACACTTGGCCCATAGCAGGTTCTCAATGCATGGTAGATATGGCACAAGGGAAAGGCAAATTCCACATCACAAGGCGTGGGATATAGAATAGGTTTTATTGGGGAAACTTACCAGCTAGGGGTCAGTAAAATGAGCACAGGTCCTGTGATTCTTCCATCATCCCACAAAAGGGAATTCTGGAGAGAGGTGCTGCTGTTTCAGGGAAGAGCTCCTTCTAACTTCTCAGTGTCAATGTTAAGAAAGCAGCCTTGTCATTGGGGGCCATAGGTCCACTGTTTGGTTGACCTATGTTTATTTTTTTTTTCAACGTTTTTTATTTATTTTTGGGACAGAGAGAGACAGAGCATGAACGGGGGAGGGGCAGAGAGAGAGGGAGACACAGAATCGGAAACAGGCTCCAGGCTCCGAGCCATCAGCCCAGAGCCTGACGCGGGGCTCGAACTCACGGACCGCGAGATCGTGACCTGGCTGAGGTCGGACGCTTAACCGACTGCGCCACCCAGGCGCCCCCTGACCTATGTTTATTAAGTGCCAGTGTTGACACAGTTGTCTAGGGAACCCCTATGGAGAGGGCTGGAAGCTTAGATAGGGCCCTTCCCTCTGGGAGGAGAGATCCTGGTCCAAGCTAGCTCTTAGTCCAAGCAACTCAAGGACCTCCAGGGCACTTTTGGACAAAACTGCTTGTTACAGCATGGCTGTTACTATAATGTATCTGCATTGTTTGCTTACTATATGGTAACAGAAAACACTGAGTTTTTATTGTAGAATCAAGCACTGTCTACCTGTTCATTTCATCTTCACAGCCCTTTATGGTCTAGATTCTACTGTTTAACTGAACAGAAACTGATGTTACTTAATTTGTCTCAGGTCACATGGTTTGGAAGTGATGAAATCTGGACTGTTCTGAAACAAAACGGTCTGACTCCAGAGGCCATACTCTTAGATATGTACTCTGTTGAACTGCCTTTTCACATCTGTCTTCTCCACCAAACCAACGGCCCCTTCCAGGAGGTCTGTGTTTTCCCACACACTTCTTCAACAATACAGAATGCTTACTTTGTGCAGGCACTGCGCTAGGCACTGAGCAAAGAATTATAAATAAGACCGTGTCCTTGCCATTACAGAACTTAAAATTTTAGTAGGGAGGCAGACGTTAAACAGAAAGGACGCATAATTACGTGATAAGAATTACAAAGGGGAAAGTAGAAAGGGCTCTGAAGGTGACTGACAAAGAATCTATCTAACCTAGACTGGGGAAGTCAAGACGGTCAGCTGAGACCTGACTCAAGAGCGAGCTCTGGCCGCATGAGAAGTGGGAGGAAAGATTCCATCAGTTTATCTCCGACTCCTCAACCCGTGGCCTGGCACACGGCGGAGCACGGTAAGTGCTTGTGAAGTCAAAGGGCACTAGGGCGGGTGGATGGGCAGGCAAACGAACAAATGCGTGAAGAAATGGCCCGACTGACGGATGAGCGGACGGACGGAAGCGTCGAGGTGGGGCGGCCATCTGGTACGGCCGCAGGCTCTGCCTGTGTCACGGCCAGGCTGAGGCAAAGCGGCGGAGAGGGCAGAGGCCGGACGGGGGCGGTTTGGGAAGCACCCGGGGCCGCGCTGCCGGACCGCCTCACTCACCCTTCGCTCGGCGGGCTGCGGGACAGACCCCAAGGCGGGAGCAGAACGGCCTCGGGCGGCGCGCGCCGGAAGTGGGATTGGGCGCACCCCTCTAGGAAGCCGGGAGGACTGCATGTTTGCAGCTCGGTGGCGGGCGCGCCGCGCGGAGGCTTGGGAAGAGGGGTGCGAGGCCGGGAGGAGTGCGTCTCTGCGGGGGACCTGGTCCCCCACAGCCCCGCTTCAAAATGGTTGACAGGCGACGGAGAGAAGAAAAATACAGGAAGAGAGAGAGCTTTATCTCCAAGGATATAAAAATAGAACCTTCCATCTGTACATTTAGGGAAGAGGAAGACGCGACCACATTCGTACACCTCAAACGCCTGCCTTCAGTGCCAGTTCTGGACAGTTCGGGGTGGAGTGCGTGGGGACGGAGGGGAAGGGCTCAGGCCAGGCTTGGCGAGGGTGCAAAGCGGAGAATCGACCCTGCCGTCGTGGGCAAGGGCGTGCAGGGCCATCACGGAGCAGAAGAGTGAGAATAATTTTCTCATAGAAGGCGTTACTCAAGCTGAGTCTTGTCTAACGACTAAAATGTTGACTTAGAGGAGTGGCCAGAGGCAGAGTACCGCAATGGGAAGTTCAGGGCATGCTGGGGAATTAGCCCAGCATCTTAGTTGGCTGGAACCTAGGCTGAAGGATACAGTGGTGTCACGTCTCGAGAGTTTCAAATGCCACTCGGGAATTTGGAATGCATTTAGTAATCAGTGCAAGCCGTTTACACGTGACAAGGCCTGAATTATACTTTGGGGAGGTATCTTACGTAGTAGAGTGGATTAAAGGGCAAAACAGGTAAGAAAAAGAAAACAGGCATTTGGAAACATGAACTTCGCAGGATTTGCTAGTATCTGAAAATATGATTGAAGATAGAGAAGGGGATGACATCGCCAAGGGAGATCTTACGGAAAATAAACAGGGAATGATAAAATACCAGTGTGTGGGGGTGGGAAGAGCAAGAACATATAGAGAAGAGGAGCTTCTCAGAAGAGGAGAGCCCAGATGGTTCAAACATCATAAAAGTCAAGCGAGAGTTTCAGGAGAGAGAACAGGTTACTAGCAGATGGGGCAGAGAGCTGGAGGAGGTGAGAATTCAGGTGATGCTGGTTTTTGATTTTTTTTTTTAAGCAATGTGGGTTTTTTTGGTTTTTTTTTTTAACATTTTATTTATTTTTGAGAAACAGAGACAGAGCAGGAGCAGAGGAGGGTCAGAGAGAGAGGGAGACACAGAATCCAAAACAGGCTCCAGGCTCTGAGCCTGTCAGCACAGAGCCGGATGTGGGGCTTTAACTCACAAACCATGAAATCATGACCTGAGCCTAAGTCAGGCGCTTAACCGACTGAGCCACCCAGGCACCCCAGGTGATGGTGTTATTAAGGGGAGGGGCAGAAGAAGGGCTGGAGAGAGATTACCTGTGGAATGTACTTGCCAGGGGTTAAGAAGTGTATGATAAGACACTGAAAATAGGTGATAGTTTCTTTGAGAAATGTGGTCGTGCACGAAGGGACAAGAAAGGACACTTGGTTGGACTAGACAAGAAGATTGAAAGATGTCTGTTTTTTAAAGATACTAGAGATCTAATTTGTCGAAAAAGGGTAAAATGTGAGTAGGAAGAAAACTTGAAGATAGAAGAAAAGAGAGATACATAGCTGATGGGGAGAGAATGATACCAGATAGGTAGGTGGAGTTGTCTCAGAAAATAAGATGAAGCATTATAATAAAAAATGGTGCATTTTGGTCTTTGTTTTTTGATGCTCTGAATGCAGAACAGCCAAACAGTATTGGTTAGTAATGCTGATTTTATAAGTAAATAAGTGTACATACAGTTTGTTGAATTTTCACAAACGGAACCTCCTCCTGTTCCAGCACTCAGCAAAGAAACAATATTATCGGTCTTCAGAAGTACCCCCTGTGCTCTCAAGTCCCCACCCTCCTCTAGCCCTGAAAGATAGCCACTACACTGAACTCTGAACATGATAGGTTGGTTTTGCCTCTTCTTCTACTGTATATAAATGGAATTCAATATGTACTTTTTAAAGTCAGTCTTCTTTCAACATTGTGAAATCCATTCATATTGTTTTGTGCAGATGTATGCCATACATTTTTATTTCTAATAATATTGTAGGATCATACCAATATCCATTCATTCTATTATTGATGAACATTATTGAAAGTGAGGTATTAAAATCTCTATCTAATTTTTGCATGTTAAACCAACCAGTAGGTTGGTTTACACTGGTACACACTGAATCGCAGTGTATAATTCTTTTTTATGTATTAATGAAGTTAATTTGCTAATATTTTATTGAGGACTTTGTGTCCATATTGTTAGAGATATTGGTCTGTTTTCTTTTCCAGATCACTTTCTTTTCCTGTGATATCTTTGTCTGCTTTGACATCAGAGTAATTACTGGCCCTCTCTATTTTCTGGGAGAGATTGTGAAAGACTGGTATTCTTTAAATGTTTGATAGAATTTACTGGGCCTTTGCTTTTCTTTGTTAGAAAGTTTTTTACTATTAACTCAATTTATTTACTTTTCATACATTTATTCACATCTTCTATTTCTTTCTCAGTTTTAGTAATTTGTATATTTCAAGTAATTTGTCCATGACACTTATGTTGTGTAATATGTTGGCATGAAGTTATTCATAGTATTCCCTTATATTCTTTTAAATTATTACAGAGTTGGTAGTGATGTCCCCTCTTCTCTGCTTTTGTTAATCTCTCTCTTTTTTTCTTGGTCAGTCTATTAAAGGTTTGTCAATTTTTTTTTTTCCAACGTTTATTTATTTTTGGGACAGAGAGAGACAGAGCATGAACGGGGGAGGGGCAGAGAGAGAGGGACACACAGAATCGGAAACAGGCTCTAGGCTCTGAGTCATCAGCCCAGAGCCTGATGCGGGGCTCGAACTCACGGACCGCGAGATCGTGACCTGGCTGAAGTCGGACGCTTAACCGACTGCGCCACCCAGGTGCCCCTGTCAATTTTTGCTTATATTTTCAAAGAACAAAATTTTGGGTTCATTGATATTTCTTTATTATTTTTCTGTTTTCTATTTCAGTAATTACTACTCTAATCATTAATTCCTTCCTTCTGCTTTTTTGTTGTTAAGTTTACTGCCTATTTTCAAGTTTCTTAAGGTGGAAACTTAGATTATTGACATGAGATTTTCTTCTTACATAGGCATTTTATTTTAATTTTTTAAAATATTTATTTTTGAAAGAGAGAGACAGAACATGAGCCAGGGAGGGGCAGAGAGAGAGAGAGAGAGACACAGAATCCGAAACAGACTCCAGGCTCTGAGCTGTCAGCACAAAGCCAGACACGTGGCTTGAACTCATGATCCTCAAAATCATAGCTTGAGCAGAAGTCGGACACTTAACCAACTGAGCCATCCAGGCATGCCAACCTAGGCATTTTAAAGCTATAAATTTTTCTCTACATGCTGCTTTGGATGCATCTCATAAAATTTTATATGTTGCATTTCACTTTCATTCAGTTAAAAAATATATATATATATTTATATTTACATAAACATTTTAAAGAATGATATATATATATATATTTATATATTTATCTATATGGATAAATGTATATTTATCTATCTATTTTTTAGAGAATGAGAGAGCACACACACACATGTGAGATAGGGGCAGAAGGAGGGAGGGAGAGAGACAGACAGACCCAATCAGGCTCCACACTCAGCATGGAGCCCGTCTTTGGGACTCAGTCCCACAACCCTGAGATCATGACCTGAGCCAAAATCAACTGTTGAATGATCAACCAACTGAGCCACCCACTCAGGCGCCCTGAGTTTAAAATATTTTCTAATTTCCTTTGTGATTTCTTCTTTGAAGCACAGGTTATTTAGATATGGGCTATTTAATTTCCAAATATTTGTAGAGTTTCCAAATTACCCTGTTGCTTGTATGCCCCTTGCGACAATGGAAGCTTCATCAGCCCCTCTCATTTGAGGTGGCTCTGGTCTCTCAGCCCTCAGAAGTGGAACCCCTCACTGGGCACCCCATTTCCTGCATGTAGAATCCTAGAAATCTGACAGGCTTCCTTCATTTTGTCCTGTCTCTGTCTGATTCAGTCCAAGCTGGCAGTATTTCTGGTGATACAACATTCTCAAAAACCATGCTGGTCTTCTGTGGATATCAAGGGGATCCCACAGTTATATGCAGGGGTTCTCCACAGATCCTTTCTGGATAACCCCATTTCTGTTTCTGGTTTCTGTTGAGATAGTTGATTGGAACCATGAGTCACACACCCAGTCCTCTCCACCAAAAGTTTTCTAGCTACATTCATGGCTTTGTCTCCAGAGCAAGGATAGGCTGGGAAATTTTCTAAATTATCAAATACTGATTCCTTTTTTGCTTAACAGTTCCATTCTCAATTTATCTCTTTCCTCTCACATTTTACTATAATCAACAAGGAAAAACCAGAACACATCTTTCATACTTTGCTTGGAAAGCTCCTTGTCTAAAAATCCAAGTTCATCACTTACAAGTTCTATTTTCCACTCAACAGTAGAACATGATTCAGCCAAGTTTCTGCTAACTTTGCAATAAGTATCACCTTTTCTCCAGATTCCAATAATATTTTCTTCATTTTTGTCTGATACCTCATCAGGAGTGTATTGAATATTCAATATTTCTAGCAAAATTCTCTTCATGACAATATATGTATTCTCTAAGACGAAAGAACACTGCTCTACTATCCTTTTCCCTTCCTTCCAAGTCCTTGCCAGAGTCACCTTTAACATCCATATTTCTACCAACAATCTCTTCAAGGCAATGTAGGTCTTTTCTATCATGAGCCTGAAAACTCTTCCAGCTTCTAGTCATTACCCAACTCCAAAGCCACATCAACATTTTTAGGTATTTGTTAAATCAGCACCTCACTTCTGGTGTAACAGAGTGGCTTAATACCACAGAACTTTATTTTCTCACAGTCTGGAGGTTGTAAATCCAAAATCAACGTGCTGGCAGGACCATGCTCCTTGTGAAGGTTCTAAGGTTCATGCCTATTTCCAAACTTCTGGCAGTTTCTGGCAGTCCTTGGTGCTCTTTGCCTTGTAGATGCATCACTTTAATGTCTGCCTTCACATTCACATGGTCTCTTCTCCCTTCTGTGAGTCTCCTGTGAGTCTGAACTTACCTTTTCTTATAAAGACTCCAGTTGGTGGATTAGGACCCACCTTAATCCAGTATGATCTCATCTTAACTTGATTACATCTGCAAAGACCCTATTTATAAATAAAGTCACATTAACAGGTACTAGTGGGGGCGCCTGGGTGGCTCAGTCGTTAAGCGTCCAGCTTCGGCTCAGGTCGTGATCTCGTGGTTTGTGAGTTCGAGCCCCGCGTCGGGCTCTGTGCTGACAGCTCGGAGCCTGGAGCCTGCTTCGGATTCTGTGTCTCCCTCTCTCTCTGCCCCTCCTCCGTTCATGCTCTGTCTCTCAAAAATAAATAAACATTAAAAGAATTAAAAAAAAAAAACCAGGTACTAGTGGTTAGGATTTAAACATATCTTTGGAGATGGGGGAACACAATTCAATCCACAACAATGTTAAGTACAAACGAAGAGTCGTTCAAACTTCTGTGACTTGGTTTTTTAGTTGAAGACTTCAAACTGATGCCAGTGACCTCACTGACTGAAAAGAAATGATCTGATTTGAATTCAACTCTAGAGGTCTTGGGGAGTTTTGGTGTTTCTGATACAAGCCTATGCATCTCTGTCAAAGTGAACGTTGGAAACTGATTATATTGGCCATTATTTCACTTTCTGAATCTCAGTTTTCAGCATGGGTTCTGTTTTTAAAAAGTCACAGTCAATTGGAATGCATATTAACATTTCAAAGACATTGGATTGTCCATAATTTAGATATGTCATTCACAAAACAAACAGGAGCAGTCTACTTGTTAATCTTTATTTGACAAAAAGAAAAGTCAATTTTTTTCATTTGGCTTCACAATTTGGATTTATTTCCCTTGTTTACCTGGACCTAGAGATTAATTTTTAGATTAAAATTAATTCTTTGTGAAGACTGATTATACAGTCTAAAGAAAATTAATTTCTCATACAATATAATACATGATAAGCAAAAGTTCACATGTAGGTCTTAATGTTCAACTTTCTGAAGAAGAGGTCTATAGTTTCTATCATATTCTCAAAGTAGTCATATTATCCAAAAAGGATTAAGAACCACTACTGTAGAACCTATGCCTAAATCAGACATATGTTAGTTTGGCCTAGTTTCCCGCAAGAAGAAATGTAATAAGAAACAGAAATCAGGTAGAATACTGGTGGGTGAGCTATCAGTTCTATTCTTGAGAATCTCATATCATTTCCCATGCCTGCATTATCACTCCTGATCTCTTTGGAAACCTTTGAATTCTTTTTACCTTACTGAGAGGAACCTCTTCAGTGTCAGCTGGTGTGGACCACAACTGGGTCTAGGGTTGTTCTGGCTGACTGATCAAACTGTTAGATTCCAAGCTGGCTTCTTAGCCTCAGAATGCATCTTTGGTAAGACTCCACAAGGCAACAAATCTAGCACAATCTGAAAAAAAGTTTGATTTCCTTGGTTAAATGCTCACAAAGTCTATGTTCACATGATCATTTCCATGTAAAAAATTAACAAAACCCTTAACTTTGCACATAAGAAATAACCTCTGGTTAACCTCTTTCTCATTCTCTTTTACTAAAAACCTTTCAAAAGTAGTATGTCAACTATGGTATTCTCATATACTGCTGGTGGGAATGAAAAACAACTCAGCCACTCTGACAAACAGTGTAGCACTTTCTTAAACTGTTAAACATACAACTACCATGAAAGAAAAAAGTATATGTCCGTGTAAAGTCTTGGACACCAATGTTTGTAGCACCTTTATTTGTAATAGTAAAAAACTGGAAATACCCAATTCCCATCAACTCATGAGTGGATAAATAAATGAGGGGATAAATAAATAACAATGGAATATTATTTAGCAACAAAAAGGAATGGACTACTAATACACACAGTAACATAGATCTCGTAATAATGCTCAGTGAAAGAAGTCTGACCAAAAAAAGAGTGCATTCTGTATAATTCCATTTAAATAAATCTCTAAAACATGCAAACTAATCTATAGTAACACAAAGCAGAACAATGGTTGGGAGCTGTGGGAAGAAAGGGAGGAGATACTAAAGATAGAAGGAAACTTTTTGGGTTGCTGGTTGTGTTCACTATTTTGACTGTGGTGATGGTTTCACTACTGTATACATATGACAAAACTTATCAAATTGTCTACCCGAAATATTTGATGATTGTTGTATGTCTGTTATATCACATAAAACTGGTTTTTTAAAAAAGTATCTACACTCCTTTCTTGGGAGGGCTGGACCTAAACAAGTTATTTACAGGGATATCAGGGCCTCAATTTGTACACCCCTAAGATTTCAGAGATCAGAAGAGGGTCTTGAGCTGGGACAGAAAGACCTCTACTTCTACCTCAACCATCATTTCAGCCAGCCACCACTTTCTCAAATCTGTACCTCTTCTTCCCAACATCTCAACCTAAATCACATGTCTCAATCCTTCTCCTAATCCCCCCTTAGTTCCCAAGATATTTCCAAGGACACAACAATATTCTTTCCTATCATGATATGCGCCCCACCCCATCCCCCCAAATTTCAGGTCCTTCTTCTCACCCTGATCCTTTAGCCACAATGAGGACTGTACTGGCAAGAAAACTGTTTAGTTTCTAGTTCGTTTATTTCTACTCTAGTCTTTATTATATCCTTCCTTCTACTGGTTTTGATTTTGGTTTGTTCTTTTTTTAGTTCCTGTAGGTGTAAGATTAGGTTATTTGAGACTCTTCTTGCTTCTTGAAGTAGACTTGTATTGCTATAAACTTCCCTCTTAGAACAGCTTTTGCTGCATCCCAAAGATTTTTGGACTATTGTGTTTTCATTTTCATTTGTCTTCACATATTGTTAAATTTCGTCTTAAGTAAGCTGTTTAGAAACAGACCCTGTGGCCTTCCTTGATGGCAAAGTTTATGAAAATCCAGCTTCCCAGCAATTTGGGAATTGCTGAGCATTCATTATTTTTAGGGCAATGGTTCTCAAAGTGTGGTCCCAGAGCCAACAACAAAACCACCTGAACCTGGGCTCCCACCCCAGACCTACTGAGTGGTAAACTCTGAGGGTGAGGTCCAATAAAAAGTATTTTGACAAGGCTTCCAAATTATTTGGAGGCATGCCACTGTTCTGCGGAAAAAAAAACAGAGAGGACAGGTAGAAAGTTAGAATGGAAGCACACCAGCAAATACGAAAGGAAGGTGGAGTGGGGATTCAAAAAGAATAAGATAATAAGAACTCATTATTATGTAGTCAGAAAACCCACCCTGCCCCAGAGAGCTTTCCTGAAAGGTGTTTCGACATTCACGTCAAGAACCGGCAGATAGGCCAGCAAGGTACCTGTCGCTGGCTCACCAGGTCGCTAGCTATAGCTCCGCTGAGGTCAGCTTCGCGGAGATTCACGGGTTAACTCTCGGCAAACACCATCCGACCCGCCGCCGTGGCCGCCGCCCCCTTGCGTGTGCTCACGTGCGAGGCTCCGCGCCATAGAGCTGAGCAATCCTCCCAGATTCCTAGAGCGGACGCGGCGATGGCGGGTTCGCAGCCTGTGAGGCTTGACAGTGACCTGGAGAACAAGTCAAGGTATGGGTGATGTCAGGTCGCGGGGGCCGGGGATCTCGGGTGATCTCGCCTGCTGTGCTACCTTGCAGCGCCACCAGGGAGCCATGTGTGTTTTCTTGAGTCCTTGGAGAGTCTAGGCCGCCGGGATCGCCCCCAGGCGCCGCTCCTGGGCTCAGTGGTTCCTTGGCCTAGTGTGCTTTGGGTATCCGGTCAGCGCCTCGGCCTTGAGTTCACCTGAATGAACACCAGAAACTTTGGGGGCAAGTGGAAATCAGGAAGGGGATGCATTCACGCAGATCAGACGAGCGTGCCAGGGAAAGAGAAACCTGCACGTGTGAGTGCTGGAAGAAGGGAAAGAGGGAAAGAAAAACATAATGATGAGGGATCAGTAGTCAGTTCGGTATGATAAAGGCACCCAATACAGTGTTAACCGCTGGAACAAAAGTTTTAATGCCCTCCCCTGCCTTATCTTTCCAGGATGCCCTTATTTCAGTAGCATTAACCTCCACTTATGTTGGAAGGTTTTTAGACTTGGAATGGCGTACACATATCCAAAGAATGCCTGACTCTAGGATGATGAGGGAGGAAACAGTGAGAAAAGCTTGTGGAGATTAAATGAGATTTTGTTTTCTCCCTCACGTCTTTTACATCTAGGGGATGTTTCTGGTGGTCTAGTCTCAGAAACTTTATCTCCAGTCTCCACCATGATTCCCTTCCAAACCCAGTGGTGCCCAGTTGCCTCCAGGCTTCAGACTCCTATGTGGACAAGAAAAGCTTACTAAGGAAATGGTAATTCTCCAGTTGCTCCCTGAGGTGGTAAGTGGCCCGTTGCAGCCCATGGAGATCCACTTCAATTATGAATCTCAAGAACACCGCCTTCTGTCAGGTGAGAAGCCGTGTGTTATATCTTTCTTAATGGTTTCAGGTGGTGGGGAGGGTTGTTACCGGGGCTGTGTTAGCTTTTTCAAGTGCTATTGGTGTTCTTCACTGCCTACCCCTCACGCTATTAGGCAGTACTATCTCTTTAGTGCTGCAAGCACAGTCACATGGCTTTACTGTGAATTTTAGCAATCAAATTCTCATGGAATTCCCTCCTCTCCTTAAATCCCCAGAGTTAGCCATTTTCCCATTCTAACCACCTTATCACCAATCTATCAGTGTTTGATATTTTCCCTTTAAAATCTTCTATGGGGCGCCTGGGTGGTTCCGTCAGTTAAGCGTCCGACTTCAGCTCAGGTCATGATCTCCTGGCTTGTGAGTTCGAGCCCCAAACTGCTGCCAGCTCAGGGCCTGGAGCCTGCTTCCCATTGTGTGGCTCCCTCTCTCTCTGCCCCTCTCTGTCTCTTTCTGAAAAATAAATGAACACTATAAAAAATCTTTTCAAGTCATCCTTTTTATGTGTTGTAGTGGCATAGTTTAAAGTTTGGAAGTCTGATAGCCTGGATTCAAATACTAGCTTTGTCATCATTCTGTTTCCTCACTTTATAAGTATATAATAACTCATACTTTGGAGGTTATTTTGAGGATTGTGTCTATTACCACATAATAAAGAACCTCAAAACTTAGTGACCTAAAACATGAGACATTTTTTTAAATGTTTATTTATTTTTGAGAGAGAGCACATGCATGCGTGCGTGCACACATTCCCCCCCCCCCCCCATGAGAGTGAGGGAGAGGCAGAGAGAGAGAGAGGGACAGAGAATCAGAAGCGGCCTCCGTGCTGATGGCACACAGCCCGAAGCAGGGTTTGAACTCACTAACCGGGAGATCATGACCTGAGCTGAAGTCAGACGCTTAACTGACTGAGCTACCCAGGGGCCCCAAAACATCAGACATTTTTAAACCATGTTTTCTTATGGTTCTGTAGGTCGTCAATTTAGGCTGGGTTCAGCTGGGCAGTTTTTCTCCTGGTTGTCTGGGATCACTCATGCAGTCATCTAGTGGCTCAGCTAGGGCCAGGGTCTGAGTTGGTATCAATCATATATGTCTGGCTATTAGTGCCGGGTATGGCTTGAGTCATGTATCTGCAGCAGGCTAGCCCAGACTTTTTCACAGGGCAGCCAGTCTCCCATACAGAGAGAGGGAAAGCCCTGGGATGCATAAGCACTTTTCTAACCTATTTTTGTGTTATACTGAAGTTATAATGACCAAAGCAAATCACATGACCAGTTCCAGAGTCATTGTGGAAGAGAACTGCACAAGGGTATGGGCATTTGGAGCGTCTCATTTCCGCATCATATTTTGCTGCTGATTTTGGTCCTCCCGTTGCTGCTCTTTGGCCTGTGAAATTCACCTTCTATTGTCATTTTCTTTTACTCTAGATCTTCTGCCTCTTTATAGTTTTGAAGTATCTCTATTTTACTTTGTTTCTTCTGTGTTTAGTACTTGTCTTACCTTAAGAATCTATTCTCAGGAAGCTAGCTCTCATTTTTCCTGAGAATCACTGCAGAATTGGTTCTACTTTCAGTTTTACATAAATTAATATACATATTGTATGTGTTTGTGACTTTTAGAGTGTGTTTAAATAACTTTTTTTAATATAGAGTAATATAATTATATAAAGTGCATTTATAAAACATAGAAAGGCACAAAACAGAAAAATTAACCTACAACTCCAGCATCTAGAGGTAGTCACTGCTAACGTCAATGTGTCTTTCAAATAATTTAACTATTCAACAAATACTTATTGATATATGTTTATTAATCAGATTATAGCTTATTAATTGTTACTAACCATATACTATGATTAGTTATTGAGGGGTTACTCTATGTGGGCACTATTATAAGTGCTGGGCATATAGCAGTGAACTGAAAAGGTAAGTCTTTGCCCTCAAGGAGCTTACATTCTGGTGAGAGAAACAATGAATGAATGAATGAATGAATGAATGAATGAATGAATGAAAGAAAAATAGAGTATAGATAGTGATAATGGTTATGAAGAAAACAAACCAGGATGTATCAGTCTGGATTCTAACGGGAAACAGGTGGTTTAAATGCAAATTCAGCAATTCAGTGTTTCATGAAGAGGATGGGCAGTATTATAGAAATTAACAAGGGATAGAGAACAGCCTTGGGATCAAAAAAAAAAAAAAAAAAAAAGAGGAGCAGTTGCTACCTTTAGGCCTAAAGTTACAAAGGGAGAGACTAATTAACCAGATCCTGGAGAGTATACTTGTAAGGTAGAGCTGCCAATAGGAACCATGGCCTTTGCTCAAAGAAACACATTACTTCCAGCTGCTGGCCCAGCAAGAAGAGACTCTGGATGTAAAGTGAAGAGCTAAATCTCAGTTTCCCTGGGATTTAGCACTGAAAGTCCTATATCCCAAGAACCCCCTTTGTTGTGGACAACCAGGATAGCTGGTCATTCTACAACTCTCCTCCTACTTTGGGCCAACTCTAACTGCAAGCCAGAGGACACAGAACCCCAAGAGCTGCAGTGCATAAACTGGTATCAACCTCTTGGAGCACAGAGCAAAGTAAGCAGTAGATCTAGAGGGTCAAAAGGAGAATATCCCATTACAGTCCACCCCTTTTAATCTATAATATTTACTTTTGTTCCTTGTTTGGGTTATGTTCCCAACTTAGCAGAAAAACAGTCTCTTAAGCTACCATTTCTTTGCAGGTTGACTTGTAATTAAATTATATTCCCATCAGGGGTGCCTGGGTGGCTCAGTTGGTTAAGCAGCCAACTTCAATTAGGTCATAATCTCATGGTTTGTGGGTTTGAGCCCATGCTGCGTTCTGTGCTGACAGCTCAGAGCCTGGAGCCTGCTTCAGATTTTGTGTCTCCCTCTCTCTCTCTCTCCCCTCCCCCTGTTCAAGCTCTGTCTCTCTCCCTCTTAAAAATAGTAAACATTAAAAAAATTGTTTTAATTATATTCTCATCTGAAACATAAAACTTTACTGCCACTGGTGCTTTTCATATTAAGTATTGAGGAAAAGGGAGGGAAAGGCATAATAACCTTAAAATAACTGCTACAGTTTTTGCTATTCACAAAGCCAAAACTGATAATCAAAACTATCTTCTTACATCACCCATTCCATATTGCCTCTACCCTCTGCCAGAATCTTAGTGGCAGAGTTCTTTACCTAGTTTAGTAACAGAAACCTGTTTTCCTGGATGATCTGAGTCCTTGATGATTCTGTCTCTTCCGTATTACTTCAGTGTACCATTGACTGGGCATTTTAGACATGAGAGAACTTGGAAGCACCTCCACTGAATCCCCTGACTCCTAGACCTATTGTTCCTTGCCCTTACTATGTAGCAGCAGCCAGTTCCCCAGTAGCAATTGGTATCTGTCATCCAGGCCAGTAGAGTGACACTTTCTCTCCCTGTTGGTTCAGCCGCATGAGGAGCCCAAAGTGGCCAGGAGGCAGTCTCAGATTCATATTTAACAAAATCATGACTTTATTCCATGGTAGAAGTATTTCTTCTTTGAGAACCAGAACCCCAAGCCCATCAAACCCAAGATTAGGGGAATAGAAAGTGAAAATAATATAAGTGGGTTATTAGTTATACAGTAAGAAGAGATATTTATTACTACTCCTCTACCCTTAGCTCCTATACCCATATATTCTGGCCATGGAGAAGGCAACACTGTTTATTGTTCTCTGGTTTAAGGCATATATTGCATCCTGTATGACGGTACCCCAAACTTATCCGGGTGTTGTTGCCTGGCTGGTACTGTAACTGAGCCTTCAGTAAATCACTCCACGATTACTAAACCCACTTACTTCTGGGTGATGGGACATGTGGTAAGACCCGTGAATTACACGTGTATGAGCTTATTGGTGTACTTCCTTCCCTGTGAAATGACTCATTTGGAGGCAATATTGTATAGAATTACCATGATAATAATACACATTCTCTTAAGTCAATGCTACTTTGTATCTGGGCTGTCTGTTTAGTCCTTTGAAAACAAATTGTTGCTCTCTTTGTGATAGAAGGGGTCAAGTGTGATGAATCTGCCCCCTAGTTGCTGGCTAGCTCCCCTCCAGGGACCTTATTAGGGGCTCAGTGTTGGACCCAGCAGATGGCTACATGGGTGTATAGCTGTGATGATAGGCATATCAGCCTTGATAAGCAGACATCCATATTATTGAGCCCATGCATAGCCTCCATTCCTGCTGCCATGACCACTTTGTACATAAATCCATTGGGCAAGCATTAGTTAAAAAAAGGCTAATCGACATTCATAACATGAATCACTATGCCCATCTGATTGAGAGGCTTTTTACAGAGAATGCCCTTTGGTGAGTATTTACCCAGGGCACAAATATATTCATTATTTGCCCATTCTAGGAGATCTAGCCTCATAATTTTCTTCCAGAAAGTCTGGAAGTCTTCCAATCTTATTCTTTGAGGTACCTAACTAATTATATAACCCATTAGTCGCTATCCTTGAATCATTATAGGCATGTATCTTAGGCTATATTGCCTTCCATGAAAATGGACAACCAGGTGTATACCTGAAATTGTGCCTACTGGGGAGATTTGCCTTTACCAGTGTGTTTCAGGTCATTCCAGAGTCAGGGAATAAGTGAAAGATGCGTTTTCAGCTAGTGTCCACATGCTGGTCAGGCCCAACTATAAACCAATTCTGTACTTTTTCTTCCTCTGTTAACTGGTAAGAGGGAATTCCCATCAGGCCATGAATGTAGGCTAATGGAGAGGGGTAGTGGAGCAATAGGAAAAGGCACTGTGGCAACCCAGGTCACTAGCACATAGAATTTGTCTTCCAGACTTGCTTTTATACTGGAATGCTGATTTGTATGTCCAGTTTCATGATTTGATGGATCAAATAACTAGTTCACAGTGGTCAGTTTGTAATAGTCATTTGGTGCTCCGTGTTCAAGCATTAAGTCTCTATTAGTGCCCAAGTGCAAGCCAGGGTCTGCCTTTCACTTAGGAAATTGTTTTTGACAGAAGAGAGTATGGCCTTACTTCACTATAGTTCTCTTCTAGAGGCTTGCAAGAGGCCTAATACAGCATGCCTGACTGCTGCAGACACTTCTTATACCATTGGTTATCCTGATAAATAAAGTCATGTGACAGGACAACTTGCATTGCAACCTGGACTTCTGCAGAGCCTTTTATTACTCTAGTCTCACTCGAAAATAACAACCTTACAAGTTACTCATATTAGTTATTTCAGCACATTCGACTGTGGTCTTTGTTGCCTCAAAAATGCAGGGCTTACCAAGTATTGTGCCTTTCTGAGGTGATAACAGTTGGTTAGAGACAGAAGTGAAGTAAAAGAACAAGCCCTATGAGGGCTTTCAGGCAGAGGGAATAATAGCAAATGCCAGGGACCTTTTGGTGTAGCAGGAACAGGGTCAGTTTGGAATAGACAGAAAATAGGAGTAGTTGTGGAATGAAATGAGAACAGAGAGAGAAAGGACGAGATGGAACTTTCAAGCCATAGTAAGGACATGGAATTTATTCCTAGTGTAAAAGGAAACCATTCGAGCAATTTATGCATGAAAATAACATATAAAGGTCACTCTGTTGTATGGACAATAGAAGAAAGGTATATTAGCGAGAAGAAAACAAATGTTTCAAGAAGAGAGTAATCAACTATGTCAAAAAAATAAGTAAGACTGAGAATTGGATTTGTCAAGATAGAGCTAGCTTATTAGGAATTCTAGTAAGTGCAGTTTTGATGGAGTTAAGGAGATAAAAGCCTGATTGCATGGGTTAAAAAGAGAATAGACTTGGGGCACCTGGGTGGCTCAGTTGGTTAAGCGTCCGACTTCGGCTCAGGTCATGATCTCATGGTTCATGGGTTCAAGCCCTGCATCAGGCTCTGCTGACAGCTCAGAGCGTGGAGCCTGCTTCAGATTCTGTGTCTCCCTCTCTGTCTCTGCCCCTCCCCAACTCCTGCTTTGTCTCTCTCAAAATTAAATAAACATTAAAAAAAGAGAGAGAGAATAGACTTAATATTGGTTAGAATATAGAGCAGTGTGAACTCATACACCCAACAATGAGACCCCAAAATTCTGATCCTAAGTTTATGTAACCTGGAGAAACACTTGAATATGTGCATCGAGATAAATGTACCAGCAGATTCATATCAGCATTGCTTGAAACAACAAAATGTCACTGTCCATTGAAGGAGAATGGGTAAATAAAATGTGCTATATGTCACGCTATAGTAGTGAGCATGAATGGACTACAGCTACACACATGAATATGGATGAATCTTCCAAACATAATGTTGAACAAAAAAAGCAAGTTACAGAATATATGTGATACAATTCCTTAAATGTATATAGTTCAAAACATGCTCTATTTGTCTTCTAGAGCTGCCATAACAAAGTGTCACAGACTGGGTGGCTTAAACAACACAAATTTATTTACTCACAGGTCTGTGCATTAACTTTGGTCATCTATGCTTTGCTTTCTTCTAGAAGATTTATAGTTTTAGATTTTCTATTTAGGTTTATATTACATTTCTAGTTAATTTTTGTGGATAGCATAAGGAAAGAGGGTTAATTTGTGTTCTTGTTCAGTTCTAACACTTTTTGTTGAAACGAGACTGTTCTTTTACCATTGAATTGTCGTGGCAACTTTGTTGAGAATCAGTTGTACATATATTTTTGGATCTATTTATGGACTCAGTCTTTTTTTTTTTTTTTTTTTTTAATTTATTTTTGAGGCGTGGAGGGGTTAAGAGAGAGGGGGACAGGGGATCCGAAATGGACTACATGCTGATAGCAGAGAGCCTGATGCCACTCAAACTCACAAACCATGAGATCATGATCTGAACTGAAGTCAGACACTTAACCAGCTGAGCCACCCAGGCATCACTATTAATGGACTCAGTCTTATATTAATAGATATGTCTGATCTTATGCACTGCTTTGATTACTGTAGCCTTATAATAAAGTTTGAAATCAGGTAGCATAACTTGTCCAATTTTGTTTTTCCTTTCCAAAATTGTTTAGATTCTTCTGGTCATGAAGTTTATAATCAGTTTGTCAGTTTCTACAAAAAAGCCTGCTGAGGTTTTGATTGGGGTTGCATTGAATCTATAGATCATTTGGGGAATGATTCCATCATCTTAACAATATTAAATCTATCTTTCCATAAGTGATGGCATATATTTCTGTTTATTAGGTCTTCTTTAACTTCTCTCAGCAATGTTTTGCAGTTTTCATTATAAAGATACCACACTTATTTTGTTGAATTCATTTTTAAATATTTCATTTTTGGTGGAGTTAAAAAATGTTTTTAGGGGCACCTGGGTGGCTCAGTTGGTTGAGTGTCTGACTCTTGATCTCAGGGTCATGAACTCGTGCATGTTGGACTCTGTGTTGGGTGCGAAGCCTACTTTAAAAAAAAGTTGTTTTTTTCTTTTGTTTTTAAAGAGAACACAAGCATTAAAACCACTTGTGTTTAATTTTTTTTTTTTTTACTGTTTATTTATTTTTGAGAGAGGGAGAGAGAGACACAACATGAGCATGGGAGGGGCAGAGAGAGAGGGAGACACAGACTCTGAAGCAGGCAGGCTCCAGTCTCTGAGCTGTCAGCACAGAGCCCAATGCAGGGCTTGAACTCCCAAACCGTGAGGTCATGACCTGAGCTGAAGTCGGACGCTCAACCAACTGAGCCACCCAGGAGCCACCTCCCCCCCACCACTGCAAAGAAAAGGTTTTTAATTTTAGGCTCTAATTGTTCATATCTAATGTACTGAAATACAGTTGGGTTTTGTATATTGCTCCAATAAACTCATGTACAACATATAACTTTTTTGACACACTTTAGTATTTTCTGTACACATGATTGTGTAGTCTATAAATAAAGACAGTGTGACTTTTTATTTGTATCTCTCAATTTTTCTTGTCTTGTTGCATTGGCTAGCAATATTGAATAGAGATTGTATAGTGTTGAGTGGTAAGAGAGGTCATCCTTATTTTGCTCCCTTGTTCCCAGGAGAAAAGCATTCAATGTTTAACCATTAAGTATAGTGTTAGCTGTTGCTTTTTCTTTCCTTTGTATTGGAATCGTTAATTTACATATCACATAATTGATGTTTGGATTTAAATATACCATATTCTTGGGGCACCTGGGTATCTCAGTTAAGCATTCAGCTCTTGGTTTTAGCTCAGGTCATGATCTCACAGTTTGTGAATTTGAGCCCTGCATTGGGCTCTGCACTGGTGATATGGAGCCTGCTTGGGATTCTCTGTCTCCCTCTCTATCTCTGCCCCTCCCCTGCTTGCTTTCTGTCTCTCTCTCTGAAAAATAAATAAATAAACATTTTTTTAAAAAGGAAAAAATAAATATGTCATCTTCTTATTTGTTTTTATTTATCCCATCTTTTGTTTCTTTTTTTCTCCTTTTGCCTAATTTTACATTATCAGGTTTTTTTGTTTTTCCATTTTTTTCTCTATTAACTTACTGTTTATACATCCTTTTATTGTATTTAATTGTTACCTCATAGCAGCCTTTTTCAGATGTGATTCTGTGAGAATTAAGCACCAATGCTCTAGGGCATTCATTGTAATCAACGTACTGATGTTTCTCCTGCATATCTATTATGGTACTAGCTGTGAACTTTCTTTGGGAGAATTAAGAAAATGGTCATTCAAATTATTTTCTGTTTTATTCTCTTATGACCCTGGTTGAAATAGGCTGCCTTAAACCTATTACAACATATACGTTTGATTTATTACAGTTTATCTTAGTTTACTATTTCTAGGACAATCCAAAAATCTTATAATGTTTTAGTTTTATGGACTTTCCTCTTCTTGTGCTATTTTTGCCATGTATTTTAATTCTCTATATATTGTAAACCCCGTAAGAGGTTCATGTTGCTTAAGTCAGTCAGTACACATTTAGATTTACCCATAAACTTAACTTTTTCCAATGCTCTTGCCTCTGGTAAAGGGAAGAAGCCTCTACTTGGAGACCTGAGAGTTTTTACTTTCGCCCTTGAAATTAATCTGTGTCGTGTTTTCAGCTCTCTAGACCATTTGCAGTCTGACAACTGTGTGCCTTTTATAGTAAACCCCATTTAACAGTGGACTGATAGTCAAGAATTTCAGTGGAACTCCTACCGTCACAGACATCTGATATTGTTAAGCCTAGGAATCGCCTCCTCAAAAATCAACTCAGAAGAGATTTTTGATCTTTTCCTGATTCACACACTATACTTAGGAAGTCTGGTTACTGAATGTGGCTCTTTCTTAGCCACTTCCTTGTAATAATCAGGACAAAAGAGATGAGAGATTATAAAGACCTATTTTTGAAAATTTAAGATTCTGTCCTGACCATTCCTGGACTTCAATAGTTCCTTCTTTCCCCTAGTAGCAGCCTCTGATCTGCCTGGTCGGTGGTCCTCCCAGTGACAGCCAGGCTGCCACTGCCTCCTCCCCCTCTTCTTCCTTCCCCCTCTTCCTCCTTCCCCCTCTCCCTCAAGTATTCTTTCACATTGTTTACCTTACTTAATGTTAATAAATTGCTTATGTATTAGCTTTCATTTAGTCAAACTGTCATACTTACTATGACTAGGTTTCAGTATTCCCAGATCTCCTGTGACAGACGTATACAGAACATATCTGGGTGAGACACTTCAATAAATGGTTATTATGGGCCATTACTTATTGATTCTTCCCAATTTCTCTTTCGGAGGGTCATTTTCAGTGTTTTGGAGCACTCCCCTCTTGTGACGGCATCTTATAGGTAAATACAAATCTGTTTCACCTCAAACTTTCTTACACTATGGAGAATACATTCCATTTGGATTTTTTATTGTTCTAGATGGTGAGACTAAGACCAAGATTGGAGAGGTGGCTTCAGAGGAGGAAATTACAACAAAAATTGAACCATTGCCTGAAGAGTCTGGCAACCCCAGAAATGATGTTCTCCAGGATTCTGAATGCAGAGGATTCTGTGAATTTGGAGATACATTAAATGAAAAGGATCAAAATCTCTTTAACAGAAGACAACATAACTGTGATGAATGTGGGCAAAGCTTTGCTTGGAGTGCAGGCCTTATTAGGCATCGAAGAACTCATTGGGAGAAACCCTATGAATGTGATAAGTGTGGAAAGGCCTTTAGTGTGAGCTCAGCTCTGGTTCTGCATCAGAGAATTCATACTGGGGAGAAACCCTATCCGTGTACTTGGTGTATTAAAAGTTTCAGTCGGAGCTCAGACCTTATTAAACATCAAAGGGTCCACACTGGTGAAAAACCTTATAAATGTGATGAATGTGGGAAAGCCTTCAGTCAGAGTTCTGATCTTATTATCCATCAGAGAATCCATACAGGAGAAAAACCCTATCAGTGCAGTCATTGTACTAAAAGCTTTAGCCAGCGCTCAGACCTGGTTAAGCATCAGAGAATCCATACTGGAGAGAAGCCTTACACGTGTAACCAGTGTAACAAACATTTTAGTCAGAGTTCTGATGTTATTAAACATCAAAGAATCCACACTGGAGAGAAACCATATAAATGTGATGTGTGTGGAAAAGCCTTCAGTCAGAGCTCAGATCTTATTCTGCATCAGAGAATCCACACTGGGGAGAAACCATATCCATGTAATCAGTGTAGCAAAAGTTTCAGCCAGAACTCAGACCTTATTAAACATCGAAGGATCCACACTGGAGAAAAACCCTATAAATGTAATGAGTGCGGTAAAGCTTTTAATCAGAGCTCAGTCCTTATTCTGCATCAGAGAATTCACACTGGGGAGAAACCCTATCCATGTAATCAGTGTAGCAAAACCTTCAGTAGACTTTCAGATCTTATGAATCACCAGCGAATTCACACAGGAGAGAAACCTTACCCATGTAGCCAGTGCAGTAAAATGTTTAGCCGAAGATCAGACCTTGTTAAACATCATAGAATTCATACAGGTGAAAAGCCCTATGAATGTGATGAGTGTGGGAAAACCTTTAGTCAGAGCTCAAATCTTATTCTACATCAGAGAATCCACACTGGAGAGAAACCCTATCCATGTAGTGATTGTTCTAAAAGTTTCAGTCGTCGTTCAGACCTTGTTAAACATCAAAGAATACACACTGGAGAGAAGCCGTACGGGTGTAACCAGTGCAGTAAAAGTTTTAGTCAAAGCTCAGACCTCACTAAACATCAGAGAGTGCACTCTGGGGAAAAGCCCTATCATTGTGATCATTGTGAGAAAGCCTTCAGTCAGAGTTCTGACCTTATTCTTCATCAGAGAATTCACACGGGAGAAAAACCGTGCCCATGCCCACAGTGCAACAAAAGTTTCAGCCAGAACTCAGACCTCATCAAACATCAGAGAATCCACACTGGGGAGAAACCATATAAATGTCTTGAATGTGGAAAGGCTTTCAGTCAGTGCTCAGCTCTTATCCTACATCAGAGGATCCACACTGGGGAAAAACCATATTCATGTGATCAGTGTGGCAAAAGCTTTAGTCGGCGCTCTGATCTCATTAACCATCAAAAAATCCACGCTAGTGAAAAGCCATATAAATGCGATGCATGTGGGAAAGGCTTCAGCACATGCACTCAACTTACTGAACACCAGGGAATCCACACTGGGGAGAAACCCCACCGGTGTAGTCAGTGCAACAGAAGTTTTAGCCAGCTCTCTGATCTTATTGATCACGAGATAGTCCATTCTGGGGAAGACAGTCTAAATGTGATGAATGTGGGAAAACCTTTGGAGTATACGCCAACTTTACTCAGTACCAGAGACACTACGCCAGAAAAAAATCTTAGGAATGCTATTGATGATTATGAAAAAGGTTTTAATCAATGCTCAACTCTTTTGCTACAGTAAGGGGGAAAAAAACCACTGGACAGAAAATAATTTTTACAATGAAAGTTTCACTGAGAGACATAACTAAATTTAAAAATTCTGAGGAGGAATCCTGTAATTGGGAAAAGCTTCAATGTGAACAAAAATGTTACTGAAGGTCAGCAACAATGGAAAGGAATTTCTGTCTGCTAAAATGTAAAAACAAAAAAAAAAAAACACCTTTAGTCTTTTATTCAAATACAGTCCACAAGGGAAGAGTTTTATCATTAAAGAAATGTGTAAGTATTAATGCAGAACCTTATCAGATATTGTAAAAATCAGTGTGATGGGGCGTGCAATCAGAACTCAGAAGTGTACTAGTGTTATAATCTCAAACCTTTAGAGAGCCCTAATTACCTATTGCATATCTGAGAAGTCACCTTAGAGAATGTAGGGAAAACTGAATTCCCTTCCGTATCTTAATTGGCATGTATTCTGATAATCAGCATGCCATTTATCTCCTGACAATGGAAGAGTCCTACCTTATGCTACTGTTAATCATCTGTCATTAAATTCCCTCTGTGTGAACATGCTATGCTATTCTGGTATTAAACTTATTAACTACATAACTCCAGTGCCCCATTTTCTCAGAAAATTTTCTTTGGCCTAGTTTTGGTTTTCCTAATGAGTATGACTTTTCAAGTTCCTGCAGTATTCACAGCAAATATGGACTTGTTTTGCTTTCACTAATGTAGCCCATAAACTTGATTGGTTTGAAATCCTTCTTCACTACCATTTAATCACAGCTCCTAAATATGTGAAACAATTTTTTTAAAAAAGAGTTCCATATGTCAGAGTGTGAGGATTTCTCTTCCACTATGTGTATCTTGTCTCTATAGATTGAACAAAAATGAGAGCTAAAGTAATATCCAATATGACTAATTTGTATAGCGTATTCTGTCTAAAAATAAAAAGACATTGATTTTTTTTCAAGTGGCAACGTTTATCAGACTATTTTTTTAATGTTTATTTATTTTAAGAGAGTCTGAGAGCGGGCATGCAGGCAGGGTGTGGGTGGGGGCAGAGAGAGAGAATCCCAAGCAAGTTCCATACTCGGAACCAAGCCCCACGTGGGGCTTGATCCCATGAATCATAAGATGATGACCTGAGCCAAAATCAAGAGTGGGATGCTTAGCCAACCGAGCCACCCAGGTGCCCCTGTTTGTTGATTTCTGACATACATGTTGATAATAGGCTACACACACATACATATATATACATATATGTATGTATATGTATATATATGTATATATGCAAAGTTTTCAACAGAAAAATAGAAACTTTTTTAAAAATAAAAATCTCAAATTGTTTTTCTAGTATTAACCGCTTGTTAAAATTCCATTATTGTCCTTTACTTTGAATATTCCCCGAAATCACCCAGTTAATATTTCACTTTAACACATTGTTATTTACTACATGCAAGGTATTTTTCTTTCGGTTTTACCATACACGAAGAATATACTGTCCCAACAAAGCATAAGTGACAAAGCCTGATGTATACAGAAAACACATGGCTCAGTGTAATCATAAGGGTAGACAAGATGCTTATAAGAGCTCAGAGGAGGTAAGGTTCAATTATGATTAGAAAGAAAAGGTAAAGTTTATGGAGCCCTTGAAATTTGAGTTTTGAAGGATGGGAGTAGAAGCATAAAGGCAGAAGGAAGTAGTCAACAAAGTAGTCAACAACAAGAAGCAAGCAAGTATGTGAAATGATGTGATGTACGTAGTCATTCATTCATTCAATAAACATTCAGCATCATACTCTACTAAGTGCTGCTGAAGGGGTGAGAAAGAGTTCCTGCCCTTATGATCAACAGTTCATGAAAATAATTACTAAAACATGTACTTAAAAGAGTCAAAATGAGAGGCGCCTGGGCGGCTCAGTCAGTTAGGCGGCCGACTTCCGCTCAGGTCATGATCTCTCAGTCTGTGAGTTCGAGCCCCGCGTCGGGCTATGTGCTGACCGCTCAGAGCCTGGAGCCTGTTTCAGATTCTGTGTCTCCGTCTCTCTGACCCTCCCCTGTTCATGCTCTGTCTCTCCCTGTCTCAAAAATAAATAAAAGGTTAAAAAAAAAAAAAAAAAGAATGAAATGGAAATCAAAAACAAGGTAGGAGAAAAGACTTAAGGAATGCGATGCTAAACAAGCAGGCACTTCAACTTTCTGGCGTTTAGTATCATATGGAAAATAGAAAAGTACTAGTTATGGCTGGGTTAAGTTTCATATTTCTGCATTTTGTTCTCAAGGTACTGGAAAGCCATTGAGGTCTTTGAACGAAGAAATGACATGATCGTCTTACTGCCTTCAGAAGAATAAAATAAAAGGGGAAAGAAAGGGGCGCCTGGGTGGCTCAGTCAGTTAAGTGTACCACTCTTGATTTTGGCTCAGGTCATGATCTCATGGTCATGAGATAGAGCCCTACTTTGGGCTCTGCACTGAGCATGAGCCTGTTTAAGATTCTCTTCCTCTCCCTCTGCCCCACCTCTGCTCACTTGTGTTCACACACGCTCTCTCTCTCAAAAATATAAATAAATAAATAAATAAATAAATAAATAAATAAATAAATAAATAAATAGGGAAGAACAGAAAGAAAAACTATTTTGGAAGCCTGGAAATAAAAGCATGAGGGTCGCTAGTAGAGGAGCTAAAAGGTATTCACATGATGATAAGTTGTGAAGTCAGTAGGAAAAAAGTGTACAATGAATTATCATCTGTTCCTTTGGGAATTAAAAAAATGAAGAAGAAAATAGGATGATGGAGTTTATATCTGAAGTGTACCCCCCTCTCCTGAGAGTAAATTTTGAGAGCCGTCTGCTTACTACACACTTCTACCTAGTGTCATGAGCTTAACACACACCCGCATGATATCTTCCTTCTGAATTCCCTGTTCTGGTGAACTGCACTGCTAAACACCTTGCCGCACAGATGAAATAACTGGTAGCCATCCTACGCTCCTCACTCTCCCCAGTTCTCTAAATCAACCTGCTCACTAGGTCTTAGAAATGAGTTATAAAAGTAACACTACTTATACAAATCTAATTTAAAAAAATCTGACCGTAACAAGCGTTGACAAGGGTGTGGAAAAAACT
The DNA here is from genome assembly GCF_014898765.1 of Herpailurus yagouaroundi. Classification (NCBI taxonomy): domain Eukaryota; kingdom Metazoa; phylum Chordata; class Mammalia; order Carnivora; family Felidae; genus Herpailurus; species Herpailurus yagouaroundi. Next base: position 38,187,031 of record NW_024412397.1, on the reverse strand, counting down.
GGAGCCTTCATGTTGCTGGTGGGGATATAAAATGGTGCAACCACTTGGAAGTTTGGCTGTTTGATTGCTGATGGGTATAGGGTATCTTTTTGGAGTGCTGGGAATGTTTTGGAATTAGTGCCAATTGCTGCATATTTTAGAATTTACTAAAAACCACTGGAGTCAACCCTTTAAAATAGTAAATTATATGGCAGGTGAATTATATGTCAATAAAAAATTAATATGCAAAAAAGCTACCGCGACCAAGAGAAAGAACATATGTTTAGAAATAAAATCACAAGTGATAAAGATATTGGAGTTACCAGACATGGACTTTAAAATGACTATAATCAATATACTCAACAAAATATTAATGAATAAATGTTACCAGAATTTATTAGATAGATTCTAATAGATTCTAATAAATCTATGAAAACTGTTTTATGGAAGTTCTACACCTGAAAAATATAACAACTGCAATTAAGAGCTCAAATGATAGGATTACCAGCAGATTGGATACTTTGAAGTGGAGACTGGTGAACTGAAAGATGTAAATAAACACCAAGGCAGGAGCAGGGAGGGGAAAAAGAAACAAAATGCAGAGGAGAGCATAGGCATCATACATAATATTGTAAGAAGATCTAACATACAAATAATTTGAGCCTCAAAATGAGATAAGAGATGATGAGAAGAGGCTCTATTTAAAGAAAGAGTGATCGAATTTTCCAGTACTCATGAATATCAAGCCATAGATTAAAGGAGCACTACAAACACCGAGCAGAATAAATACAAAGAAAAATACACTTGAGGACATCATAGTACCTAACAAAACCAAAGGAAAAGAAAAAATATATATAAAAAAAGAAAAAAAAACACATTATATTCAAATAAGCAACAAATAAGACTGAGGGCTAACTTCTCAACATAATGCCAGAAAATCATGTAATATCTTGGAAATACAACTTTTAAAAGCAAAGGCAATATGTATGGTGACATACAGTAGCTACACTTCTGGTGAACATAGTATAACATGTAGAGATGTTGACTCCTATGTTATACACCCGAAACTAGTGTGACATTGTATGTCAGCTATACTCAAAAAAATAAATTAAAAAATTTTAAAGGCAACGTAAAGACATTTCCGGATAAACAAAAACAAGAGAATTCACTGCCCATAGATTCAAACAAATACTAAAAGGAGTTCTTCAGGAAAAAGGGAAATGATTCCAGACTGAAAAACAAGTTTAAGAAGAAATGAAGAGCCACGGAAAGTGTAAATCTGAGGGCAAATCTAAATGAAGATGGGTTATAAGAAAATATAATAATGCCTCAAATCAGGACCTAAGTACGTTATCAGGGAAATGGTAGAAGTACTAATTTATAATGGATTCTAATAAAACAAGAATGCCTGTTGTAATATCTACAGTGAAAGAGGAGTATAGGGATACTTGGGTGGCTCAGTCAGTTAAGCTGCAGACTCTTGATATTGGCTCAGGTCATAATCTCACGGTCATGAGATCAGGCTCTCCGCTGAGTGTGGAGCCTGCTTGAGATTCTCTCTTTCCCTCTCTCTCTCTTTCAAAGTAAATAAATAAACTTAAAAAAAAAGAATATAGTATACATGGATAATATAATTAACAAAATGACCTAATTGACATATAGATAACAGTGCAACCAACAATGACAGAAAACCTCTTTAAGGTATGCAGAGGGCGTTTACCAAAACTTGCCATGTGCTTGCTTGTAAAGCAAGCCTCACCAAATTTCATCAGATTGAAATAGTTTAGAGCAGTGCTGTGCAATAGAACTTTTTATGTTCTTGTCAGTATTGTTCACATTTTAAAATGTGGTTAATGTGCCTGATGAACTACATTTTATTTAATTCTAATTAATTTAAATAGCCACCTCTGGTTAGTGGCTACCACATTGGACAGCAAGACTTAGCATATGTTTTCAGACAACAATGAAATTAGCTAGAAATCAGTAACACACACACATACACACTAAAAAAATTCCCCAAGTGTTTGGAAATTAAGACCGTTCAAATCACATATGATGGGGCACCTGGGTGACTCAGTTGGTTAATTTTCGATGATCTCGGCGGTTTGTGAGTTTGAGCTTCATGTCGGGAGCCCCACAGCAGGCTGGCAGTGCGAAGCCCGCCTGAGATTCCCTCTCTCTGCCTGTCCCCCACATGCATACACACTCTCTCTCAAAATAAATAAATGAACTTTAAAAAATAAATAAATCACCTATGAATAAAAGAAGCAAGCATAATGGAAATTTTAAAGGTATTTTTCTCAAGACAAAAATAGAAATTATGGAATACAACTAAAGCCCTGATTAAAGAGAAATTTATTTTAAAAAATTAAAATTAAAAAAAATTATAACATTCAGTGCATGTGTTAGGAAAGAAGGGGCTGCAGTTCAATGGTTTAAATATACATTGCAAGAAATTAAAAAAAGAATAGCAAGTAAATCTGAAGAAAGAATGTAGAGAGAAGTTCATACACTGCTGTTCTGGGTTCCCATTGTAACTTAAAGGGAAATTTGCACCATGTCCAGAACGTTTGATGTCCTGCAAATGAGGGAACAGCGTCTTCTCAAATTCCTTGCAGCAGGAACCCGCTTAGGGGCAGCAACTTGACTTCTAAATGGAAAAGCACCTCTACAAAAGGAAATGTGATGGCATCTTTATCATAAATCTGAAGAGAACCTAGGAGAAGCTTCTGCTGGCCTCTCATGTCATTGTTGCCACTGAAACGCAACTGATGTCAGTGTCATGGCCTCCAGGAATACTGGCCAGCGAGTTGTGCTGAAGTTTGCTGCTGTCACTGGAGCCACTCCTGTAGCCGCGCACTGAAGAAAATGTTCTCGGACCCTTAGACTGAGCAGACGGGCAGGGCTGCCTCTGCCAGCGAAACAGCAGCAGCAGCCAACTGCACATGGTCTTTATTTTATGTTCATCAGGTATAAACATCAAAGAAGCGTGGGAGGAAAACACAAAGAGCCTCCAGACATCTGGTGTTTACGTGAAAGCATGTAGGGAAGATGTGCAGTTCCAAGGACTGCTAGGCAATTACAATGGGTCTGTCTCCTAACCGGCTCCTGGGAGATCGTGGGGCTCTGTTCTCATAGTGCTATCGCGTCCGACAGCCTTGAAACTGGAACATCGCTGACGTTTCAGCAATTACCCCATTCTCTTTCCCAGGCCTTACAATACTCTCCAGAAATAACTCCACACACCCCTAATGCTGGCCGCTTTTCTCCCGGAAACTTCACTAACCAGATGCAGACAGCCTTGCAGGAGCCAGGACTTCTGGTGGTTACTCATCCCAGGGCTGACTACCAGCCTCTCACAGAGGTGTCTTATGTTGGCCTGCCTACCACTGCTGTGTGTCAACACGAACTCATCTGCTCTACGTGGACATTGCCATCCCGGGCAGCAAGGAGGCTCACTCACTGGGTCTGCTTTCACTCACATGAAAAGGCCTGCTGAAAAGGCTATGACCATGAATGACTTTCAGGGTGAATGGACTGCTCCAGTTCCTGGAGTTACTGCTTCTCAACCTGAGCTCCCTGACTGCTCAGAAGGTAGGCAGGTGCCTCTGCGCCTATTCAGCAGATCCCTACTGAAGACTGGAGCGTGCAGCCTGCCACTGAAGACTGGTCTGCAGCTCCCACTGCTCAGGCCACTGAATGGCTAGGAATGACCACTGAGTGGTTTTAAGCTGTTCTTCCACAGACTCTTAAACAGAAAAGGGAAATATGGCCGACAGAAAATAAACAGTTTCTTTGAAAACAAAACAAGAGTGAAAGGAAAGAGGGGCACCTGGGTGGCTCAGTCGGTTAAGCGGCTGACTTCGGCTCAGGTCATGATCTTGCAGTCTGTGAGTTCGAGCCCCACATCGGGCTCTGTGCTGACAGCTCAGAGCCTGGAGCCTGCTTCGGATTCTGTGTCTCCCTCTCTCTGACTCTCCCCTGTTCATGCTCTGTCTCTCACTGTCTCAAAAATAAAATGTTAAAAAAAATTAAAGAAAAAGAGTGAAAGGAAAGAAATAGTAGATCGTGAATTAATGAAATAGAAAACAAATATTTCAGTTCAGTTTTTGAAAAGAATACAAGTGATAATCCCCCAGCAAAACTGATCAAAAAAAAAAAAAAAAAGTACCGTTTGTCAGTGTAAGGAATGCCAAAGTGACCATTACTATAGATCTACAGCCATTACAAATATAACATAAAGGATGCCATTAATGATTTTATCAAAAATTCTGAAATTTTATCCAAAATTAACACAAGAAGAAATATAAAATCTGGATAGTTCTGGGTCTATTAAGGAAATTATCTGTAATTTAAAATTTGTCCCATAAATACTCCAAGCCAGATATCACAGTGAGGAATATTTCCAGACATTAAAGGAAGAAATAAACCAATCTTACACAAACTCTTCAGGTAATAGGAAAATATGGTACATTACCCAACTAATTTTATGGAAGCTGTGGATTATGCTCCTTACAGAGGAAGATTTTATTCCTGGAACAAGACCAGGAGGAGCCTGGCTTTCTCCAGGATTTTGACATACGCATCTTTCCACATCTTCCTAAGATATCCTCAGGCCCCTGATCACTCTAGCTTCAGGGAGCTACAGCTGAGCCTCCAGGGCATATTGAAAGGAATCTTCTTTCCAACGGTGGGGATCCAGTTCTATGACAGACTGAATCTATCTACAATATCATACAATGCATATTTATCACATTACACTTCTCTAGACAAAGTGTTATTTGTTTATAAGTGTGGTTTTGGTTAGATATTTACATTGAATTTCATTTAGTCTGCTAACTCAATGATACAGGTAATTGCACGGGGCCAGTGAAATTCTCAGACCATCAGCTGGTCCAGAGGGCCCCATACGAAGTCCTATAGGAATGAGAACATTTCATGCCTATAAGCCATACTCTAGGGAAAAAAGTATCCATCTAAATTAGGGGCCAGCAAAGTACTACAAGAACGCCAGCCTGCCACCTGTTTTTGTAAAGTTTTAATGGAACCCAGCCATGCCTATTTGTTTGTGTATTATCCATGGCTGCTTTTTGCTATAATGGCAGAGTTGCATAGTCGCAACAGAAACTGTAGGGCCCCAAAGTTGAAAATATTTATTATCTGGCCCTTGACAGAAAACATTTGCTGACCCCTGACCTAAATGAGAATTTACTTTCTTTTTAACATTTTTTGATTTTTTTTTTTTTTGGCTGATTATAAATGTGCTGCTAGCTTATTGTAAAAAGAAAAAAATGGTAATATGTGAAAGAATAAAGATAGAAGTCACTGTCTCTGGAAACCTATTTTGCAAACCTAGAATTTCGGTGTATGCCATTCTACATATATATGTAGTTTTTTTTTCCAAAAATGATACCAATAATGATAAACTAAATATTGGGACATTTTAAACTAAATATGAACATTTTATATATCCATGAGCATAGCTCTACATCATTTTAAATTATGACTATAATGAATATTTATAATTGCTTTCTCAGTATCCCCTGCACCCTGCCCCTGCCTCAAGCTTTCTCAATAATAGCACCTACCCTGATTTTCCTTTAATAATTCTCCCTCCCCCTTTCTGGGCTATTAAATTTTCTTTAACTTTGACTTTTGACATAATTTCAAACTTCTAGAAAATTGCAAGAAGAGTACAAAGAATTCCTGTATACCCTTCACCCAGATTCCCCAAATGTCAATATTTTATTATAATTTCTTTATAATTCTCTATCTGCCTGTTTTGTTTATCCAGATATCTATCTATCTATCTATCTATCTATCTATGTAGTTTTTTTCTGAATAGTTTAAGAGTAAGTGGCACATGCAGTTCCCCTTTGACATTTAAATAGGGCAAAAAGGAAGGGGATTTTGAGCCAAAGTGATAATCGTCTGACTTAATGATCAGCAGCACTTAAATGATCTGGCTGCTATGCTGAGAACACAGTAAAATACAGCAAGCAGGGAAGCAGCAAGGCCCTTGGCCTGAGCAATAGGAAGGACAAAATCACCACTTTCTAAGATAAAGAAAACTATAAAAAGAACATGTTTGGGCACAAATTAAAGGTTTGATGTTAGGGCATGTTAGATTTAAGATGCCTAATTAGTCATTGTACCAAACCCAGTTTAAAAACTGCCTCCCATTTGCAGAGTGGGTGTTCTGCTCTGATACTGATAACCCTCTAAGAAGATGGCCTGCACCTCCACCCCTGAGGCTGCAAGCCCACAGGACTGCAGGGATGGGCTCCCACTCCTCCCGTGCTGTATTGTCTTAGAGCGTGGCTTCCTAGTGGGCTGCTGGAGAGGAGGAATTCATGCCCTTTGATAGAAACTGACCAGAGGGAGGGAGAGTCTGCAGAAAAGTCTTCTTCCTCCCCTACCCCATGGTGAGGTGCGATGAAGTAGTCTATAGCACTTGTGCTCTGAACACAGTGAGACTAAGCAAACAGCTGTTCTGAAGCTGTGGACAGCTCAGTAACACCCACTTGTATTCTCCTGCCCTTCATCACCTCCCGTTTACCCTCACTTATCCTTTCCTGGGATTGCATCACCCCAATAAAGTATTAACAATAAGGTTTTTTATCTTAGGCTCTGTTTTCTTAGGAACCAAGACTAAAGCAGGCATCAAAGTGGCTATTCCTAGGATACATAAGGCCGCAGTTCAGAGAAAAGGTCTAGGCCGAGATACAGATTTTGCAGTCATAGATGGTATTTAAAGAGATAAGATCACCTAGGAAGAGAATGTAGGTAGAAAAGAAAAGGGATTTGAACACTGAGTCCTCAGGCACTCCAACATATAAAAGTCTAGAGACCCATGAGGAAATAGCACCGTTGAGACTGAGAAGAAATGCCCCACGAAGCAGAGAAAACCCAGGCATGTTGTTCTTGACGCCAAATGAAAATGTCAATTATGCAAAATACTGCGGCTGATGGCTCGAGTAATAGAAGTCTAAGAAATGAGTATTGGAATCAGCAATGTGGAGGTTAGCAAACTTTACAAATATTTATGTGGATAAGAATTTGTATAACGGGGATACCTGCATGGTTCAGTCGGTTGAGTGTCACTCTTGATTTCGGCCCAGGTCGTGATTCCAGGGTGGTGGGATTGAGCACCCATTGGGGTTCTGCCCTGAGCATGAGGCTTGCTTAAGATTCTCTCTCTCTGTCTCTCTCCACCACTCGCTCGCTCTCTCAAAAAAAAATTTTTTTAATTATATACGGTAATGTCACACCTCTCATTCCTGATGTAATTTGTATTTTCTTTCTTTCCCCGTGCCCCTGCCCCCTCCATGAGTCTGGCTAGAAGTTTATTAATTTTATTAATCTTTTTTAAAAGTTAGCTTTTGGTTTAAAAAGAATATAGAGGGGCACATGGGTGACTCAGTCAGTTAAGTGTCTGACTTTGGCTTAGGTCGTGATCTCAGTTTGTGGGTTTGAGCCCCACATCAGGCTCCTCATTGACAGTGAAAAGCCTGTTTGGGATTCTCTCTCTCTCTCTCTCTCTCTCTCCCTCTCTCTGCCCCACTTTGATTCTTTGCATTCTTTCTCAAAATAAATAAACTTTATATATATATATGTATATATATATATATATATACACACATGTTTTTTTCTCTTATTTTTCTATTTTATTGACTTGTAATCTAATCTTTGCTATTTCTTCTCTTTTCTTTGGGTTTTATTTGTTCTTATTTTGGTTTCTTAAGATTTAAGTTGAGGAAACTGAATTGACTTATTTTTCTAATGTGTTTTATAGCTATAAATTTCCCTATAAGAACTGCATCCCATAGATTATTTTTTCAAATATTTCTCTATCCCTCTCTCACCTTTGAGGACTCAAATTACAATTACACATATCAGGGCACTTGAAGTTGTACCACAGCATGTTGATGCGCTATTCATTTTTTCTGTTTTTTTTTTTCCTGTTTTTCATTTTGGGTAGTTTCTATTGCTATGTCTTATATACTATACTTTTTTCCTTACTTTCTTGTTTTATCCAGTTAAACCCATCTGTGCATTTTTTTTTTTTTTTTAATCTCAGACATTGTAGTTTTTGTCTCTAAGAAGCTTAGTTTGGTTGCTTTTTTAGAACTTGCATGTCTCGATGTGTCTCCACTAGCTTCTTGATCATATGGAATAGTTATAATTGTCTTAATGTGCTGGTCTACTAATTCTTTGTCATTTCTGGGCTGATTTGATTGATTTTTCTTATTATGGGTTGTATTTCCCTGCCTCTTTGCAGGATTTATAATTTTCGATTGGATGCCAGACATTATGCATTGTGCCTTGGTGTGTGCTGGGTATTTTTTATGTATTGTTTTGTTCTGGAATGTATTTAAATTACTTGGATACAGTTTTATCCTCTCAGATCTTGTTGTTAAGTGTCTTGTAGGGAGTATGAGTGTAGGATTCATTTTTGTCCACTAAGGAAGCAGGACCCTTCCTACTGCTTGAGCCGTTTCTCAGCCTCAGCACTACTGATATTTAGCACTGGGTAATTTACTGTTATGCATTATAGAATGTTTAGCAGCATCTCTAATCTCTACCTTCTAGATGCCAGTAGAACCCATCTTCTCTGGTTGTAACAAACAAAAATGTCTCCAGATGTTGCCAAATGTCAGGTGGGGTGGGGTGGGAGGTGCAAAATTGCCCTTGAGCACACTACACTGACGCCTGTGATTGTTAGGTTTTCTACTCAGGTACCCTTTGTAAGTTCCACTGATTTTTCCCTCTAATCCTTTTGGATGGTTCTTCCCCACCTCAGGTAGTTTCCCTACACACACATGTGCTCATCAGTATTCAACTTGAGTAGATTTCCAGTGTTCTGTCTAGTTTTCTCCTATCTGGTACATTGCCCTGCAAAAGCTAGTCACCTTGGCCTCCCAGGACGCCTTGCTCCATCTTCTCAACTTAGGGAGCCTGCCTGGCTCCGTTTGAGTTCTCCTTCCCCATGCTGTGGCCTAAAAACTCTCTCCAGGTAGTAAACGGAGACAACCCAAGTTTGCTTCATTTGTTTCCCATCTCTCAGGGATCTCCTCTCTCCCAGCCTTTGCAGTATAGATTTTGCAGCATTTGTTCAGGCAGGTTAGATCTGGGATCTTGGCCTAACAGATTTTGTGTGTTTGTGATTTAAAAACAAAACAAAGCATAATAGTCAGAAAAATCCAGGAGAGGAAAATCAAGAATGCAAGATGAAGATTGTTGGGAACATGCCTTGAGTGAGTGAGAGGACAGCTTAGATCCAGTGGAAGATTCAGGCAGAAGCACAGAGGATCCAAAGTTAAGAGGAAAGAAGGCATTAACAAACCAAATTATAGACACTTTACTCTTTTCTAATTTGTTCTTCCTGTTGCAAATATTGGTGTAATAGGTATAGATGGGGACAGGTATAGAGAGATCATTTATATAGGTATATAGAGAACATTAAAATGTTAATAGGACTGTGGACTCATGGGTGACTTTTGGGGTGATTTTTATTTCTAACCACCAGAAAAAAAACATTTTTAAGAATTTAAAAAAACAGGTAACTGGACACTTTGTTCTATTCTCAGGACCTTTGCCCCAAAATGGTTTCCCATCTTTCAAAGTCAAAGTCCTAGTCCTACCAATAGCTAACCAGGTCTTCCAGGATGTGGCCCCACTCTCCACCCTTACCCCATTTATTCCCTGGCTTCTTCACCTACTTGACCTCATTATTCGGCTTCAGTGACTCCACCCACTTGCCGTTTCTTGAACAAATCAGGGACTGCTCCCACACGAAGTTCTTTACACTTGCTGTTCCCATGTGTGGAACATCTGTCCTCCAGAATCTCTTGGCTTTTTGTATCATTCCTATCTCTCCTCGAATTTTTCTTTTCCAATTTATTTTCTCCATACTACTCATCACATGACATACAACATGGTTTGTTTTTTTTTTTTCCCCTACTGCCATGTGTAGTTTCCACACATAGAAGCAATGGATATAAATTCTAACTAAGTTTTGGCCATTAGCAACTTCAAATCCCCAAGCCTGGCAATAAAATGAGGGCCCGAGAGAATGATGTTCGGGGGTGGCAGGGGATGATGGTCATAGGGAGGGGCTTCAAGAGTCATGTACAAGGGATGCTTGAGGGGAATGCCCCAAAAGCAATGGGTGGAGGTGGGTACAGCATAGACTCGGCAGTGTAGTCTTCAGTCTGAGTCCCAGGTTAATAAATCTGTGCAAAGGATGGAAAATAAATGCCAAAGACACAACTGTGTAAAAAGCTTTTCATCCACAAACATTCCCAACACCAATGTTTAGATACTGTTGGAATGTAAAATGTTATGTGTGGTATAGAGAGAGTGGAGTAACAAATGGCAGAAGTTGACAAAGGCCAAGTCATGGAAGGCCATGCTAATTTTATTAACCTATATAATGCATAAAGTGTTAAGTCTAGAATTTAGAATTACAAAGCTTTTCTACAAATCAATAAGAAAATACAAATAACCTATGTTAATCAGGACAGAAACCCAATTCAGTTATTTTAAACAAGAAAGGGACTTTATTGGCTCACAAAACTTTAAAGTTCGGAGGTAGGGCAGGCTTTAGGCACAGCTGGATCTAGGGCCTCCAGAAAAATGACATCGGAACTTAGTTCTCATTCCTTTCTGCTAGCCTCTGAATTTCTCCTCAGACTCTCTCCACATGGTGTAAATTCAGGCTTACGGTCCTTAGTTCGTGGGATCCCTGTAGAGCCTTCTTTCCAAGAGTTCCAGCAGAAGTTCTGTTGAGAGCTCGCTTTAGCCTGGCTTGAGTTACATGCCCATTCTTTAATCACTGTGGCTAAGAAGCTGAAGGACTCAGGAAGGCCAGACCTGGTCATGTACTCATCTCAGCCACAGGGAATGGGTTCCCCACAATAAATAAGGATTCTGTTACCAGAGGATGGGGAAAGAGATGCTGAACAACAACAACAAAAGACCCAACAACATATATCCACACATAACCCAATAGAAAAGCTGTAATAGGTAAAGAATATGAACAAACAGTCCATGATAAAAATGGCCAATAAACTATGAAAACAACCTCATCCTCACCATTAATCAGGGAAATACAAAATGATTTTTTCTTCTTTTGCCCATCAGATAAAAAAAATTATTAAGTGTAGGTAAGGCTATGTGGGGAAATGAGCACTTTCCATACATTTGGTGAAAATAAAAAGTTATGAAGACCTTTGGAAAGGCTAAGATGGGTCTATCAGGAAGCACATCCTTTGACCCAATAATCCACCTCATACAACTCCGTCCGAAAGAAATTCACACACATGCACAAAAATGTATGAAGAAGATGTTTACTTTGGCAGTGTAATAGCAAGAGACTAAATAAGGGAATAGTTAAATAACGGGATTTTCATAGTACTGGATCCTATTCAAATCAACCATTAAAGAAATTTAAAGACCTAAGGATTTGTTTCTGACACACCTGCCCCCCTGCCAAAAAAAAAAAAAAAAAAAAAGGCAAGCTGCAGAAAAATCATATACATGATCTTATTTATGTAAAAATAGCATTTATATGTGTATGTATACTCATATGGAAATGTATGGAAAGGGAACTAGATGGAGGTATATGAAACTAGACAGTGGAATGAGACTGGAAGCACTGGAAAAAAAGGGTCTCTCTTTGCTCTTCTAGTTGTGTATCATTTAAGTTTTATAAAATGAGATGGCAGTCACTTATTAAAAAAAGAAAAATGGGCAAAGGCAGTTCACTATGGGAAATGCAAATGGCCAATAAACATAAAAAGATGCTCCCCCTTATTAACAAAAAGAAAAATTCTGCCCACCAGAATGCTAAAAGTATTTAAGGATTCGGGGTGGGTGGAAGTGTAGGCAAACAGGCACTCAGTTGATGGAGTTGTAAATTGGTACCATCTTTTTGGTGATATTTCCCAAAATGTTAAATGTGCACATTCTCTGACCCAAGAAATCTATTTCTAGCTATTTATCCTACAGAAATATCCACACAGGCAGCAAAATACATGGGTAAGAATGTTAATAACTATGCCTTTAGCCATAATTAAAAAATTGGAAAGAACTTATTTTCCATCAGGAAGGGGTTGGTTAAACAAATTCCAGTATATTCATGCAGAGGAATGGTATGTAGCCATAAAAAAGCAGGTCTACATCCTAGTGGGAGAAGAGGCAAGTTTCAGTGCAGTACGTGTTAAGATGGGGATAGGCACCTACCTCATACGGCTGCTGTGAGGGCTAAGAGTTAATCCGTGGTAAAGCGCTTCCAACAGTGCCCGCACACAGCAACCACAAGTGTCAACTATCAGCACGTTTGCTTAAATATGCTTAAATATGCCTAAGTCCGGAAGAATAGCAAACCAAGTAATTATTCCTTCTGAGTAGACTGTGAAAAGGAATGTCCTTTTTCATTTAACATTTCTGTACTGTAGAAAATGCAAATGAATATGTTTATTAATAAGCTTCCAAATTTGTTAACCATAAAAAAGCAGATTTATCAATCAAGGTTTAACAGCCATCACTCACTACACTGTGAAAAAATATATATTCCTGTAAGTTCACAGAACTACATTTGAGTTTTAACTCTAATTGGCCACATGCAAGTCACACAATCTATGAATCTCCCTTTCCTTGACTACAAATCTAAGTGAGAGAGGCATAGCGACTGACCCAATGCCTGGAGTGCAGATTCTTTCCACACAAACCTCCCTTCAATTCACATCAACGTGATAAACATACTGTTCAACGATCGAGTGAATACCAACTGGGTGTGGATGTGGGGAGTTTAACCTCCAAGAAAACCAGCAGGAAATTCAGCAATAATGAGCAAATGCTCAGTAGCCATTGGGCAGTTATCAGCGGCCTGCGTGCCATTAACAATGACTGCTCTTTTAAGAACCAAACAGATGGCGCTGCTTGGCGACTGCCAGGTCACTTCATCAGAGGCTGGCCAGCCCCCAGAATTGCTAACCAGGATTATCTGTGTGGGTATACATTAATATCCGAAATAATAAATCACTGAATAGCCATCTTAAATCAAGTTGTCTAGTGGGGATGTGGACTAACAGAAGATGACGAGTACACAGACTGCTGCTTCCTTTTCCCTTACACCCTAATCCAGTCTTTTGGGGTCCAGCCCATTTTCCCCACAGAGCCTTGCCTTCGCCTCAGAATCCTTTCTAAACAACACACAGGGATCAGAGCTGGCAAGACAAACTTGTATTTGCCAAGTCTAACACTGCTTTTTCTAAGCTCTGACGTTATACCAAACATCTTTGGCATTTATGACAAATGTACCACAGGGAAGTTTCTTTATATATGCAAAAGAGGTAAGATCTAAAAAACAGGGTGAAATTCTAGCCACTGAGAGGATGCTCCCTTCTTACCTACTCTGATACAAGAATTCTGTCATCTCAGCAGAAGTATTAAAAATATGCCACCTCAAAACCTACTTGGAAAGAAGCCAGTTATAAATAAATAAATCAACTCAAGATCATTTTATCTTAGAGCGGAGGAGTTTATAGCTTTATTGGACATTGACTTGTTTCCTCTCAGCCACAAAGAGAAAAAGACCCAAACAAAAGTCCCTACATTTTCTTGTATAACTTAAAATACATTATATCATTACTACATATTTATACTTCAATAAATCTTAATCTATAAAGCACATTTCTTATAATTAATTGTTATCAGAAAATCTATAAACAAGCTCCATTCTGCCTCACTTTTCCACCAGCTGGCCTTGCATTTATTACTATGCTTTTTAACAGGCTCATGCAAATCTCACCTTCCATTTTTTAAATTTGATCCAAGCACCAGATGTAACCAAAATCTCTGGAACTATGAAATCTTTTTATTCACATGGGTCATTTTCCACACAATTAATGCCCACTATAAAAAAGCCTTTTCTCATATTCTATATTTTAACTTCCAGAGTTTTCCACTAAACAGTAAAACCACAGTACTTGGGATTCTCAGCCAAGGAGTATATAAGCCTACTACTACAATGTATTACTTTTATACATTTTTTAAAATGTGTTAAGACTTAAAATTAAAAAAAAATAGTTCAATCAATTCTGATAGTTAATAAACTAGTTGTTAATAACCTATTATTTTTTAAATAGAACAATCCATTCAACTTAACATGTAAGTACAACCTCAATGCTACTAGAGATTGATTAGTTTTTTTAAAAGACCCACAAACCTCCAAACCATGATGGAGTATCTTGGACTCACCTCTGATTGCTGGAGAGCTGGCCAGCTCTCTGAGCTGAGTCTTCCTTTCCCCCAAAGACAACACCCTGGTAGGAGGACTATGGCTCCGGGAATCTCAGAGGTGACCTCCCCCAGGACTGCTCCGATGGAGGGAAACAGCTCACTCACATGAAACAGCTTTAGACCAAACCCCCGATGATTTACAGTGGAAGAAACATCTACCTACCCATGGTAGGGTTACAGTATCTAGCACAGTGCCTCGTCGGTAGAAAATGTTTAATAATAAATGCATGGCTGCTCTGTTAGCCTGCTGTGCAACCCTTTTGTACCAAAGGAATAAAACAGCCAACCTGATACTTGTTGCCCACCTGTCATGGACATTTCTGTCCTTCACCAAAAGAAAGGCAAAATAAATTAGATCTTCAAGTCTCTTTTGTTTTCTAAAAGCCAAGACAGACCATTACCCTTCTGTTTACATTTGCCCTTCAACACTGCTGTTCACTACAAATTCCTCCCTAGTGTTAAGATTTCTACTCTTGTAGTTTACAACTGCTTATTGTTCACTGTCCACTTTCTACCGATAACACAGAACATTCTCATTAGCAGGATGCCTTCAAATTACAGACAAGGTAAGTGTGTTTTGAGTTTTCCTGCAGGCAGATAATTAAATGGAGATAAATTCTTGATATACTTCAATTCCTGGATCATGATATTTGTTTTATCTTCCCCAATCTAGGTGTCCCATTCACTTTTGATGTTTTATCACCATCACTTCTCATCTGAGTTTTAAGGCTCATTTTACTTTGAGGCTTTTGGTCATCCTTTATCTTCTATTTTCTGAATGCATATCCAAGTTAGGTAAAAGGAAGCAGAAGGGTACATTTTTAAAAAAGGGTTTAGGTTTTCAGATTTTATAATTCCTACGTTGCCTTTTAATGTAGAAGGGAATGTATCCTTGCAAAGACATTTCAATGATCAACACAGAAACAATGTCTGCCTAAAAAAGAAACTTAAGGGACAAAGAATCAGGTAGTTCATTATTTGGAAAAATAATAAGAATATAAACATCACATGGAAGATTTAGGCATTAACACCTGAATTAAGTTTAAAATTTCAGTTTCTAGGCAGGTATGATATCATTTCTTTCACGGTAAAATAAAATAATGGTGGGTGAAGATTTTCTACATTTCCCAGTGGATTTTCTAACCGTCTATATAGGGAAATAAAACTATTATGTATCATTTCATGTTTTTAATTTTGTCTTCATTTCTGAAGAAAAAGACCTGAGTGCTAATTTTTTTTTGTAATTTCTTAAACTTTCACAACATTCAGAAGTTTTTCTGCATTGTGTCTTCGCTGATGTCTAAAAAGATTTGAGCTCTGACTGTAAGATTTCCCACACTGAACGCATTCATAAGGTTTCTCCCCAGTATGGATTCTCTGATGATTAATCAGCCCAGAATTCTGGCTAAAGGCTTTTCCACATTCAAGACATTTGTAGGGTTTCTCTCCAGTATGGACTCTCTGGTGCTGCACGAGGATAGAACTTCTGCTGAACGCTTTCCCACATTCAACACATCCGTAGGGTTTCTCCCCGCTGTGGATTCTTTGATGGAGAATGAGGGCCGAGCCCTGACTGAAGTGTTTTCCACATTCATCACATATATGTTGTTTCTTTCGAGAGGGGTTTCTTTTTCTTTCAAATCTGCCCTTGGGGAAACAGGCTTCTCCATACTTAAAAATCTGAGGAACACCTATATTGAGAGTGCCCGGAACTTCGTGAGATTCTACCGCTGAAGGAATCTCCTGCTTTGGAGCTAGAGCTCCATTTTCAGTCCTACCATCATCATCTGAAATAGAGACAAAATGTAAATATCACTCATTTCCTATTCTGGGAGGGAAGAGACATGAAGAAAACTTTAGTAAATGTGAACTAAAAGTAAAGAGCTTGCATTCATCTATAAACAGCAACCTGAAAACCAGTGTTAAGGTTGCCTACTCCAAAAAAAGAAATTAAATGACTTGATTCTGAGCCTAAGGGGGTAATGGCATGCTCCCATAATGAAGAACTAAAATGTTATATCTGAATAAAAGCAGTAACATAAGCAAGTGTGCTTTACAACACTCATCAGAAAACAAAGGGCAGAAAGATGTGGCAGATTCTATATGATTGTTAGACAAAGTGCTGCAGCTAGGTCTGGATGAAATTTCATAAGAAATATAAAAATTGCCCGTTGGGAAATCCTTGTAATATTCTTTTGCTTTGAGAAAAGGAGAAATTACACCAAATCATGATGGTGTAAATAATAAGTGATCTGTCAAAAAGTGACTATTTCTGAAATGAGCAAGATAAGGCAGGTCACGGCCAACACTACACTAAGAGCAGAACCCAGAAGATGTCGTAATAAGAGACTGAGGGTAATAGGAGCTGAGGGTATTCTGTTAACTCAGGACATGACACTTACATTTAACAGGCCCTTAGTAAATGAAAGTTTTCCTGTAAAATACCCTACTTGGTATTTGCCATGGTACTTAGGTGAGTTAT
Source organism: Herpailurus yagouaroundi (assembly GCF_014898765.1). Taxonomy (NCBI): domain Eukaryota; kingdom Metazoa; phylum Chordata; class Mammalia; order Carnivora; family Felidae; genus Herpailurus; species Herpailurus yagouaroundi. Next base: position 38,170,263 of record NW_024412397.1, on the reverse strand, counting down.
TATTTTTAAGCCTCAGTTAGATAAGTCTAGTGAAACAAAAGCCTGAATTAATTACCAACATGAGGTACTATCACCCACCCGCAGAACACAGTATATTTAAAGACTGTCCTGAAACTTCCAGCCTGTAAGAGTACAAACAGTTACTACAGGGTGAGCAGCAACAATTAGAAAATAAACAGTGAGCAAGTCTATAATAAATGATTAAGAAAGGGATAAAGTCAAGAGAGAAGACTAACAGAAAGACTGAAGGGTTGCAGGGGGTCAGGGAGGCCTGGAGACATGAACAACAGAGAAGCAAGTGTTAAAGTTATGTGGGGACAAATGGCACAGAAGTAAGTTTCCAAGCGTCATAAAGACTAGACTGCTGAAATGAAGCTTTTTACAAGCGAGGGAAAATTATTCTAAAATTCAGGCAGGGGAGAAATTTTCTACCCAAGAAAATGCCACCTCCAATGACCAAGGATAGTGGTTCTCAAATTTCATTACAGACACAATGTCCCATGAAACATGTAAAACTAACGGTTTTCAGCAGACGTCAGCCCCACCCCATCAGTTCTGGTTCACGAGCACTGGGATCTCGCTCTCCCTCTCCCTCTCCTCTCTCTCCCTCTCGAGAGTCCCCTCAGATGGGAAGAAAACCTGATGAGACTCCATCTGTGGCACACACCAGCGTTACCTACAACTACCTCAAGGAAAGATTCCCAAAGCAATCTCAAAAACAAATATGAAAAAGAATCCAGCAGTTTTAGGAATATACTAGGTTGTATCAAAGTATACTAAGTATGTGGTGTCAACTGCCAATATACTGCAAAGACTAGTTTTAAGTGATTTATTGTAAATCTGAGCTCTTTAATTCTTCTATACTTAAAGCATATTTTAGCTATGGAGCCTACTTTTGCATAAATACTTAGAAAAGGTGAAGAGTTTTACCCAAAATACATTTCTACAAAAGATGCTTCTTAGAAAAAAAAGACTCTAGGCAGGATGTTAGAGAAAAAAAAAATGGCTAAAAATTTAGAAAATACTTCAGTGGTGGCTACAAAAAGAATAGGTAGATTTGAAGAGGCTTCATCTAAGCTTATTATACCAATAGGATTAGGCAGGAGATTGAAAGGATGTGAAACAGATGGCAAGTAAACAATACTGAAACAGAGGGACCTCATCTACAGGTGGATGCTGGCTCAACATAAGGCAAATGCCAATCTGAAATGGGGAGCTCTTCAAGAAAGAGGTAAAAGGGAAGAAAAGGATGATGACGTTAATGTCTAAGATTAAAAGACCTGAGGGTCCACAAATCAATTGTTGACTGTGTATACACAGTCTGTCTATGTGTACAAAATTAGGTTAAGGTCATTATTCCCTATCCCCTTTTGTCCAAAGAGTTCTGGACAAAAGGCCCACACTCCCTTTCACCCTCTAGCCCACTTGAAGTTTTGGTCCTCACCACAGTGCCTTAAGGAATGGAGCTCCCAGGATGCCCACTTGAGCTGGTTCTCCACAGCATCCAGCTCAGAATTTGGTAATCCCTGAGCTTCTTCTTGAGATACTATCTCCTCTACTAGAACTTCCCGTTTTCGTCGACGGAGAGAAACCTGGAAAAAATAAAGTCTGGCTCAGCTGAGAAGGAATCTGATGAGATTCAGAATTAAAAACACGTAAGAGAACCCATACAAAACATATAGTGCGGTGGTCTATATGACAAAGCATAGCCAGAGGGGAGCAGTGCAGGGGTGGGAGGAATACACATAATTCTAACTTAGTTGAGTGGAATGAACTCAGCAGCCCTGCCTACTGCTATGCCAGTGCTTCTGCCCCAGGAGAGTGACACAAGCAGACTCACCGGCTGTCCAGGGTCATCTAGCTCACTCTCTAAATCCTCCAGCACTGTCACTGCCTCCTCTCCGTTCTCCGGATGATGCTCTCGAACCCAGGTCTGCAGTTCCTTGGGCAGGATGGCAACAAACTGCTCCAGCACTACCAGCTCCAAGATTTGTTCTTTTGTGTGTGTCTCTGGCCTGAGCCATAGACGGCAAAGTTCTCGAAGCTGGCTCACAGCTTCACGGGGCCCAGGTGAATCCTGGTATCCAAACTGCCTGAATCGCTGTCTGAAAACCTCTGGATCAGGAAGATGGTTCCAGGGGATGCTCGATCCCTCTTCACCATCAGGATCCTCCTCCAACTTCACTCTCAGTATTTTTTCCTCTTCATCTGGAGTTGGGATTATAAGTATTGAATCTTCTTCCACGGACTGTGCAGACATCCTGATTTATAATACTTCAAGAAAAGTCAATCAAGGCAGGATACAGGCCTCAGGGAAATACCGCTTTCTTCACAGGCTCTCCTGAGGCACAAGGAAAAAAAAATACGTCAACTACCAAATATCCTAAGAATCTGAACATGGGCTGATAAAGGAAGTAAAAGATATTTGTTTTTCTTACCAGATTAAAAATTCCAATCAATAATCTACACCAGAAGTTGGCAAACTACAGCTCACAGCCAAACGTGGCTTGTTGCCTATTTTTGTATAATGTTTGTACTAAGAATAGTTTTCACATTTTTACATGGTTGAAAAAAACCACAAGAATACTTCATGACACGTGAAATAATACAAAATTAAAATGTTTGCGTCCATAAATAATTCTATGTATTTGCTGACAGTTCACACTACAATGATAGAGTTGAACAGTTTCAACAAACACTACATAGTCTGAAAAGCCTAATATTTACTACCTGGCCCTTTAGAAAAAGTTTGCCAAGCTGTGACCCACTAAATTAACAAACCTTATTTCGTTAATCAAAAGAATCCAAGTAAGAACCAGTCCAACTCAATGTTTTCTAAATGCATTTGACCCTGGAACACATTCTTTGCAACTCAGGACACCCGTAGGTCAACTCAAAAGCAGGGACTGCTTTTCTGTTATCTGCTTAAAATTTTCTTAACAAAATATTTTTTAATGGTTAGGTTAAGAGTTCAGAAATATTTTTTAAGAACGCCCTGAACTCAAACTATATGTGAAAAAATATCCACTTGCTCAGTAACAGATCAATACTGAAAAAACTAACCACTAGATGCCACGCAATGCAAATATTCAGCCACTGACCACCCCCAGAACTACATTTAAATCTGTAATGACAGGCATTAATCACAGCAAACTCAGTGAATAAAAGGTACTCTCATAACATCTTAACTTCTTGCAGTGGCCCAGAGTCATCATCGCTCACTGGATGACTCACTGTTTCCCCAGCTTCTACCTTCAGGGAAGTCTTGTGCTATTTCTGATCCTTTCCTTGTATTTGCACAGTCATGCCCATGCCATTGTTTACAACACATACTAGGAAAGAACCACGCAGCTACTCAATGTATCTACTGAGGGCCAGAATCTGAAAACCAATGGTTTCAAAAAACTTCTTGTAACCCTCACAAGTCTAGTTATCACAAAAGACCTTATCACAGACAAGTAATGCAGACAGGTTTAATTAAGTACCCTGGAGTGTGGCGGCCTTCTAAATAGGGTTTAGCCAACAGATGAGTTGGTTCCTATTCCAGGATCCTACCTTATCAAAGGCTCAATCATTCTACAGAAAAGAAATTTATCTTCCTTTTACGTTCTCTTACTGCAGCTGGCCCTTGGGCCGTAAAGGAGGTACAAGGTGGGCAGGCCCGCGATCCCTAGTGTTTGGGCGGGGAGCCGAGTCCCAGGTGATCTCCTCGCCTCACTCCGGCAGAGTTCCACTGCAAACCCCGCCCCGACGTCCCCCAGCCCCTCTTCGCCGCACTAGCAACGGCGGATTTCGGATGACGGAAGGCCACACTGCCCCAACAACGTCGGGGCCTCGGCGGATTTCGGATGACCGAAGGCCACACTGCCCCAACAACGTCGGGGCCACGGTACTTCCGCCCGCGTCCGGCGGAACTACAAGCCCCGACAGCCCCCGCGCAAGGCCCGCCCCCTCCCACCTCCGCCCAAAATGAGTCCCAGAACCCTCCGCGAGACGCCAGGCCTCGAAATAGAACAAAACCGGCCGAGGGGGGGGAGGGGGGAAAGGCGAGGGTCGCGGAGGACACAGGGGATGGAGGACTCTCCGATGGTACTGAAAGCCCAATCTGGCTTTCCATCTACCTCTACCAGCCCCCCAACTGCTGTATACGGAGACAGCGGCCTGTCCGCGCCTCCCGGCAAGCCGAGGAAGATCCCGCCAGGCTTCTTTTCTGTCTCCTACCAAAAGGACTGCAGCCCCTTAGCCCAGCGTCCCCCTCACGCCCTTCCCCCCATTCTCTCGCAAACCTCCGACTCGGGATCCGCAGCAGCTTCGCTGTCCAAAGCAGACGCAGAAACGCCGCTCACAAGCCGTTTCCCAGAAGCCCCCGGCACGGACTGCTTCCGGTCTGCGGGTCCCAGGAGGCGGGGAGAGGCGAAGCCCCGCGTTGCCATGGAGATGGGCTCCGGGCGGGGGAGGGGCGGTGCGACGACAATGACCGCTTTGAGACTGCGCTTGGCCTGGCGCCCCTCCTCGGATAGCCCAGAGTTCTGTGTTCCGTTTAAGAGACAAGGAAAAGAAAGGGATAATTCTGCCATTAAGATAGTCTTTACGGATTCATAACCCCTGTCACAGGAGTTACTATCTCATGTGATCCTCGCAGTAGCCCTCTGAAAGGAGTAATAAAGGCTAGTATTTATGAATGCTTACTACGTTGTACCAACCACATATATTGTCATTTTCACAACTGTATCATGGTAGGAACTTTTATTATCCCCATCTCACAGCTGAAATAGATAATTGAGGCACAAGTAAGTAACTTTCTACAGCTCATAACTAGTAAGGGGGAAACAAGATTTGGCTCCCACTGCATGTTACACTACTTTATTTTGACAAAATTATCTATCAGGGAAACGAGAGGAGACTCTTAATGAACAGTTTTGGCAGTGGTCTCAGTGAATTTGCAGAATTCATGGTCCTCTTCTGACTTCGGGCTTGACATTTTATACCACAAAACAGCTGCTGAAGGTATCATTTAGAAAGTAAATCAGGGGTACCTGGGTGGCTCAGTCAGTTAAGTGTCCGACTTAGGCTCAGATCATGATCCCTCGGTATGTGAGTTCCAGCCCAGCCCTGCATCGGGGTCTGTGCTGACAGCTCAGAGCCTGGAGCCTGTTTCGCATTCTGCATCTCATTGTCTCTCTGCCCTTCCCCCACTTGTGCTCTGTCTCTCTCTGTCTCTCGAAAATAAATAAATGTTAAAAAAAAAAAAAAAGTAAACCAGCCCACTTCATTTCTCTATTTCAAGACCTTCAATGGATCCCCACTGTCTTAAGTATGACATAAAAACTCCTTACATTGGCCTGCAAGGCCCCTGTGGTCTGTTCCCTGCCTCCCCACTCTGACCTCAGTTATTAGGTTCATTGTGACCCTAGATTCCTAGTCTCAGTGGAAGTCTCTCCACCCTTCATGGCACAGTAGAGTGATCTCATTTATTCATTCTCCTGTTTTTTGCTTTTTCTTTTTTTCTTTCTTTCTTTTTGTGTGTGTGTGTGTGTGTGTGTGTGTGTGTGTCTGTAAGTTCCATAAAGGCAGGGACCTTGTTTGTCTTGTACACCACAGTATCCTCCCTAGTTCTAGGATGCTGACTGCCTGGTACATGGAGAACTCAATAAATATTTCTTGAATAAACGAATGAATTGTGGACTGGTCACGTTGCTGCTTTTGCCAGGTCACATGTCACGCATCAGAAACCACACAAAAGAGCCCTGTTGTTAAAGGTCTATGTTCAAAGCACAGGTCCAGCCTTCCAGAAGCATTGCAGGATTCTCAGGCTTCAGCTTTCTGCCTCATTCAGGCCTTCATAAAGGGCCCTCAGCCTCCACTGGCTTTGTGAATGAGAGAGCAAGTGAGCAAGCTGTCGATGGTATAGTACTGCTTTACACTCGGACTGGAACTTTGTCTCCCCGGCATGCCTAACTCTGGTGCCTCTTCTCTCCATTTAGGAGTCCACAGAAATCCAGCCATTTCACTTTCCTACTTGACTACTGCCACCAAGCTGCCTGGCTGCTCTTCCCAAACTTTCCTTCTTTTGTGACCCTAAAAGTTAGCTCAAGGCATTTTTTATTTATTTTATTTTGCTTTAAGAGTTTTTACATCTAATTAATGTTAGAGAACAAAAAAGCTTAACAACATCGAACAGAAATAATTGGGGAAGTAGAAAGTGTTGCAAAATTTTATAAAACTCTTTGCCTGGGATTCGTTCTATTACTCCTAATTCTACGGGTAAATGGAAACCACAATGAGGTTTCCCTTTCTAATTTACTCTAATTTCTAAGCCTCTAAGGTCAAAATCTCTAATTTTGAGGCCAGTGACCCATAACACCCACTTTGAAATACCATCCTTCTAAGCCCCATTATGTGGGCTCTTTCCTGAATGGTGGCCCCTGTTGCCATCTTAAAGATATAGTCAAGATAGAGCATCACATTCCTCTGAGAAACCTGAGTGTAGGGAATAGCTCCATGCCAGCGCTGGACAACCAGCAACATAGGTCACGTAGGTGAGGCTTGAACTGCAGCTGATTTGAGTCTTGGCAGAACACCTTGTGATCCTCCCAGAAGGTGAGAGCATGAGAAGCTTGCGAGGAGCTGCAGTAAGGCCATTTGCCACTCAGGTGTCTGTCTTCCAAGAAGGCTGTTGTGAGACAGGTCTTCATTGCTTCCTGGGTGGTGATGAGGCTTTCTGCCTCACCTGCCTGGAGTACAGCTGCAGACTATAAACAGCCTTACATACAGCAGGGTTTTAGCTCCTCAGCAACAAGGTATTCCATATCTCATGTTGAAGTCATCTGACTCCTTTTGTTATCCTTTTGGTGTGAGACAAAAGCTCATGGGGAGTTGGTACCTCTTGGCTACTCTCGATTTCACTTTGTAAATACTGATCTGTCTAAACTTAAAGAAGGCTCATTGTTTCTCTACCAGCCAAATCTCTTGACCTTGTTTGAAAGCATCTCATTCATTAACTAATGGTAAAGAAACAAACACAAGAACCAGATAGATACTACCTGGGTTCTAGAGACCTGGACGTGACTACAATGAGGTCATGATTCGTTCCTTTAACATTACTGTCTTGTTTAGGATATAAGCAAGAAAACAAGTATTTATAAGGCAATGTAGAAATAATACAGTAGGGGAGCCTGGGTGGCTCAGTTGGTGAAGCAGCCAATTCCCGGTTTTGGCTCAGGTCATGGTCTCATATTTTGTGAGTTTGAGCCCCACATTGGGCTCTGCACTATCAGCATGGAGCCTGCTTGGGATTCTCCCTCTCTCTCTCTCTCTCTCTCTCTCTCTCTCTCTCTGCCTCCTCCCACTCTCTCTCTCTCTGTCTCATAACGAATAAATAAACATTTTTTTTAATGAAGTAGAACAGTGAAAGCAAAATATGGCAAGGGGAGGGACACCTACATGAGACAGTGTGCTGAAAGGGAAGGGAGGAGGCACACAAAGATGGAGGAAGCAAAGTAAGAGAAGTTTTCACATTGGACAGAAATCCATGGACATTCAAATGTAGTGTTAATCAGATTTTGTTCAATAATAACCCTTTTTATGGGCACTTGGCTGGCTCAGTTGGTAGAGCATGCAACTCTTGATCTCAGGGTTTTGTCCCATATTGGGTACAGAGATTACTTAAATAAATCAACAACAACAAAAAAAAAAGATCTTTTCTAGGCTTTTCTCTAACACTTATTTTGAAGCTCTCAGTCCTTCCCTTCAGCTCAAAAGTATTTCCCTCTGGGCATTTATTTTTGTAATGTTTATTTATTTATTTTGAGACAGAGTGAGAAAGAGAGAATGTGAGTGGAAGAGGAGTAGAGAGAGGGAGAGAGAGAATCCTAAGCAGGGTCCATGCTGCCAGCAAAGAGCTGGACAGGGGCTCAATCCCATGGAACTGTGAGATTATGACCTGAGCCAAAATCAAGAGTTGGATGCTTAACCGACTAAGCCACCCAGGTGCCTCATTTTTAAAAAATGGTTATCCCTCTGGGCATTTATTTTTTATTTTTATTTTTTTAAAATTTTTTCAACGTTTATTTATTTTTGGGACAGAGAGAGACAGAGCATGAACGGGGGAGGGGCAGAGAGAGAGGGAGACACAGAATCGGAAACAGGCTCCAGGCTCTGAGCCATCAGCCCAGAGCCTGACGCGGGGCTCGAACTCACGGACCGCGAGATCGTGACCTGGCTGAAGTCGGACGCTTAACCGACTGCGCCACCCAGGCGCCCCATATCCCTCTGGGCATTTAAAATACACTGGTTAGGGGTGCCTGGGTGTCTCAGTGGGTTAAATGTCTCACAGTTATGAGATTGAGTCCCCACTCCAGCTCCATGCTGGGCATGGAGCCTGCTTAAGATTCTCTCTCTCCCTCTTCTTCTGCCCCTCTCTTGCCCACCCCCCCCCAAAATAAAATAAAATACACTGGCTAAAGATTGCATTTTAGCCAATAAGGGCACTGCACCAGGAGTCTTTTGATTGCAAGTGGCTAAAAGCCTATAGCGGGCATTGTTAACTTCTTACATAAAGCACTCCCTATTACTTCTAATACACCCCATTTTTTTTGATTGGAGGGGGGCAACACTCTGCCCAGACATATGCAGTGACTGAATTAAGCCATCCATGACCATTCTATTTCTCTTTGCCAGATAGTCACTTCACCTCCCTGGCAGCTAGGAATGGCCATATGATTCAGTTCTGGTCAATGAGATGTAAGAGGAAGTAATTCGTGTTGCTCAAGTATCTAATTCATGTAAGTTATCAAATTTATTGGCATAAAGTTGTTCATAATATTTCTTTAATATTCTTTTAATATCTTTTGGACCAGTAGTGATATCCCTATTTCATTCCTGAACTTGGTAATTTTGGGGTTGTTTTTCTTTATCAGTTGGCTTCCAGTTCATCAATTTTATTAATTCTTCAAAGAATCAACTTTTGGCATTAGTTGCTCAATTATTTGTTGTCTATTTCATGAAGTTCTTTTTGTTTTTTAAACATTTATTTATTTTTGAGAGAGAGACAGAGCATGAACGGGGGAGGGTCAGAGAGAGGGAGACACAGAATCCGAAACAGGCTCCAGGCTCTGAGCTGTCAGCACAGAGCCCGACGCGGGGCTCGAACTCACGGACCATGAGATCATGACCTGAGCTGAAGTCGGCTGCTTAACTGACTGAGCCACCAAGGTGCCCCATGAAGTTCTTTACAAAAAAAAATTAATATACAGTAAAACTGGCTCTTGTTGTGGCATATAGCTCTATGAGTTTACACATATGTATAGATTTGTAGAACTACCACCAAAATCATGATACAGAATAGTTCCATTATTCCATACAACTTCCTCAAGATGCACTCACAACTGTTCTACATCCCCAACCCAAACAACAACTAATTTATTATCCATCAAAAGTTTTGACTTTTCCAGAGTATAATATAAATGGACTTATAAAGTATGTCACCTTTTACATATCTTTCAGCATTATGCCTTTGAAATTCATCTGCTATTGCATGTCTCAGTAGTTTTTAATTGCTGAGTGTAGCTGAGTAATATTTTACTGTAGGTATTACAGTTTGCTTATCCATTCAACCATTGAAGGACTTTTGAGTTATTTCTGGATTTTGGCAATTATGAATAGAACTACTATAAATACTCATGGGTAGGCTTTTGTATGTACATAAGTTTCTATCTCTCCAGAGTAAATACCTGGAAAAGAGACTGCTGGATCATATGGTATTATGGACTGAATGTTTGTGCCCAGCCCCAAAATTCACATGTTGAAGCCCTAACCCCCAATGTGATGGTATTTGAAGATGGGTCCTTCAGGAAGTAAATGGCTTTAGATAAGGCTATGGGGGGGGGGGGGGAGTACTCATATGGGATTAGTGCACTTATAAGAAGACATGGAGAGAGCTTGCTTCCTCTCTCTCTCTCTCTCCCCACCATGTGAGGGCACTATGAGAAAGTGGTCATCTGGAAGTCAGGAAAAGAGCCCTCACAGAGAACCAAATCAGCTGGCATCTTGATCTTGGACTTCCCAACCTCCAGAACTGTAAGAAATAAATTCCTGTTATTTATGCCACGCAGTCTATGGTATTTTGTTATAGCAGCTGAAGCTAATACATCTGACCTTTTTCTTTTTTTAGTTTCAATAAATTGAATTTTAACTTTTTTTTTAAAAAGAAGCATTGAGCCAGAATCAACAATATATGACACATAAAATATGAATCTGGAAAATAAGCATTAAAAAATTATATACATAAAAATCATATATATGTATAATATGTATAATGTATTTTTTATATATGGCTTTTTCCCCCTCCCTAGAAAATCTACCTAGAGAATAATGTTGGTGACCAATATGTAAAATGTGCAACTGAAATTATGTTGACATCTATGTTTAAACATTGTAATGAATTAAAGGAGATCAATTAAGTTAAAGGAGATTCTCTGTCCCTAGAGAGAATGTATGAGTGTTTCACATGCTCCACGTATTCACCAGCACTTGGTGTTATCTTTTGTTGTTGTTTAGCCATTCTAATATGTATATGGTCATATCTCATCATGGTTTTACTTTTTGCTTATTTATTTATTTATTTATTTATTTTTTAAAAATTTTTTTTCAACGTTTATTTATTTATTTTTGGGACAGAGAGAGACAGAGCATGAACGGGGGAGGGGCAGAGAGAGAGGGAGACACAGAATCGGAAACGGGCTCCAGGCTCCGAGCCATCAGCCCAGAGCCTGACGCGGGGCTCGAACTCACGGACCGCAAGATCGTGACCTGGCTGAAGTCGGACGCTTAACCAACTGCGCCACCCAGGCGCCCCTGCTTATTTATTTTTTTAAAGTAGGCTTCATGACCAGCGCTGAGCCCAAAGCAGGGCTTGAACTTATGACCATGAGATCAAGACCTGAACTGAGATCAAGAGTGGGACACTTAACTGACTGAGCCACCCTTGGATGCCGCTCATCATAGTTTTAATTTGCATTTCCCTAAAGTTTAATAATGTGTAGAAACTTTTCATTTGCTTGTTTGCCATCCATAAATACTCTTCTGTGAAGTGTCTGTTCAAGTACCCCCACTCCCAATCCACCTCTTTTAAAACATTTTTTTTACTGATACATTTTTTGAAGTTCTATATATATTCTAGATAAAAGTCTTTTGTCTTATCACTTGCAAATCTTCTCCCAGTCTGTAGCTTGAATTTTATTCTTAATAGTATGTTTTACAGAGAAAAATGTTAATTTGGAACTCCAATTCATCCATTGTTGTCTTTCACAGTGCTTTTGGTGTCATAACTAAGAATACATAACACCAGGACATGAAGAGTCTCTCATGTTTTCTTCTAAAAAGTTTTATATTTTTATATTTAATATTAGGTACATGATTTATTGTGCATTAATTTTTGTATAATGTATGAATTATAAGTTGGGGGTTTACGTGGGGAGACGGTTTGCATATAGATGTTCAGTTATTCTATTTGATAAGAAGTTTGTTTCAATTGCCTTTGCATCTTTATAAAAAATCAATCAGCCATATTTTTGTGGGTCTATTTCCAAACTCTCTAGCCTATTATACTAATCTATGTTTCTCTTTGCTAATACCATAACCTTGATTATGATAGCTTTATCATATTGTTAAAAATCTGGTAGCATGAATCCTCCAACTTTGTTTTTTTTTTCAAAATTATTTCAGATATTTAGCACTCCATATAACTTTTAGAATTAGTTGCTTATATATATATCTACAAAAATATCCTACTGGAATTTCTATCACAATTACATTAAATCTATTGATCAACTTATGGACAATTGGCATGTTAATTATATTGAATCCATCAATCAATCAATACATGATATCTCACCATTCATTTTGATCTTTGATTTAAAAAATTTTTATTTTTAATTAAAGTGTAGTTGACATACAATATATTAGTTTCAGGTGTATAACATAGTGATTCAACAATTATATACATGATGAAATGCTCACTCTGATAAATGTAGTTACCATCTAGTGTCATACAAACTTATTATGATAGTGTTGACTATATTTCCTATGCTTGATCTTCTTAGATTTTATTCATCAGCATTTTGTAGATTTCAGCGTACAGATCCTTCCCATGTTTTGTTCAATTTATTACTGAGCACCAACTGGTTTTTTGAGCTATCTAAAATGATATGTTAAAATATCTAGTTGTACATGGCCAATATTTATAAATATATAGCTGACCATTGACAACATGCATTTGAACTGTGTGGATCTGCTTACACGGGGATTAAAAATGAATAAATACAGCACAGTACTGTAAATGTATTTTCTCTTTCCTATGATTTTCTTAATACCATTTTTTCTCTAGCTTACTTTATTATAAGAATACAGTATATAATGTATAAATATGTGTTAGTTGACTACATTATAGGTAATTCTTGTAGTCAAAGGTAGGCTATTAGTAGTTACATTTTTGGAGAGCCAAAAATTATATATGGATTTTTTTAAAAAAATTTTAATGTTTATTTATTATTAAGATAGAGAGAGACAGAGCATGAGCGTGGGAGGGCCAGAGAGAGGGGGAGACACAGAATCTGAAGCAGGCTCCTGGCTCTGAGCTGTCAGCACAGAGCCTGACGCAGGGCTCAAACCCACAAACCGTGAGATCATGGCCTGAGCCAAAGTCGGATGCTTAACCAACTGAGCCACCCAGGCACCCCTATATGTGGATTTTTGACTGTGCAGGTGGTTTGGTGCCCCTAACCCCACATTGTTCAAGGATCAACTGCAATTGATTTTTGAGTATTGACTTTTATCCTACAACCTTAACAAACTCCTGTATTAGTCAAGGTTCTCCAGAGAAACAGAAATAGGATCAATTTATAACATATATATAAAGAGATTTATTAGAGGAATTGGCTCATGCAGTCATGGAGGCTGAGAAGTCCCACAGTCTGCTGTCTGCAAACTGGAGAACCAGGAAAGCTGGTGATATACTTCCGTCTGGTTGCTGTACTAGAGGCAGGAGAAGATGGATGTCTCAGTTGAAGCAAAGAGAGCAAATGTGCCCTTCCTTTGCCTTTTTAGTTCTGTTCAGACTCTCAAGGGATTGGATAATACCCACCCATAATTGGTGAGGGTTAACTTCTTTCCTCAGTCTACTGATACAAATGCTAATCTCATCTAGAGATACCCTTACAGACACACTCAGAAATAATGTTTTATCAGCTATCTGGGCATCCCTTCACCCAGTAAAGTTGACACATAAATTAACCATCACAATTCTATTAGAAGCTTTTTTAATAGATTCAGTGGAATTTTCTCTGTGGATAATCATATTATTTATAAATAGAGAAAGTTTATTTCTTAACTTCTAAACTGTATTACTCTTCTTTTTCTTGCCTTATTGCACTGACTAGGACTTCCAACACAATGCTGCGTAGGAATGGAAAGAGTGGACAAACTTTCTTTGTTCCCAGTCTTAGGGGGAAAGGGATTCAGTCTTTCATAACTAAGTATGATAATGACTATGTTTTTTGTTTTGTTTTGTTTGAGACTTTATATATTTTTAGAGCAGTTTTAGGTTTACAACCACATTGAGAAGGAGGTAGAGAGGTTTTCCATATACCCCCAACCTCCACACATGCACAGACTTCCCCATTGTCGACACCACTCACCAGAATGGTACATTTTTTTTACCAAAGACGAACCTATATTGACACATCATAATCACTCAAAGTCCATGGTGTACCTTAGGGTTCACTCTTGGTATTGTACATTCTATGAGTCTGGACAAGTGTATAATGACATATCCATCATTATGATATCTATATACAGAGTATTTTAACTGCCCTAAAAATCCTCTGTACTTTGCCTATTTCATCTCCCCTACACCAGCAACTACTGATCTTTTTGTCTCCATAGTTTTGTCTTTTCCAGAAAGTCCACTATATAGTGGAATCATATATATGTAATCTTTACAGATGGACTTCTTTTATTTAGTCATATGCACTTAAGGTTTCACCATGTGTCTTCATGGCTTAAGAGCTCATTTATTTTTAGCACTGAATAACATTCCATTGTCTGGGTGTACCACAGTTTATGCATCCATTCACCTACTGAAGGGACACCTTGGTTGCTTCCAAGTTTTGGCAATTATGAATAAAGCTGCTACAAACATCCATGTGCAGGTTTTTGTGTGGACATACATTTTCAACCTCTTTGGATAAATACTGAGGAGCATGATTGCTGAATCATATGGTGAGAGTATGTTTGGTTTTGTAAGAAACTGCCAAAATGCCTTCCAAAGTATCTGTACCATTTTGTGTTCCCACCAACAATGACTGAGTTCCTGTTGCTCCATACCTTCACCAGCATTTGGTGTTGTTGGTGTTTCACATTTTGGTCATTCTAGTTGGTGTGTGGTGAACTCTAGGTTTTTAACAGATGCGCTTTATCAGTCTGGGGAAATTACCTTCTATTTGTAACATAAATGGATGCTGAATTTTCTCAAATACTTCTTCTGCATCAACTGATACGACAATGTGGTTTTTCTTTTTGAAATTTACTAATCTGGTGGATTACTTTAATTTTTGAATACAGGGTCAACCAGATAGTCCTGGGGGTAAATCCCACTCATTCCAGGTGTTTTATTGTTTTTATACATTGCTGAATTCAATTTGATAACATATGTTGAGGATTTTTGTGCCCACATTCATTAAGGATTTTGTTTTTCAATCTGTTATTCTCCCTGTTGTTTACATTGGGTAATTTCTGCTGGTCTATTTCATCTGTCAGTTGCATTCTTCCGCTGACCTCATCCAGTGAATATTTTGGTTGTCTATTTTTTCAGCTGTGAAATTTCCATTTGGGTCTTCTTTATATCTTTGATTTCTTTCCTGATGTTTTCTATCTCTCCATTCATTCATTCTTTCTTCTTAAGCATGGTTATAACAACTAATTTAAAGTCTTTTTCTGACAATTGTAACATGTGTGTCATTTAGACAGTGGCATTTGATTTTCTTTTTCCTTGAAAATTGAGATATTCCTGGTTCTTCCTATGCCTAATAATTTTGCGTTATATCCCGCACATTTTGATACTATGTTATCAGATTCTGGATATCTTTTAAACCCTAAACAGAAAGGTGATTTGTTTTAGCAGGCAGTTGCCTTAGGTAGAGTCAGGCCCCAAGTTCTGTGAGGACTGCCGTTCCAAAGTCAGTTCAGTTTTCAGACATTTCCAGTCCTTTGTGCATGCTCCCCAGTGGCCGGTCTGGATCTGGGAAAGTAGTCTACCCTGGAGCTCAGTTCTCAGTGCTCTGCTATTGAGGGTCAGATCCATGCATGTGTAGTTTAGAGGCAAGTAGAGGTGTTCATCCATTACTTTTGGGGACTACACTTGATCTCTCTCCTCTTTGCAATAAACTCAACACTTCCTAGCTCTCTGAAGCCTCCCTTCATAGTCTTCCAGCTACAAAGCTAGGGTTTTCTGTTTCCTTGTTCTGCTATTTACTTCTCTCAACTGTACTGCATCCTGGTTCAAGCAACGATAGGAAACAGAGAGAAAAAAAGCCATTGGGATTGGCACCATACTCTTGGAACCAAAGCTCCTCAGATCAGAGAGAAGGACTCCCCTCTCTCTGAGTTTAAGATGACTTCCCTGTGACCCCTGTCCTTGCTGTGTTGCTGCTGCCGCCATTATCATAGTATTGCCTGGAAGGCTACGATAGGAGAGAAGTCAAGAGAAGAAAAAGAGATATGGGTTTCCCCCATTGTTTCTGACCTTAGGAGCCCCTTTTCTTAGGCAAGACACAGAGCACTTCTCTTAGAGTTCTTCCTGTTCTCTCTCTGTGTGCACTTCTGGGTTTCAGGCTGCCTTTGAGTCTAGGCTGGGAGATACCAAAGTGAAATAAGGGTAAATTCAGTGCAGTTCAGGGGAACTTCAAATTCTCATCTTCTTCCCCAATCTGCTTGCTGTTATTTACTTTGAGGAGTCCTCAGGGAGCAGCTGCTTCATGCATTCTGTCCCAGATTCTGTGGGAATCTCTCTGTGGAGAGAGAGACAGAGTGGAATGTGCTTACTCTACCTTCTTTAGAACCGAGCTTCTATTCTTATTTTTTATCATTTTGTGCCTTCTACTTATTTGGCTTTAAATTCCTATATTTTTCCCCCTAGATTCTTAAGGTAGATAATTAGGTCACTGAATTTAAACCTTTCTTATATTCTTTTCATTTTTTAATTTTTAATTTTTTTTTATTTTAGAGAGAGAGTACACAAGTTGGGGTGAGGGGCAGAGGGAGAGGGAGAATCTTAAGCAGGCTCCATGCTAAGCATGGATGCAGGACTTGATCCTACAACCACAACCCTGGGATCATGACCTGAGCCCAAATCAAGAGTGAGCCGCGCAGCTGACTGAATCACCCAGGCGCCCCTTAAACCTTGATTATTTCCTAATGTAAGTATTTAAAGGAATGGTACCTCAGGACTTGAGTCCTGTTTCTAGGTAGTTTTCCTAGATCCTTCCTCCATGTGTCGGCTTCATCTGCCAGCTATAGCAGCAATGCCTGCCATCATAGCCACAACAGCATCTGGAGATAGAAAGGTATCATCTCTTTTATATGTCTCTCTTTTAGAGAAAGCAAACTTCTCTGGAAACCATAAAACAGGTTTCCCCTAGCGTCTCATTGACCCAGATTAGGTGATATGCCCATTCCTAAATCAGAATTACTTGCAGGTGGAATAGGATTACCATGACTGGCTTAGATTAATAATTTGGGGTTGAATGAATATTGAGAAGTCAAACTGTATGATCACTTAGGTGACAAGACTGCTAATAGGTGATGAATAAAAGCAAGTTTAATGGATTAATCCAGTTCTAATGCAACCTACTGACCTGTCCAAATGGAGATATTCTACTTACAATCCTGACAACTCCTTCTGCCGTGTACTAGAGTCAGCCAAGTTGCATAGGAAAAGATAGCAGATGTTTACCTGCTGATCATTAGCTCAGACACTAGAGTTCCATGTGTTATATAAGCTGTCAACCAATGTCATTCTAGCCTTTAAATAAAAATAATCCTTCAGTCGTAGACAAGCTAGTTAATCTGAGCTAAATTAAAATTCAAGTAAGATTAAGAGACCCAAATGAGATACATACATTAGGTAAAACTTCAGGAATCAACAATTAATTTTGCATATAGCTTTATACAAGGAAATACTTTGAATTCAAGATGGAAATTACAACTAATTTTAATATTATTTACTAGCCATCCAGGATTTGTCTATATGGTCCATCCAAATCTTCTTCTAGGGCTGCTAGTGTAGTCTCATCCTTGCCTGTCCTCAACGTAGGTGGAAAAGAGAACATTATTTGGGCTTACATTCAGTCGTCCTTTCACCAAACACTTGTCTGGATTTTATCTCCCAGGTCCTCTGCCTTTCAACAACATTCATTCCATAGGGTTTTTACTTCTACTTTTGCTAGAATATGAACTTTATTAGTGCAGGAATTATATAAAAGTAATCTCCTCTTTGTTTCCCCCAATGCTTTTTTTTTTTTAAATTGTGGTAAAATATACATAAAATTTACCATTTTAACCATTTTTAAGTGTACAATTCAGTGGCATTAAATACATTCATAATGTCATATAACAATCATACTACCCATTTCCAGAACTTTTTAATCAACTCACACAGAAATTCTGTACTATTAAACAACTCCTCATCCTCTTCCCCCAACACTGATAACCACTAGTCTATTTTGTCTCTATAAATTTGCCTGTTCTACACACCTCATATAAATGGAATCATACAATATTTCTTTTTTTGTGTTTGGTTTCCTTCACTTAGCATAAAAGGTTTTCAAGTTTCATCCATGTTGTAGCATTATCAAAGTTTCGTTGCTTTTAAGGCTGAAAAATATCCATTATATACATATATCTCTCACATTTTGCTTATCCATTGATCAATTAATGAACACTTGGTTATTTCCACCTTTTGGAAATAAGGTTATTTCCACCTTTGCTATGATCGGGGTGTTCAAGTATCCATCTGAGTCCCTGCTTTCAGTTCTTCTGGATATATACCTAGGAGTGGAGTTGCTCGATCATATGGTTATTCTATGTTCAGCTTTCTGAAGAGCTATAAAACTGTTTTCCACAGTGACTGCACCATTTCACATTACCATCAGCAATGCACAAGTGTTCTGATTTCTCCACAGTCTTGCCAACATTTGTTACTTTTTGTATTTTTAATCAAAGCCACCTAAATGGGTATGAGGATATCTCATTGTAGTTTTCATTTGCATTTCCCTAACGATTAGTGATGTTGAACATCTTTTCCTGTACTTATTGGCCATTTGTGTATCTTCTTTGGAGAAATATCTATTCATGTCCTTTGCCCATTTTTGAAATGGATTGTTTGGGATTTTTGTTGTTGTTGTTGAGTTGCAGGGGGTTCTTTATATATTCTGGATATTGATCCCTTATCAGATATATAATTTGCAAATGTTTTCATTCTACAAGTAATTAAGTGCCTGTTATGGGTCAGGTACTGTGCCAGATGCCTCTGGAACACCAGTGAATGAGTCAGTTCATTCTTTCAAGAAACATAAAATAGCAGGGTCAACACAGAAGCAGATATAAGTGTCCATTTGGTGGGGTAAAAAGTTATCACAATTCTTCTCAAATATGCAAAGGAAAATGGAGCTAATTTCTTATAACTGATGTTTTTACTTCTTGAATCTCCACCCCATTGGGTGGGTGGTGGTGGTAGTGGAAGAATTTAATTATTCATTTCATTTTAACTTCAACTCCCTAACATGGCTATTCCTTGCTCTGCCCTTTTCTGCCATCTGGATACCTGGGAAGGGGGTTTCACTCACACTAGGTGAGGTAGTGCTATAGATTAGGTCTCAGTTGGGCTTGCTGTCCTTTTCTAGTCTCCAGTCTTCACAGTTGGTCTGCTGTTGTGCTTGCTCATCAAATTTATAGCAACCAATGATCTGTTCTTTTGACTAGGCAGGAAGCCAGTATCCCTTCCTTTGTGATTTGTCCCCACATCAGTTTTAACCACCCTGTAAGGTATGGCTGAGACTCCCAGCTGATTCTGGGCCCACTGGGTCCTGCAGCTCTTAGCTATAAGATCCACAAAGTTTGTGCAACAGTCCCAACTCTCCAGGTGGTGCAATCAGCTCTTTTCCAAGGTCCCCATTGGGCATGGAGAACTGCTATAGGTCTTCTATGTGAGATGTTAGCTGGTAGAGGCCCTTTGCCTAGCACTACAATGCCATTTTTACAATAGTTCAGTGTTGGAAAATAGGAAGTCTCTTCAGCAGTTGCTCTCCCAATGCAATCAATAGGAAGGGGGTGCAGTCCTCTCCCCTTTCAATCCCCTTTGGCATTTCTGCAGGGATTGGCTGCAGAGATGAAGGGACACCTGTGTCTGATCTCTTTGCCTCATCATTACCAGGGGCAAGAGGGCTTTTCATTTATCTCATGTCTTCTTTCTTCCCAAAGTATCATTCCTCCTCCTCCTCTTCTTTGGGGCCATATTTGCAGCTTGATATTTTAAAAATATTTTGGGTAATAAATACCAGTAAGAACAGACTGCTATGTAACAAATAGAAGGGTGTGGTAGTGGTCCCCAGCCTACTCTCAGAGTGTTAGGGTAGGCTTCCTGGAAGAAGCGTAAGCTAAAATCTGAATACATAGGAGTTAAGTGCAGAAGATGTTAAGAGTTCAAAAGGAGCACATGCAAAGGCTGGAGGCAGGAGAACTTCTGAAAATTCAGAATATCTTTGGCATAGAGTATGAAGGCAATGGCAAGAGATAAAACTGAAGAGGTAAGCTGTGGTCAGATCATGAAGAGTCTCAAAAACTTTTAGGAGCTAACTGTATATTAAAAGCAATGGGAAGCATATGTTTTGAGCAAGGAAGTGACATGATCAAGCATATGTTTTTGAAAGATCATTTTGGTTGAAAGAAATGGAAGCATATGAAGTCAAAGCTAAGTCACTTTGCTCCCCCTCACTCAGGGATTAGCTACCATCTCAAATTTTGTGGACACACCAGAAAAGTATAGAGTTGGAGGGTCAGTCACATCACCATCTTTAAATATTGAAGAGATGCATTCTCAAGGAAGGCAAAGGATGAAGAAATAGAAGAGGGGATAGGTAATTACTAACGGCAGCCAAGGTCCTTCAGAGGTGAGAAGGAATGATGAGGGGCCAGCGAGACCCCTCTTCTTTAATTCTGGAGATGGGAAATGATGGGTGAAGTGTAGATAGGTTGGCAAACTTGATGGCAGAAAGTTTTTTTAAGTTATTTTTTCCCCCTGTAATGCAGGAGGCAAAATCATAGCCATCTGCCCATGAAGAAGGTGGCCAAGGAGTATAGCAAACATTGTTGGCTGACCCATTGTCATTCCTAATCCCCACCTGCCCTGCTGCTTCCCCTCTAGAGGTTGAAAACCCATGCTTTCTGAAACACATTTGCAAAAAGGAAACATAGCAGAATTTTGCTGGGGATTCTTGGAAAGCTTTTACTTTTCCTAGTAAAGGAGATGGCCATTGCTGGAGCTCCACTTCCTTTTTCTTCCTGACTTGATCCTGGATGTTATTCCTGAAGCTCTCTTGCCTGATAAAATAAACATGAGGGAATGACCAAAGGGCAGAGACCACATCCAGACCAGTTGTTGTTCAGCTGCTGATTGACAGCCAGCATCAACTAACCTCCAGCTTTCTGGTTACAAAACCTTATTTGTTTAAACCATCAAAGGTGGATTTTGCATCCAGAATCATTCCTGATACAGGTAAGTTTAAGGACAATGATAAACGTGTGATCTGGTTTCATGTAAAGAGAGAACATAGGCTTATAGCTAACATTAAAGGCCAAGGAAGTTAAATTCTTAAAAATACCGATTTCACTTGGGAGTATTTAACATCTGTGGGAATTAATCTAATAGGGGTGCTAATATCGTGCTAATTTTAAAAATCAAGGTTAGCCGAAATCATATTAATTCTCCATTTAAATAAACTAGCCCCTTCCACTCATTAGGTGACTTTTTAAAAAATGGTTTTAATGTTTATTTATATCTGAAGAAGAGAGATACAGAGCATGAGTGGGGTGGGGCAGAGAGAGAGGGAGACACAGAATCCAAAGCAGGCTCCAGGCTCCAAGCTGTCAGCACAGAGCCAGACGTGGGGTTTGAACTCACAAACCATGAGATCATGACCTGAGCCAAAGTCTGACACCCAACCGACTGAGCCACCCAGGCACCCCTAAGTAAGTGACTTTTATAAGTGCAAGATCACTCAGTACACAGCAACAGCCTTAAAAGTTTCGTCATGAACTTAGATGATATGACTCATACCACCTTCTTGTGGAGAAATTCAGATTACTCACAATGCAGGGAATACAACCTTTTAAGGTTTATGGCAGCACCAAATGAAGACAACTTCCTTCAGAACAGTTGATTAAGATTCTGTCATTTTATTCACATAGTAACAACAAACTCTTTCAATAATTAAGCAATAATTCACAATACATATTTCTGTATTTGCTGCTTTGCTGCTTTAATAGATGGCTTGTTCCTTTCTTTAATTATGAACAGAATGAGCCCAAATACTCCTACACTTTTAATAACTGAAAATATACAAAACCCTATATTCCTATTAACTACAGCTACAAAGTATAATCACTATCAGAAAATTCTGTAATTACAATTTACATTCACCTCTCTCCTTACCAATCTTATGTTATTAATATTCTAAGTAGAGCATAGTAATCCCATATTTGTGTCTGGAGTTACTCTAAGCACTACATATGGTTGGATTTTCTGATAATGCAATGTTTATACTTCACAAGAAACCCGCTCAAAGAAGTTTACTATGAGTCCCCTCTTCCCTTCTCCTGAAGACTTTCATTTCTGATGTTTGCTTTCCATATTGGGTAACTGTGGCACCACAAAAAACATTATAATGCATGTATTCTTGTAATAGTTTTATCAAGAATCTCTAGAAAAGGAAACGTTATGTTGTACACTGTCAGAATAATTTTAATAACATACAAGTCAGTCATTTTATTTTTAAACAAGAAATCTAATTGATTTAACTATGGGTAAAACTCAGTGGACTCTTTAAATTGAAATTTGGTAATGTCTTCTTTTGTACCGGAGCATCAAAACCCAGGGTCTCATGTCCTGACAACCTGTCTACAAACAAGCCTTACTAAGCATGCATAAGACCCTGAAAAGGTTGTCTTGTGATGCCTGAAACATATTCACAGCTGATTTATGCCAGAAAGGGGGCCATGAAGAACAGTGAAGGATAGTGGTCAGTTGTTAAGGGTTTCCTTTTCCTTTTCCATGTAAGCTGTGGTACTTCTCCATCACACGCCACACTTGCTAGTATTTGTATTATATCAGTCTTAATTGGACAGTATTTTCATCTCCCTTTTTTCATTTTAAGATGACCATGAACCTTATATGAGCACCCACAGATAGCACTATTTATTAGAATGTTCCTAAGACATGTAGAGCCATCTTAATGTTTTCACGGATTTATTTCCAAATTACATTGTAAAGGAGATTATTTATTTCCTACATAGGAAACTACTTAGTATCATCAATAGTATATAGGCTTTTGTGAATTTCCATAAGAGATTAAGTGCCTTTACTCATCTGCCTCCTAACAATGAACCTGGACATTTCAGCCTAGGTCTGAAGGTATCAATTCTTTTGAGTCTCCTCAATCCTATTCTCGTATTTTGAATCTGGTAAGAGAAAACAAATGGTAAAAAATTTTTAAATGCTCTAATCTTTGGTCTGAGAACTCCAATGCTCAAGTTATGGAATAGAAGAAAACACTTATCTTGATACTGATTCCTTCTCAACAGGGAAAATATGTTTGTCTAAAAAGAAATATACTAGTTTATTACTTGTGTTAGTAATGGAAATAGGACATGTTTGGGAATATCTTTTCAAGCAAGAGCTGCCCTGGGGATGGAAATTTGAATTCAGCTTTAGAATCTCAAACATCTGGATTGAAACTGCACTGATAAGCAAAAAAGCAAACGATGATAGAAGATATTCTACATTCTCTCCTGTAGCTCTTATGACTTTTGAAAGCAAACCAGTGCCCACTAAAAACTACTGAAATACTGAAAGAGTGTGTGTGCTTTCTGTCTTATACTGCTGACAAAGCTCTGAGCAAATGCTTTGATTCCCTTACAACACTGATGGGACTTTTTCTTTAGTGTGTCTTTTCCTATGTCTGAGAAGATTTGAGCTTTGACTAAAGGCTTTCCCACATTCATGACACTTGTAGGGTTTTTCCCCAGTGTGAGTTCTTCGATGCTGAATCAGGACTGCACTTCGGCTGAAAGCCTTTGCACACACATCACATGCATAAGGTTTCTCTCCGCTGTGAATTCTATGATGTAGGATAAGGGCTGAGCTCTGACTGAAGACTTTGCCACATTCATCACACTTATGTGGTTTTTTTCCAGAAGGGTTTCTCTGTTTTCTTTCAAACCCACTGTCTTGTTCACAAGCTCTTCTATACGTGAAACTCTGGGAAGCATTCATATGAAGGGTGTCAGAAATATTGTAAGGCAGTTCTATGGTTGGAGGAGTCTTTTGCCTCGAAGCTGAATTCACATTGATAGTTTTGCTCTCTTTAGCTGAAATAATATAGAGAAAAGCAATTTCACTCATTCTCTGTTCAGAAAGAAAGGTAAATTGAATGATCCAAATGAAATACATATGGATTATTTATTAGCCAGCATGTTTGTAAAATAGCATCACAGTGTGGAAGATGAGGATGCTAAGACAGAACACATTGAGAACATCATAAAGCAAGAGGGAAAGCTTTACATACTGAGGAGACAGTCAACTATAGAGAAGAAAAGCACCATGCAAAAAGTAGAATGGTGAGTAGAGGTAAAAAGATGTATCAGAGACTGAAGAAAATCTGGAAGAAAAGAGACTACAAGATAAGGAATAATGGGAGAAGCAGAGAAACAAGCAGAAGAGGAGACAAATGTGGCAGTGGGTAGTAACAGACAAGACTTAGTGCGAGGGTCAACAGAGAAAAGTTTAATAATGAGGAATGAAATGAGGAAAGCCAAGGGTCAAAAATGAATACAGAAAATAAGCTCAAAAAATAAAAATTAGGGGGAAAAGGGGGGAGAATTACAGACTGAGATAACAGACACCTCAAACAAATCAAGGGTAGCACAAAGCACCCATTTATGAAAAACCTCTACTCTTGTATGTATTTTATAGTACTAGTTGAATGGCATTATTACTGGTTTAAATAGAAATCATTTTGTAAATGGTAAGGATTGTCTCAAATTCACTTCTGATACCTCAAACTCTAAAGTGACCTCAATGTCAAAATCCAAGGATGTCCACACTTGTCACCTTCAGTTAACACAGTACTGGAAGTCCTAACCACAGCAATTAGACAACATAAAGTAATACAAGGCATCCAAATTGGTAAGGAAGTAAAACTCTCACTATATGCAGATGACACGATACTATATCCAGAAAACTCTAAAGACTCCACCAAAAAACGACTACAAGTGGTAAATTGAGTCATGTTGCAGGATACAGAATCAATGTACAGAAAGCAAAAAACGAAATTAAGAAAACAATCCCACTTACAATTGCACCAAAAACAATAAAATATCTAAAAATAAACTTAAAGAGGTGAAAGACCTATCCTCTGAAAAGTATAAAACATTTGATGAAAGAAATTCAAGATTATGCAAAGAACTGGAAAGATACTCAGTGATCATGGGTTGGAAGAACAAATATTGTTAAAATGTCTATACTACCTAAAGCGATCTACAGATTTAATGCAATCCCTATGAAAATACCAACAGAACTAGAACAAATAATTCTAAAATTTGTATGGAACCATGAAACACCTTTAATAGCCAGAACAATCTTGAAAAACAAAACAAAACAAAACAAAACTGGAGGTATCACAATTCCAAAGTTCGAGTTATATTACAAAGTGACAGGAAAACAGTATGGTACTGGCATAAAAGAATGAAGCTGGACCACTTTATTACACCACACACAAAAATAAATTTGAATTAGATTAAAGACCTAAGTGTGAGACCCACAACCATAAAATTTTGGAGAGAACAAAGGCAATAATCTGACATCAGCGATAGCAACATTTTTCTAGAAATATCTCCTGAAGCAAGGGAAATAAAAGCAAAAATAAACTATTGAGGCTACATCAAAATGAAAAGTTTCTGCACAGCAAAGGACACAATCAACAAAACTAAAAGACAACCTACTGAATGGGGGACAATACTTGCAAATGACATACCCAATAAAGGGTTAGTATCCAAAATATATAACAAACGGATTCAACTCAATACCCAAAAAACAAATAATCCAATTGAAAAATTGTCTTTTGCCCAGAAGACATAAACAGACATTTCTCCAAAGAAGATATACAGATGGCCAACACACATGTGAAAAGATGCTCAACATCACTCATCATCAGGGAGATGCAAATCAAAACTACAATGAGGTATCTCACCTCACACCTGCCAGAATGGCTAAAATCAAATACACAAGAAACAAGTGTTGGTGAAGATGTGGAGACAAAGAAACGCTCTTGCACTGTTGGTGGGAATGCAAATTGGTTCAGCCACTGTAGAAAATAGTATGGAGGTTCCTTAAAAAGTTAAAAGTAGGGGCGCCTGGGTGGCGCAGTCGGTTAAGCGTCCGACTTCAGCCAGGTCACGATCTTGCGGTCCGTGAGTTCGAGCCCCGCGTCAGGCTCTGGGCTGATGGCTCGGAGCCTGGAGCCTGTTTCCGATTCTGTGTCTCCCTCTCTCTCTGCCCCTCCCCCCTTTATTGTTTTTTTCTCTCTTTCCCAAAAATAAATAAAAAAAAAAACGTTGAAAAAAAAAATTAAAAAAAAAAAAAAAGTTAAAAGTGGAACTAGCCTATTATCCAGCAAATGTACTAGTGAGTATGTACTCAAAGAATACAAAAACACTAATTCAAAGGATACATGCACCCCTATGTTTAAAGTAGCATTATTTACAATAGCCCAAGTATCCATCAATAGATGAGTGGATAAGGAAGATGTACACACACACACACACACACACACACACACACACACACTAAAATTATTCAGCCAAAAAAGAATGAAATTTTCCCATTTGCAACAACATGGATGGAGCTAGACAGTATAATATAAAGCGAAATAAGTCAGTCAGAGAAAGACATGATTTCACTCATATGTGGAATTAAAAACAAAACAAATTAGCAGGGTGGGGGGTGAAGGAGAAAGAGGGAGAAAGAGAGAGAAAGAGAGAGAGAGAGAAAGAGAGAGAAAAAAGAGAGAGAGAGAGAGAGAGAGAGAGAGAGGCAAACCAAGAAACAAACTCTTAACTATAGAGAACTGATGGTTACCAGAGGGGAGGAGGGTGGGGGAATGGGAGAAAAAGGGGATGGGGATTAAGCAGTGCACTTATCATGATGAAAGATAAATAAAAAACAAAACAAAACAAAAAATGTAGAAAAGGCCTCTGTGAGGACATTCAGAGGTAGAACATAGTCCTTGCCAACTCTGAGATCCTAAAACCTGGCTTTAAGGCTAATTACTTTTGTAGTCACTGCCACAAAAAGCCGCTGAAGCAGGGATGGTTCCCTCTTGATCCTGATGGAGTGTGAACAGACTTTCATTTTTCTCTTAGTTAAGCCAAGACAACTGCTAGACTGGAGGTATTAAGTCCCCGGCACAAGCCTCTTGGGAGCAGGTACTTATCCAGTAAGAGAAATATTTTCTAAATCTCTACATTTCTGTATTTTATTTTTCCTATATTTTCTTATTAAAATTCTCTTGGAAAAACTCTAACTTTACTTAGCTGATCAAACCCCATAGAATAAGGAAGCAGTGCTGGGGGGAGGAGGGGAGATACTCCCAGTTGGGGTTTCCCTTTTCATTTCTGACTCCCATTTTATCCAGCATGATCATCTAGAAGGAAGGTCTCTGCTTAGATGTCACTCATCAAAGTGGGCTTCTCCACCACTTTATTTAATAAGACTCTATCCCCACTTTATTTGATAATACTTATCCCCCTCATTTTGCTTTGGTTTTTCTTTCCATAGCACTTATTTTTTAGTATCTGCAATGGAAAAGCTATGCTAGCCATTTTGAAGCACTTTTGTAAAAAGTGATGCAAAGAATTCTTCTCAAAGCTAGAACAAACAATCCTAAAATTTATATGGAACCACAAAAGACCCCAATAGCCAAAGTAATGTTGAAAAAGAAAACCAAAGCGGGAGGCATCACGATCCTGGACGTTAGCCTCTACTACAAAGCTATAATCATCAAGACAGTATGGTATTGGCACAAAAACGAACACACAGACTACTGGAATAGAATACAGAACCCAGAGATGGACCCACAAATGTATGGCCAACTAATCTTTGACAAAGCAGGAAAGAGTATCCAATGGAAAAAAGACAGTCTGTTTAACAAATGGTGCTGGGAGAACTGGACAGCAACATAAAGAAGAATGAAACTGGACCACTTTCTTACACCACACACAAAAATAAACTCAAAATGGATTAAAGACCTAAATGTGAGCCAGGAAACCATCAAGACCCTAGAGGAGAAAACAGGCAACAACCTCTTTGACCTCAGCCACAGCAACTTCTTACTTGACACGTTTCTGAAGGCAAGGGAAATAAAAGCAAAAATGAACTACTGGGACCTCAACAAGATAAAATGCTTCTGCACTGCAAAGGAAACAATCAACAAAACTAAAAGGCAACCAACAGAATGGAAGAAGATATTTGCAAATGACATATCGAATAAAGGGTTAGTATCCAAAATCTAGAAAGAACTTACCGAAACCAACACATGAAAAACAAATAACCCAGTGAAGAAATGGGAAGAAGACATGAACGGACACTTTTCCAAAGAAGACATCCAGATGGCTAACAGACACATGAAAAGATGCTCAACATCGCTCCTCAGGGAAAAACAAATCAAAACCACATTGAGATATTACCTCACACTGGTGAGAGTGACTGAAATTAACAACTCAAGGAACAAAAGATGTTGGTGAGGATGTGGAGAAATGGGAACCCTCTTGCACTGTTGGTGGAAATGTAAACTGGTGCAGCCACTCTGGAAAACAGTGTGGAGGTTCCTCAAAAAATTAAAAATAGAACTACCCTATGACCCAGCAACAGCATGACTAAGAATTATCCAAAGGAGGGGCGCCTGGGTGGCTCAGTCGGTTGAGCGTCCAACTTCGGCTCAGGTCATGTCAGCTGTGCTGACAGCTCAGAGCCTGGAGCCTGTTTCAGATTCTGTGTCTCCCTCTTTCTCTGACCCTCCCCTGTTCATGCTCTCTCTCTGTCTCAAAAATAAATAAACGTTAAAAAAAAATTAAAAAAAAAATTATCCAAAGGGAAAAAAAAAATAAAAATAAAAGAATTATCGAAAGGATACAGCAGTGCTGATTCATAGGGGGACATGTACCCCAATGTTTACAGCAGCACTTTCAACAATAGCCAAATTATGGAAATAACCCAAATGTCCATCAACTGATGAATGGATGAAGAAGATGTGGCTTATATATACAATGGAATACTACTTGGCAATGAGAAAGAATGAAACCCTGCCATTTGCAGCAACGGGGATGGAACTGGAGGGTATTATGCTAAATGAAATAAGTCAGTCAGAGAAAGACAGATATCTTATGTTTTCACTCATGTGGAACTTGAGAAACTTAACAGAAGACCATGGGAGAAGGGAAGGGGAAAAATAGTTTCAAACAGAGAGGGAGGCAAACCCATTAAGAGACTCTTAAATGCAAAGAACAATTGGAGGATTGATGGGGGGGGGGGAAGGGGGAAGGGGAAATGGGTGATGGGCATTAAGGAAGGCACTTGTTGGGATGAGCACTGTAAGTGATGAATCGCAGGAATCAACCTCCAAAACCAAGAGCACACTGTATACACTGTACGTTAGCTAACTTGAAAACAAATTATATTAAAAAAATAATAAAATAAATAGAAAATTACTTCTTTAAAAAAATACAAAAAAAAAAAAAGGGGGTGCAAGGAGCAACAGAGGCCAGTTTAGCATGTGAGGAAAAATATTCAAATTCGAGTCACCACAGGAGGGCAAAGTCATCTTGGCAGCAATATGGCGATTATAGTACTAGATGTCACCAGTAACCAAACAAGAAGAAACAGAATATGATGAGGTAGACTAGGTATGATATGATGAGGTAGACTGTGACTTATGGTCCCTCAAAAGGGCCCTTAGGAGCTGCCTGAAGGTAAAACACCTGAGAACAGGCCAGGTTGGTGCCCTTGTGGACCAACAGTGCTTGCTCCTGCTTCAGTTAGAGTAGCTGTGTTTTCATCTGTTTTACTTGCTGGGACTCCATGTAAAATTTCATTTGAGAAAAGGGTCATGCTTCTTTTTCTTTTTAATGTTTATGAGGTGGGAGAGAGGGGGATGGAGAGAGAAAGAGAGAGAGAGAGAGCGCGCGCACGGGGGAGGGGCAGAGAGAGAGAGGGACAGAGGATCCAAAGCGGGCTCTGCGCTGACAGCAACAAGCCTGATGCGGAGCTCGAACTCACAAATTGTGAGATTATGACCTGAGCCAAAGTCAGATGCTCAACCAACTGAGCCACCCAGGAGCCCCAAAAAGGGTCATGATTTTTAAAGAAAGGTTTGAAAATCCCATGGAGATGATGTCAAGGATTTAAAAATCTGAAAGATATTACAAGACTCTATGGGTAAGAAACAAGAACAAAATACTGAGAGTGATCATTATTAGCACAACATATAATGGTGGAAGTTCCCACGTGAAGAAGAGGCAGGAGGGGAGATCTGAGACCTCTTACAGAGAGCAGCTGAGATGTGTGTGGTCAGGTGAGAGGCCACCTTTGCCTCCCACCATGAACTGAATCCTGCCCCTCACCTTTTTGTCTTGAGTCAAACTCCCGTGATGTTAATGGCAGCTGCTTCTTAATGGGCTTGATCTGGCTATTTGGTGATTCCCGATGAATTTCCCAAGGTGTCAACTTCTCTGCAAGCATGTCCTCATTTTGTCCAAAAAACACCTGAAAGCAGTTAGGCATACCTGAGCCTGAAGAAGAAACCCACGTTGGGACTTTGAAATAAGAGAGAAGAAACTATGTAGAAATATCCTGGGACGCAGGAAAAGGGAGGAAGAAAGCACAGCCGTGTTCAGTTTTCTGGCACAGCTGGGAGTACATTCACCACCCAACATGTTTAGCGTGTTCAGTGGGAGTACAATTTGAGAGTTCTACCCCAATAATGGCCCAGAGCTTCTAACCCAGCCTGGTTGCCCATCCGTGCCTGATGCCTTTTTACCTGCTCAGTTGGCCCGTCAAGCTCTTTCTCCAGCTCCTCCAGCATAGTCACGGCTTGCTCTCCGTTCTCGGGCCGGTGCTCTCGCAGCCAGGCCTGCAGCTCCTCAGGCAGGATGGCCAGGAACTGCTCCAGCACCAGCAGCTCCAGGATCTGCTCCTTGGAGTTCACCTCGGGCCTCAGCCACTGATGGCAAAGCTCCCGGAGCCGGTTCAGAGCCTCCCGGGGCCCAGGCGACTCCTGGTAGCCAAAGTGCCTGAACCGCTGGTGGAAGGTCTCTGGGCTGCAGGAGGTGCTCCAGGGGAGGCTGGAGTCCAGATCACAGATCTGCTCTTCCTCTTCCATCTTCACTATCACGATGCTGTCAGACTCCTCTGAAGGTTGTGGATGGAGTGAGGACTTTCTCAATTTTGCAGACATTTGGACTGGAAATAAATAAGTTGGCTTTAATCTTCAGGGAGGTGAGCTTTCCTTAAGGACACTCCTTAAATACGATTAAACAAACAGGTAGAAACAAGACACAGACACGTTTCTTAGAAATACAACACTGGGGGCACCTGGTGGCTCAGTAGGTTAAGCCTCTGATTCTTGATTTCAGCTTAGGTCATGATTTCAGGTTCGGTTTGTGAGATCAAGGCCTGCAGAGTTGGCTTGGGATTCCCTCTCTCCCTCCCTCTCTCTCTGCCCCTCCCCCATGCATGCTCAAAATAAACAAACTTTTTTTTTTTAATTTAAAAACAAAGAAACGTAACACTGTTACAGAAAGTACTGCCCTTAATCTTAACATAAACCATGCTTTCAAAGAATACTTCCTTAAGAGAATTGAAGAGCTAAGATGGCATTAATTCATATGCATGAGTAATTCCCAATTTATTCTGAAAATCTTGCACATAAGGCTGACTAAATATCACAATAAGAGATCAGCCAGGATTGTGCAGGAACTCCTGGAGAACAGAAATAAGGGAAGCTTGAGAAAAATTATGACTCTGGGGCACGCTCAAACAGCCAATTAATTTTTTCTAGCCTGTTGCAAAGAGCATTAAGAAATAGTCTCATGAGAGAAGTATTCATGTGGATTTCTTTTCAACACTTACTATTAAAAAGTATTAAATAAAACATTAAGTTTAATACTATTGAACAGCATTAAAACAATACTATTTTGACATTAAAGGAACTATTTAAAAGAAAAAGTAATTGTACATTCCCTAATCTTAATGTGATTCTATTTTTTCATATTCACTTCTACTTCCCATCCATAACATCTGCATTATTTGCCTATCTCTTTAGTGTAGAATATTTAGGTTGTTTCTAAGTTTGACTACCATAAATAATTATGGGAGGCACATTTTCAGGAATATATTTTTCTCCTTTCAAATTATTCAAGGATATCCCAAGGACTTGGCTTGCTGGGGTCAAAGCAGAGCGGCAAATATCTTGCTAGGTACTATCAAAGGAATTACTGAAACGATTGTTCACCAATTCACAATGTCAACAGCAACTCAGTGATGTAATTTCTCCAGGTATCATGAGCTTGTCAGCAGGAAGGGGGTGGAAAGACACTTCTAGCACTATATGCATCACTGATCACTGATGGCTGATTACAAAATCTTATAGGTGACCCGATTTTTCTTTTTTATGCAGTTGACCTGAACAAGACCCGTGGCTTCTTAAAACTCTAGCAGGTGAGAGACAACGTTACCAAGTAAATAGAAGAACGTTATATACTCTGCTATGCAGCAAATGATAACAGCTGACACAGAGTATTAACCATGTGCCGAGCACTGTTCTCAGCACCTTAAAGAGAAACTCCTTTAAACCTTCTCAAAAGTCCTGCAC
This sequence comes from Herpailurus yagouaroundi, assembly GCF_014898765.1. NCBI lineage: Eukaryota > Metazoa > Chordata > Mammalia > Carnivora > Felidae > Herpailurus > Herpailurus yagouaroundi. Next base: position 38,138,011 of record NW_024412397.1, on the reverse strand, counting down.
GCTTACTTCCATGCCTGCCTTGTAGATGAGGAACCTGCCAAGCTCAGGTAGAGTGACCACGGGCAAAGGGGCAGGGATGGGGCCTGATTCCGGGCCATCCACTTACCCACAGTGCTGCGTGGTCAAGAGGCCGGGGGCAGGGGTCCGGGTGCCGAGAAGGAGCAGCAGACCCAGATGATCCTGCGCCGGGGGAGAATCTAGGGTCGAGACCTGGGCGGCGGGAAAGGTTGAGGCCATGAGTTCGGACGCCGTCTGGGAGCGTTACATTGAGGGACTCTAAACTAAAAGCCTCTGGAAGTCACGGAGAGAGTGGCGGCCGGCACGCATTCTGCCTCTTCAGCACCTGCAGCCGCGTGCCACCTCCACAGCTGCTCTCGGCGCTACACAGGAGACTGGGAGACCGAACCGCCAACACACGCGCGGGTCTGTGACCAACGGGCTCCCTCCCTGGAGGGGAGGCTTCGCCGAGAGCCCGGAAAGCGGGGTGCTACGGCGGAGGACCGACGCTCACCCCAGCCACCCCTCCTCCAGCGGGGCCGAGTCGCCGCAGGTTGGCGCCGGAGGGTCTCCGGACGCGTAGCCCACCTGCCCCACCCCGCCCACGCCTCTCCCGCGCGGGGCCCCGGCCCCGCGAGACCGCGGGCCGCGCGCGGGCGTTGAGGACGCTGCGCGGAGGCCAGGTGAGCGCGCGCCGGCGGGGAGCCGAGAGTGTTCGGCTGTGGCGGCAGGCGCCGCGGGGCTGCACAGGGAGGACGAGGGGAGGGGGGTCCCGGCGCGCGGCTAGGGGGCCTAGAGGTGCAGGACCGGCTGAGGGCCGAGGGAAACGCCGGGGGGTGACAGGAGCGGGCGTGAAGAGGGGTTGTGCGGAGGGACGGGCTGGGAGGGCGGCCTCAGGGTGTCGTCGAGGTCCGCGCCACCTCCTCCCAAACCCCGGGTGAGGACGCCTCTCCATGCAGCCTAGGGGTTCAGAGGGGGCCTCGGCTCTCACCTCCCGACGGGGAAGAGCGACCCCGCGATTTCCGGAAGATGCCGGGAAAGCGCCCGGTCGGAAGCTGCTTCCGGTCCTCGCGGCTGGGTTGGGAGCCGGCCCGGGTTGAGGGAGCGGTTGCCATGGAGACGAGTCGCCGCCGCAGGAGGCTTTTGGTGAGGCGACTTCCGAGTTAGCGGAAGGCGATAACCCCGACGGTTGGGAATGCGACTGCTCCGCATACCGGTTCACAAAACCCGGGGTGGTTGTTTTTCAGAGTGCTTCTACTTGGGTTATTCCATTTACTTCTTCATTAACCCGGTAAAGTTATTCCCACTTAACAAAAAAATAAGTCCAAAGGTTTCGTGACTTGCCCAAGATCACAGAGAGGAAAGACTCCTTAGCTTTCTGCCTTTCAGTTCAACCTGCCTCTAATACCATCCGCGCTACTGGGGTTGGTTGTACTCCAAGTAGTACTGTTTTAAGGAAAAGATTTGACGCCACCCCCGCCCCCACCCCACTCTTTCACGGGAGAACCTAATGGCCCTTAAAAAGGTGACAACCCACCTACACACATATTTTGGCACCAATATATACGTCTATATTTCCTCAGATAACCTTTTAAGTAAATTTAAAAATGTGAGGCCACAACCCCACATATTGGCTTCCTCTTCCACCTACTTTCCATAGGGACTCCTGGAAAATGTAGTTGTAGAGGGAAGTAGGGAATTAGGGAGAGAACAGAGACGCTTGAAAACCACTTGGTAATAAACAACAATAAGAAAAAAAAAACCACACCTTTTGGTATGACCTCTCCCCTCCCCCGCCCCTCCTGCGCCAAGTATGCCCTTACCAGAGTCCGAAATGATGAGAGAAAAGGCTGCTTTATTCCAACTGTACCAGACCTAAGGGTTAGGGGAGAAACTTGTCGCTTAGTTAATCTACAATGACATTAAATTTGAAGAAATTCTTGCACCAATAGGGGACTTTCACAGGATAAGATTTTTTGTTGAGGCAGCTACTAATACAAATAGCAAGACAGTCCAAAAGTGCGGAAGGGAATGTGTTCACTCTGATGGTGGGTAGGTTAAGTTAGTCAAGGCAATGAGGCATCCGAAACAGGAGCAGTCAATTTCTGACAGTGGTGTGAAGTCATAGAAGGTAGTTTAAGGAGAAAATGGACAGTAATTGAAGGCTGCAAAGAGAATAAGGTACTATTCATGGGTTTGAATTCTACCAAATATCCAGATCATCCCAGAAGATGAAGCTAAGAAAAAAGTAAAACAGTGTTTATAAAACGTTTTATAGTGTAAGGGGAGCCTGGGTGGCTCAGTTGGTTAAGCCTTATACTTCAGCTCAGGTCATGGTGTCATGGTTGGTGAGTCGCAGCATCTCATGGTTGGTGAGTTGCGGGGTTGGTGAGAGCCCCGCATCTGGCTCTCTGCACTCAGGCTTTCTGCTGTCAGTGCAGAGCCTGCTTCGGATAGAGTGGAAAGTTAGCAGAAATAAGGTCCTAGTAGAAAGATCATCTGCTAAGTACCAGATGGGTGATACTCACTGAGAATTCAAACGTCAGACACAGATTTTTGCTCTTTAGGAGCTGATAGGCTAATAAAGAAGAATGGTATATAGATTGACTATTCTAAACAACATGGTAGCTGTTCTGATGGAGCTAACTACAGGATACTATAAAAGCACAAAGAAGGTGTTGGGGGGGAGGGTGGAGAGAGTGGGATTGGAGTTGTTGGGGAAAGCTGAGTGCCATGTAGTCGAAACTGAGGGACCAGTGAAATTTTATATTTGCTGGGATTGAAGGATGGCAGGCCATGAGTGGCTAAGGATGAGGATGAAGAAATAAGAAGTTTCGAAAGATGTGGCAGGCCAGGTAAAAGGCTTTGAACTAAAATTTTAATCAGGGTCTTCTGAAGTAAAGTCTGCCTGAGTAGTAAAGAAACTTCAGGTTTCTGAAGTAAAGTCTGCCTGAGATTCTTAGCATAAACCGTTTTACCAAACATTCTGAAGATGCTCAGACAACCCGAAGATAATATACACCTTCCCAGTATGCATTCCTTGATGATCAATAAGGACTGGGTTCTAACTCCCATTCCCCAGTGAATGATCTGCTGCTGAATAAAGTTTGAGCTTTAAGTAAAGATTTTTCGAGAAAATGTCCCCAAACTGAAAGACGAGTATTCACAGATTAAAAGGGCCAGCGCTTTGCATGCACCACACAAGGGATGAAGACCTGTATCATTCTGGAATTTCCTAAAATACAGGACATGGGGCGCCTGGGTGGCGCAGTCGGTTAAGCGTCCGACTTCAGCCAGGTCACGATCTCGCGGTCCGGGAGTTCGAGCCCCGCGTCGGGCTCTGGGCTGATGGCTCGGAGCCTGGAGCCTGTTTCCGATTCTGTGTCTCCCTCTCTCTCTGCCCTTCCCCCGTTCATGCTCTGTCTCTCTCTGTCCCAAAAATTAAAAAAAAAAAAAAAAAAAAATTGGAAAAAAATTAAAAAAAAAATACAGGACAAATTTGAGATCCTAAAAGCTTCCAGAATCTAAGGAGCTGCAAGCTAAAATTTGAAAAACAAGATGATTATTAGACTTCTCAGTCTAGAAGATAATGAACAATGCCATCAAAATCTTGAGGAAAATTAATTTCCAAATTAAACACAGCTGAATCATATTCAAAGTAGGAATAAGGACATTTTCAGACATGCTAAGTGTTAAAAAAAAAAAAAAAGTTCCCTCCCATGCATCCCTTCTCAGGAGGCTACTGGAAGTCTGCCCTAAAGAGAGAGTAATCCAAGTAAGACAACACGGATAGGGGATTCAACATAGTAGGTAATGAGGGAAATTGTTGAGAGGGTGATAAAGGAGATCCCAGGAGACAGATTTGGAGTTAAGAAGTAGAGGGATGGAGTGCTCAAGGCACATGCCTCAATGGGGGAATAATAGTGCAGATAGAGTACTGGGTATGTTTGTTATATTCCAATGCTGAGAGATTGATACTTCAAGTTGAAAGTTAGTGATTCTGGCAGGATAAGTGATTGATAGAAGACGAAGCAAAGGGCGGAAGCAGCACTCATTTATCATTAAGTTCAGGCAAACAGAATGGTGTGCAAGAAATTTAGGGTACATTAGAAGGCTTAGCTATGGATAATGCTTACCTAGTCATTATAATATGAACACTGAAATTTGATCTAACCAAGTATATTGGGAGGTTTGGGGGAAAGGGAGGAATGATAATTCTGTGTATGAGGGAAGTGTGGCTGCATAAGAGAGCTAAATCCTTATATTTCATAATATGAACTTAATATGTAAAAGTGAAATATGAAAAGAAATAGCCGTCTTAAATTTTTTAGAACGTGTAAGTAAATCCCCACAGAAACAGCTATAAGAGTGGAAAGGGGATGTAGTCCTGCAAAGCAGGACTTAGTGGTGGAGGGGAGAGGGGACTGCTCTTGTCCATTCTAGGTCTTCTAGACCAATTTGAATTTTTAATTACATATACTATAACATCAATTATAGAGAATAAACTATAATTGCACCTCCCCTTCCCTTTAAGCCTTTTTAATTAAGTTTATTTATTTATTTTTGAGAGCGAGAGAGCAAGTGAGCAGGGGAGGGGCAGAGAGAAAGGGACAGAGAGAATCCCAAGCAGGCTCCACACTGTCATCACAGAGCCTGATGGCAGGTCTCTAACAAATGAACTGTGAGATGAGGACCTGAACCAAAACCAAGAGTCGGATACTTAATCAGATGCTTAACCGATTGAGCCACCTAGGTGCCCCAGAAGGTTATTTATTTTTGAGAGAGAGAATGAGCAGGGGAGGGGCAGAGAGAGAGGGGGACAGAGGATCCAAACAGGCTCTGAGCTGACAGCGGAGAGCCTGATGTGGGGCTCGAACTCACAAACCATGAGATCATAAGCTGAGCCAAAGTCAGACACTTAACCGACTGAACCACCCAGGTGCCCTCCCTTTAACCCTTGTATAAAGAAGCTTCCACCCTTATCCATTCACTGTCTTCCCTACTGCCATATATGATTAACTTACTTTCATCCTTCTCAGCATTTCACATTATTTACAACAGTACTTCTTCCCCTTTGAATTTTGTCCTTCATTAGTCCTCTGTCCTTCTAAACACAGTGGTTCTTCTTGTTCTGCAATCCCACATACAATTAGTGTTCTTGTTCTGTCTTTGGTTCCTGTAGTTTTCATGTTATAGGCTCTCTTTGGGCCAGCTCATGTACTTCCACCTATAAGCCTTTAATTACCAACCCTGAACTAACGAGTACCAATTTATATCTTGAGACCGATCCTCTTCTTGAGCCTCCTCCCCATAGAGGTGACTTTATGAAACATGACTACTTGTTTGTTTCACAGGCACCTTAAACTAAATGTGAGTTCTTCTTCACTTCCTCTACACTCGCCTCTTTTTCCTCTTTTTCTCCTGGACTAGTACCACGATCCCCCCAGTAGAAATCTGGGATCTTCCAAGATGTGTCTGTCTGTTTCACTCATGTACATGTCAGACAGGATCTGTGTCCCATTCATCCTTGTGTTCTCTTGTCATTTGTTCCCTTTAACATAATTAGCACATTGATCTCTAGTTAATGTATGCTCCATAAATATGTGGATAAAACGAGGATCAAACTGATAAAAGGGGCAGTTTCTGAAAATTAACAAAGACTGTTCAGATAGATTTAAAGGCTTAGTAGTTACCAGGAGGACAGATAATCTGCAAGAAGGAGAGCCCATTGGATCAGAGAGCTGCTGCAGGTAGATACGTTGCAATAAAAGCATAATGGCTCATGACATTTTAATATGAAGAGATAGAGATAATAAATTTCATACAGTACTGAAAATCCATATCTGGTGCAACAGTAAAGCCTAATAAGAAGAGAGATCTATGGTAGAATTTCAGAGTCTGCTATATAACCTTGGGTGTTTAGCACGCTGCCCATATAGAATCTTGATTCTCACCTTTCTTCCAGGGCATAGGGCTTCAAATATTCATTTGTGAGTTGGTTCTTCCCAGACTGGAACTAAACATTTGGTGATAACCTGATTTGGTGCTGCATTAGTCTCCCAGGGCTGCCATAACAAATTACCATGAACTTGGTGGCTTCAAATAATAATTTATTATTATCTCATGGTTCTGGAGATTAGAAGTCTGAAATCAAGGTGTTGGCAGGTCCATGCTCCCTCGGAAAGCTCTACAGAAGATTTCTTCTTTAATTCTTTCCAACTTCTCATGGGTGCCAGCAATACTGCATCGTTTCAATCTCTGCCTCTGTCATCACATGGACTTCTCTAAGTGTGGCTCCATGTTTCATCTCCTTTTAAAAAGCCACCAACTGGGGCACCTGGGTGGCGCAGTCAGTTAAGCGTCCGACTTCAGCTCAGGTCACGATCTCACGGTCCGTGAGTTCGAGCCCCGCGTCGGGCTCTGGGCTGATGGCTCAGAGCCTGGAGCCTGTTTCCGATTCTGTGTCTCCCTCTCTCTCTGCCCCTCCCCCGTTCATGCTCTGTCTCTCTCTGTCTCAAAAATAAATAAAAACGTTTAAAAAAAATTAAAAAGCCACCAATCGTTGGATTTAGGGCCCACCCTCATCCAGTCTGACCTCATCTTAACTAATTGCATCTGCCCCCAAAATGTACTTTTCTAAAGAAGGTCACATTCTGAGTTTCCAGGTGGACATGAATTTTGGGAGGACACTATTCACCCCATTACAATGCCTTTGATAGCTAGCAGTTTATTGAAATTCATCCTTTGCTGTCTGTAAACATGAAATGGACCTTTTACATATTTTTCCTTTGCCAACAAGCATAATGTTATGAATTGTCAGTGGGAGGCTCTGGAGAGACTTTGCAGGGGAAAGGGGCTTCCCTTCCTGGTTCCAGTGTGCTGACTGTACAGACTCAGCGTGTAGCTCTCCTGGATCCAGCAGGAGATTGCCCTGGCAGCAATTTTCTCCTGCACCCTCATGGGCAGTTTCATAGCAGAGTGCCTCTAGTGAGATAACCTCCAGTAAATGACTTTTGCTTGCACTCTGGAGAAAAGACTTCCAGCAAGTTCCATTACCCTGGAACAATAGAGACATATCTGCTATGTGGTGAGCCATGGCCATGCAGTGTAGAGGAGACTTCTAATAATCAGGCTGATACTCCATGGATATAAATCAGTCTTTTAACCTAGTAACCCTGTGCTTGCTCGGTGAGCTGTAAAGCGGCCACAATGGCAGGGATGGAAGCTATGCATGGGGTTCAAAAATGTGGACTTCCCCTATCCAGTGCTGACCTGTCTAACATTACTGCTGAGTACTTAATCTGTCAACAGAAGAGACCAACAGGAGGCCCCTCATATGGCACCACTTCCCATGGGGACCAACCAGCCACCTGGTGGCAGACTGATTACACTGGGCCTCTTTTTTTCATAGAGGAGGCAGAGAGACATCCTCACTGAATATACATGTTTTCTGAATATGGATTTGCCTTCCCTTAACATAATACTTCAGCCAGGCGTACCATCTGTGTACTTGCGGAAGTATTTATGGAATGCTTTATCCATCGTCTTGGTATTCTGCACAGCATTGCCTCTTATCTAGGAGCTCATTCCACAGCAAAGGAAATACGGCATGGGGCTTATGCTTATGGAATCATCTGGTTTTACTCACATATTCTATCACCTAGGAGCAGATGGCCTAATTTAAAGTTGGAATGGCTCATTGAAGCCTCAGTGGTGGTGCCAATTGGGAGACAATACCCCAAAACAATGTGATTCTGTCTCACAGAATACAGTAGATGCTTTGAATCAGCAACTGTTATATAGTGTTTTCTCTCTCATAGCCAGAACACATGGATCTGGGCATCAAGGGGTAGAAGTGGGAGTGGCTGCTCTCACTCTTAAACTCAATAATCCATTTGCAGAATTATTCTTGCTGCCCCAGAAACCTTGAGGAATGTCGTTATGGAAGTCAGTCTCCAAAGGGAGGAATGCTTCCACTAGCAGACACAATGGTTCAATTGAATTGGAAAGTGAGAATGCCTCCTGGACATTTTAGACTTCTTAGGCCATTGAACCAACTGGAAAAAAAAAAAAAAGTCACTCTAGGTGAGGTGCGTAAACTTGAGTTGCTGTACAATGCAGATAAGAAGGACTATGAAGCCAAAAGAGTTGCCTGGAGGTACCTACGAGTAAGGGTTTGGATCACTCCAGCTGAATTTCTGGCTGAGGATGGGGGAAATGTGGACTGGGTAGCGGAAGAAGGAAGATGGAGATATCATTGACAGCCTCACAGCAAATCACGGAAACCGTGACAGTAATAGCTTTGTATATTTCCTATTTGTTTATTATATATGTTGTTTATTTTATGTGCCAACCATTTTCTTCTATTTCCTTCCCATTGCTATTTTATGTATGTATAGGGGAAAGCTAACTTCACAATTTCTTCATTAGGTAACAGAATTTGAGGAGTAATTAAGATTATCAGTGATGGATACATTGACTGTTGGGACTGTGCTCTCCATATTTTGAGGAAAAGGTAAGAACTTTACCTTTACAACTACTAGATAGTTGTATTTTGTCACAAGAAAAATTGGAATTGTGTTATTGATGTACAAAAGTTCAAAAATGTATGGAAGGGTGCACATGGAAGCTGAATAGCGAGAGGGCTAGCCTCATTTGTATCACTGCTTTTGCTTGAGCTGTTCTTTCAAATTTGAGACATGGCTTATTTTCACCATGAAGTTTCTTCCAACTACCTTACCCTATAGTGATTTTCCTCTCTCATGTCCCTGAAGAACTTGACTACATCACACATTTAGCACCTAATTATACTCTGAATGTAATTTTCATCTAATTATTTGATGTATTATACTGCCTTTCCACCAGTTCCAGCCCTCTAGATCCTGAGCTGTTTTAGGACTGTGTCTGTCTCTCTCTTTTTTTTTTTCATTATCCATCAAAAACACACGTATGAATATGCACTCAATGATTACCTCTTAATTAAATAGCTGTCCTTCCTCACTTGCTGCACTGGTTAATGTGCTTCTTGCTCCAAATTCAGTTTCAGTTAATACTGTGTTTCCCAACCTCATTTGACTGAAGAGTACTTTTTAGGTTTATTTGTTTTTGAGAGAGACAGAGACAGTGTGAGCAGGGAAGAGACAGAGACAGAGGGAGAGAGAATCCCAAGCAGGCTTCATGCTGTCAGCACAGAGCCCAATGTGGGGCTCGAACTCACAAAACCATGAGATCATGACCCGAGCTGAAACCAAGAGTCAGAAGCTTAACTGACTAAGCCACCTAGGTGCCCCAACTAGAGGGTACTTTTGACATTAATATGCAATTTCTCAAAACCACTTGGGAATTAAACAAAATTTCATCCTGGGTGTCCCAATCCATTGAGTGTCTGACTTTGGCTCAGGTCATGATCTCATGGTTTGTGAATTTGAGCCCCACTTCAGATCTTCTGTTGCCCCTCTCTGCCCCTCCCCCACTTGCACTTTCTCAAAAATAAATACACATTAAAATTTTTTCATCAGTTTTTGTTTGACATGTAGCAATGACTTATGTAAAATATTTTATCATTACATATTTTATCATTACATTCTTTAAAAAATATACTCTATAACATTTGTAATTTAACTTTTTCCCATTACTTAAAAATAATTATGTAGGGGCGCCTGGGTGGCGCAGTCGGTTAAGCATCCGACTTCAGCCAGGTCACGATCTCGCGGTCCGTGAGTTCGAGCCCCGCGTCGGGCTCTGGGCTGATGGCTCAGAGCCTGGAGCCTGTTTCCGATTCTGTGTCTCCCTCTCTCTCTGCCCCTCGCCCGTTCAGGCTGTCTCTCTCTGTCCCAAAAATAAATAAACGTTGAAAAAAAAAATAAAAAAAAATAATAATTATGTAAAAAGAATTAAAATGACATACTGTAGTTCTTCAAAAAATTAAAAATACTGTATGATCCAGTAATTCCACTTCCGTGTATAATCTTAGAAGAATTGAAAACAGAGTCCTAAAGAGATATTTGTACACCCATGGTCATAGCAGCATTATTTACAATAGCTGGAAGGTGAAAGCCAAACAAGTGTTTACTGAGAGATGAAGGGATAAACAAAGTGGCATTTGACATGCAATGGAATATCATTCTGACACATGCTGTGACATGAATGAATCTTGAGGCTATTATGCTAAGTGAAATAGGTCAGTCACAAAAAGACAAACACTATGTAATTCCACGTATGTGATTGGAATCAATAGAGTAGTGAAATTCATAGAGACAGAAAATAGGATGGAGGTTGCCAGGGGAAGGGGAATAGGGAGCTGTTGTTTAATGGGTACAGTTTCAGTTTTGCAAGATGGAAAGAATTGTGGAGATTGTTTGCACAACAACATGAGTATCTACTGTACACTGAATGGTTAAGATGGCAAATTTTATGTTATGCATATATTACCATAATTTTAAAAAATCCAACAGTGTGTAAAATGAAATTTTTAGAGAATATTATTTAGAAACCAGTAAAAGAATACTGACGGAAATTAAAGATAACCTAAATAAATGGAGTGATATCCTGTGTTCATGGGTTAGAAGACCTGATATTGTGAAATGACAGTTTTTTCTAAAATTATCTGTAGATTCATTGCAATCCCAGTAAAAATTGCAGCACTTTTTCTGGAAATTAAAAAACTGATACTAAGGTTTGTATGGAAATGCAAAGAGTTAAGAGGAGCCAAAACACTCTTAAAGGAGAAGAATGAGGTGGTAGGGTTTGCCCTGTTGGCTCCCAAGTTGCATTAAAAGTGTGCAGTAACTAAAACAGTGTATTATTAATGTAGGGATAGTAAACATATCAGTGGAAGAGATTAAAGGTTCCAGGAATAGATTCCCACATACATGGTTATTTGATGGTTGACATGAACAGCGCTGCGGAATAGTGGGTGAAAGATGGTCTTTTATAAATGCTGTTGACTCAATAAAGTATCTATATAGAAAAAGTAGATAAAAATTTAATCCTTACCTTACACCATATACAAAAATAATTTCCAAGTCAATCGTAGACCTAATTGTGAAAAGCAAAACAATAAAGATTTTGGGATGCAATATAGGAAAGCATCTTCAAGGTATTAGAATAAGGAGTGATTTTAAAAACAGGACACTAAAAGCACTAGTCCCAAAGGGAAAAATTATAAACTGGACTTATAAAAATTCTGAACTTCTATTCATCAAAAGACCAAAAAGGCAAGACCAAAAAGGATGATTATTGCTGTACAAAAAATGAGAGGGTAAATAATCTCATTTGAGCGGTAACACTGAAGATAGCTCCAATAATTTTTTCCTTCCTTCCTTCCTTCCTTCCTTCCTTCCTTCCTTCCTTCCTTCCTTCCTTCCTTTTTAAGGAAGCTCTATGCCTAACATAGGGCTTGTAGTCATGATTATGAGAGCACAAGTCACGTGCTCCACCAACTGAGCCAGCCAGGTGCACTGCTCTAATGATTTTTAAAAGTAGTATTGTTGGAGTTTCCAGATTAAAAAAAAAAAAAATTGAAAGGACCTTACTACAGTGTCAGTAGAGAGTTTGATCATTAGTTTTGATAAGTACTTAGAAAACTAGCAAATAGAAAATGAAGCAACATTATGATTTTGCAGGAGCAAAAATGCACAAGGATGTTACCAGAAAGAACATATAATTATACAATACTTCCTGGTTCATCTTCAAACAGTATTTATGAAATCAAAATCATAATACGGTAAAGATTCATTAATATTGTATTGTAACTCTATTTAGATATAATGTAGTTATGTTTAAATATAGAGCAATAGTACGTTAAAGTTAAACATAGAATAACATATTTATATTTAAATATATTTTTATTCATTAGCTCTGTATTGTAACTATTTAGAAAAGGAGGAGGTGATAGGGAAAGAAGTAAATCCGTCTTCCCAAGTGGTGATACAGTGTTCTTTGCTCTCTTCTCCACAAGAGGGCACAAGGTGAATAAGATTTTCAACTCCATTGTTTCACTGGTGGCTTTTGGCTGTTACCAGCCAAGCACCATGTACTTCCGTTTTGGTATTGTGTTCATACTGCTATTGTTAATATCTAAACAACCATCTTTGAGTCCTGGGCGCTGTTAAAGGGATGTCCAGACAAATAAGGCATGATTCAAAGCATTCACAATCTGATGGGGTCACAGAGGGGAAAAGAACAGTACATTTGGAGGACATGCTAAGGGCCCAAGGAGTCCCACAGACCATGAGTTGGGGGTGCTTCTCTGAAGAGGTTGGAATGGTGGGGTGGGGGTGGGGCAATGTCAGTGATGCATTTGGATGAGGCAGTGGGGATGGGATAGCCTGCACATGGAGAGATCACCTGGGAGCGCTGAGGGCCATGGGAATGCAGGAAATAGTACACTAGAAGACTTGGGGGGTGGGGCTGAATGGTTTCACCACCATGACTCTGCCTGCAAACTCTGGGCAGAGTCGGGTCTGTTCTCCCTTCTGTGCCCCTTGCAGCCTGCTATGTTCCCTCAAGGCCCCATGACCTCTACACGCATACCCTGCCCTGCCAACCCCCATGGCTGTCTTTGGGTGTACTTCACCCTCTCACAGAGGCCATTTCCTTGTCCAGGGCCCTTTCCTCTTAGAGACTGGAGCTTTCCTTCAGGCCTCTCCTGCTCATCTGAAGGTTTGCTCTCATATATCAAACCTAGGCTAACTTATGCAGGACCTCTAAGCTCTTGTGACCTCTGACATGGTTGTTGTTCTTCTTAGCCTGTTTCCTTCCTTGAGACTCCCTGGTCTCTTACTCTCTCCTCTCCCACCACCGGCATTGTCCTCCTTCTTTCCCCATGGTATGACATCTGTCACCTGGTTAGCTCACCCCTCTCAAGGCCTGGAAACAGGCTGACTCCCAAGATCCACGGGGTTCTCTTGAATATGGCTGACACTGTTTCCACATCTCCATTTTTCCTTTTGTGGCCTCTGCACGCCCTACTTTTGGGATCTCAATTGAATTCAAGCAATGGCTCTGCTCTTGAACTCTGGACTTGAGAAGTAGAAAAGGCATGTAACTACCCTTTCAGGTGTTCCTAGGAGAGGATTTTTAACTGAGCTTGTCTTCTGTGCAGTATAATGGTGTCATGGAAATCACACCAAACCAGGGATCATAATGCACAGGCTGTCCTCCTGGTGCTGTCCTTCCTGGCCAGGGCACCTGGGGCAAGTGAATTTACCTCTTGGAGTCTCAGTTTCCTAGCCTGTAAAATGAAGGCAATGGTGAGACAATGGTAATTACCTCATAGGAATGTCCTGAGAAATAAATGAGGTAATAAATGAAGTAGTATTTCCTAAGTGTCTACCCTAAAAAATGTAGCTGTTATTATTACTACTATTATTTCTTCCTCTGTGAAAGTCAAGGGAAGACTGAATGATCTCCAAGAGGCTCCTTCTAAGTTGGTCAAATATGACTTGCCATATGTGCTGATCATGTTTTATAACTCAGTCCTTATAGCTTCTCTGATCTCCTTTCCTTCTCTGGCAGCTCCCACCTCATCCCAGTCCTTAGAACACCTCTGTAAACATCTCTTTGTACTAAATTTCTCTCTGTTTGAAAGAGTGAGTTGTTTCAGTGCTAAGTGCAGTGGCTTCACCATCTGGGGAGTCAGCCCCAGGCACCTGGGGCACACAGACCAAACCGGAGGAGTCACTACCATTTCTGCTCACGTTTGAGTTTCTAGGTATGAAAATGGGCCAAAAGATGCCATATTGGTTGCCGTGACAAACCACCTGTTGTATACAAATGTTTTTGTTTCTATCCTGGAGCAAAATCTCATACAGCCTGCAACGGAGGCAGCTTTTCTGGGCCTGAGGAAGGGCTGAACCTTCAGTGATGTGTTAAACTGATCCGGTTGCCTAGTCCTCTTTAGGACATGTCTGGTTTTTGGCTTTTGCTGACTTCCTGCTGCAGAAGAACAGCAGCCATGAGCAACAATAGCAGCCACGAGTAAACTGGTTGTTCACTGCACGTGCAGTCAAGCATGGCAGGATTTGAAAGTGGAGCTAGAGTTGGCCCAGTTCAGGCTGAACGATGGGTGCTGCTTTCCCAAGTGACGGTCAAGACTACTTACAAAGGAGGTTTCCAAAAATTGGTTCTGTGATGCCAGCTAACCTCTTTTTTTTTTTTTCCAATATGTGAAATTTATTGTCAAATTAGTTTCCATACAACACCCAGTGCTCATCACCAGCTAACCTCTTATCTCTGGCCTAGAAAAGAGGTTTAAGAGCTGCTGGTGGTGCTGGCCTCAGCCTATGCTGTGGAAGAAGGAATCAGGGGGGGCTGCATGGGAGGGGCCTGTGCTCCCACAGTTTGTAGGAGCACAGGGAATATGGATTTTCTAAGGACCAGGCTTGGGTCACTCAAGTGAGAAAGCTGGCATGGGATTATTTGATATCCCAACCAAGAAGGCTGCCTGACAAGCAGGACCCCACAGCAGAGTAAGGTCGGACACTCCATCAGACACATAAAGGTTGAGGAACGGGTCTTGAGTGACTGGCCGGGAAAAGATCCCCAGACACTGTGGAATCTCTGAAAGCCCCACAAAATTACCTCAGGGAGGAAAGTGCTTGTTTCATGGGGACAGCTGACGACAGATCATCAATGGAATTCCAAGTCGTGTGAGAGCTTTCCTGCCCTACTTTCGCCTCCACCCTGGGTGGGGTCAAAAACCAAGGCAAAGGGTGGAGTGAAAGTCATGAAAGAGGTTGGAGAGAAAAGAAGAATCTATCAGGATTTTCCCCTGCAGGTGACCTGGCAGAGGAGGTAAAACCCAGCCCAAACATGAAGTTTAAAGTTTATTATTATTATTATTATTATTATTATTATTATTACCACACTTTAATGATTCTGCAGTGACTAGAGAACCTTTTGTTACTCTTAGGAGTTTCCCAAGTGTCTCTCCACAGGGCACGGAAGAACCAACCCCACCATAGGGGAAAAGCGTGATACTCTCTGACCCCCATCTCCATGAAGCCTGTTTGCTCCACAGAAAAGCCAGGCTGGCATTGGATGCCAGAGTTAGGAGTCCATGGAGTGGCCATAAGGAGTGGCGGCAGCTCTGGGCTTTATTCTCTTGTCGGATCCTGCCCCCAAGAGTGTTCCTGCCCTACTCCTAGGAGCAGAGGGCTTTCACTTCTCCCAGAAGCAGTGGATCTCACCCAGAAAAGCTTCAAATGGGATGGGGGAGTAAAGGAGAAGGGGGAAGATGTGAAATAGGCTGTTCAGAGGAAGGGGATGTGAACTTGTCTAAGGAGTATGGTGAGCTTGGCTGGCAGGACTGGTGCTCATTTGAGATCTGTGGAAGAACTTTCCCGGCTGTGACACCACTGTCTCTGTTACCTGCTCCTCAGGTCTGATGGCTGAATGGTTCTGGTTAACCAGCACTGGGGTAGAGAAAAGCTGCAAGGTGATGAAGGATAGCAGAAGGCAAGTGGTGATGTGCTAGACCACAGATTGTCCAAGCCAGATGAGGAAGAAAATGAAACATTGGCCCTGCCCTCCATGTCCTGTGGGTCCAAGTATTGGAGCTGGAATTTTGCAGAGTGGGAACCACAGGAGATGATGGCTTTTGAAGGTGGTACATTCACTTGTGAAAATAAGATCTGGGGTTAAGCTGTGGGCATTGGTAGCGAGCTGTTCTGGAAGGAGTGGATGGTTGTGGAGATAATGAAGGACTGAGAAGCCAGAGTGTGGTGTTTCATCCATGGTATGGAAGGACAGCAGAAGGGTGGAGAGGACTGGGTCAGTCAGTCAGGGGCTAAAGTCACTGCATAATAAGGAGATGAGTAGAAATCAGCCACAAGGAGAGTCATATGTTGATAAAGTCTTCAGGGCATGAGCCTTTAGGGAGCTCCACTGCAAGGGAGGGGAAATAGATTGGAAACAGATCTGGATGGTTGGAGTGACTGGAAGTCTGCAGTTTTATCCAGCTAATAAGCTCTAGTCCTTTCACCACACACACACACACACACACACACACACACACACACACAGGCTCAGCTGAGCTGACCGGGGTCTAGAACAAACTGACCTTACCCTCTACCCCCATCACTGATGCCCTCCAAGGGCTCTTAAGACAGGACGTGCTGCAGAAGGAGTGAGGCAGGTATG
Source organism: Herpailurus yagouaroundi (assembly GCF_014898765.1). Classification (NCBI taxonomy): domain Eukaryota; kingdom Metazoa; phylum Chordata; class Mammalia; order Carnivora; family Felidae; genus Herpailurus; species Herpailurus yagouaroundi. The sequence goes on along the minus strand of NW_024412397.1, from coordinate 38,121,871 downwards.
GCCTGGCATGGTTTCCCTCAACCCTTCTGCCCTCCATCCTTCATTTGAGGTAGACAATTATTTGCCTGGTGCAGGGGCTGGCAAAGTGCCACATCAGTGCTCTCCAAGTGGCTCTTCATAGCTGATGGGTGGCTGAGGCTGGCAATTAGACATAATCATGTTTGATAGGTCCTGGTGTTTGAACCAGCAGCCATAGAAGGATAATGTCCTCCATCATTTCTCTGTATGACATACACATGTATAAAGCAAGCTGGAACAAATGCATCTGAATGGCTCATTCCCCCCAGGGAGGGGAGTTTCAACATATAAATCATACTTCTCTTAGAACTTTGAGACAATGAAGCCTTATTCAGTGCTCTAGCTTGATATACTGCTCTGTGCTTGCCTGAAATATCAGATGTTATAATTTGTCTGTGGGAATGCATTGCCTTGCATATTTTACATTTCCCCTATTCTGGATCCACAGTGATACTGACTTGTCGGTGTTTAGGTGCCACACCTGGAAGCAGCAGCCATGTCATTAACATCCCCATTCTCTTCCAACTAACCTAATTCTCTTCCCTAGCAATCTGCTCAGGGTCTAGTCCAAGGCCTGGCACACACCCCCGGTCTACAGAGTCTTCATTCTTCACTCCCATCCCTCCATCAAGGTTGAGGTCCTCAAAGCCACAGGAGCCCATGAGTTCTACTGGAAGAAGAGAAGGGGCTGGGACAAAGCCTCCAGGACCATCACCGAAACCGAGAAGGAACACAAAGAGGGGCAGAAAGCGAGTGGAGGGGTGAAAGAGAAGCGGGGGAAGAGAAGGGTATGGGTCTGCAGTGTCACACACTGTCCATGTAAGCAGGACAAGACCTAAAGGGCAGTTGCAGGAGCTGGTGAGAGATGCTCAGGGAGGCTTGGGGTGGGGTAGAGAAGCCAGATCACAATCAGGCTAGGTGTGAAGAAACAGAAGAGGCAAGTACAGACAGTTCTTTCAACAACTCTGGCTGAGAAAGCGTGGGGAGAAACGGGGCAATAAGTGCAGGGAAGGTGTCTTTATGATGGGTGAGGTTTGAGCAGTGACAAAAAGCCTGCTTTATGTTTAAATGCTCCTTGGTTGTAGCATGTTAAGGCCAAGGTGGTAATGAGTCAGTCATTGGGAGGGACGCTGACGGAGTTCCACCTCTGATAAGAATGTTATCGCACCTGATGACATGTGTATCATAGGGCCAGTGGTTCTTAGCGAAAGTCCCACTCTAGGATCCTCTGGGCTGGCGAGTGTCCAGTATCTGATTATTTGCAAGCACTACAGGTGGATGGCAAAAAAAAAAAAAAAAAAAAAAAAGTATAAATAAATAACAAGGAAAGAGGAGAAAATAACTCAGAAAAATCTTCATGTAACTGAAAATTACTTCTTTTTAAAAATTTTTAAAAAGTTTATTCATCTTGTGAGAGAGAAAGCACAGGAAGAGCAGGGAGAGAGAAAGACAGAGAATCCCAAGCAGCGTGGAGCCCAATGCGGAGCTCAAACCCATGAACAATGAGATAGTGACCTGAGTAGAAATCAAGAGTCCAATGCTCAACCAACTGAGCCGCCCAGGCACCCCTCTTTTGTTTTAATTTTAATAGGTTTGATTTTTAATTTTTTACAATATATTTTAATATCTATCCTTATAAATAGCAAGTGCTCAATAAAATTATTTTAAAAGGCTGCTTTATGTATTCTGTACTATAAATATATCATAATTTATTTAACAAACCTCTGTTATCATACATTTAGTTTGTGTTTTATTTTGTTATCAATATATGTCTCTACATCTATTCCCATATCTGTTTTTAAACTTTTTTTAATGAAAAATTACTGGCAAACACAAAAGTAGAGAGTAGGGTGGCAAGTTACCACTTATCCATCATCCAATTTCAATAATTATCAAAATATTGACTTTTTAAAAAATGTTTATTTCTTTTTGAGAGAGAGAGAGAGAGAGAGCGAGCAGGGGAGGAGCAGACAGAGGAATACAGAGGACCTATAGTGGGCCCTGCACTGTCTACAGCGAGCCTAACGCGGGGCTTGAACTCAACGAACCATGAGATTGTGACCTGAGCCAAAGTCAGATGCTCAACCGACTGAGCCACCCAAGCACCCCAAAAATTACTTCTAAAAGTCTACCAACACCAAAAGTTAACTATATTGGATTTAAAAACAAGTATCAACCCCCCCAGAGCTCTGAAGAGGCTTGCGTAGAGCCCAAGTGTTCTATGGATATCCTAGGGGAATGATCCCAATTTTAGGAGATAGGCAAGCTATAGTTAGAGTGTATCTGATGACTAGAGACACCTAGTCATAAACACATGCATCAGTCCCGGGGAAAAAGAGGGTGTGGAGGTTGGCACTTGCTGGTTATAGGCAAAAGAGGTTAACTTGGAAAAAAGTGGGTCTATTTTATTGCACTATAAGTTATCAGAGAATGATTTCAGGATGGTGAATGTCTTGGTAAAAATGTGATCAAATGACATCATGCCTCAAAAAACAAAAAACCAAAAAAAGTAAAATTAAGGGGCACCAGGGTGGTTCAGTTGGTTAAGTGTCCAACTCATGATGTCAGCTCAGGTCATGATCTCATGGTTCATGAGATCAAGCCCTGCATCAGTCTGTGCACTGACCTTGGGATTCTCTCTCTCTCTCTCTCTCTCTCTCTCTCTCTCTCTCTGCCCCTTCCCTGATCTCTCTCTCTTAAAATAAATAAACTTTTTTAAAAGGCACAACTAAAATTTAATTAATTAAAATTAAAATTGAATAGAATGAGTAACTGATAAACTGAAGCACATAAATTGTGTTTTAAAAGGGCAGAATTCTGCCCCTCACCAAGGTGGAGTAACAAGAGACTGCATTTGTCCAAAAGCCAAAAAAAGAACAATGAACAAACTATACAAAACAATTGTTTTGAAGAGATTGGACCTCAGGCGACCAGTGACAACATTCCCTGAGATAAGGGAAACAGATAACTATTCTAAGCTTATTTGAGAGTTTTCAGGTGACAGTACAGAGAAGGGGACCCAAGCAAAGTAAGACCCAGCTACATGCTGCCTCCAAGAAACCTACTTAATATAAAGACATAGGGGCGCCTGGGTGGCGCAGTCGGTTAAGCGTCCGGCTTCAGCCAGGTCACGATCTCGCGGTCAATGAGTTCGAGCCCCGCGTCAGGCTCTGGGCTGATGGCTCAGAGCCTGGAGCCTGTTTCCGATTCTGTGTCTCCCTCTCTCTCTCTGCCCCTCCCCCGCTCATGCTCTGTCTCTCTCTGTCCCAAAAATAAATAAATACGTTGGAAAAAAAATTAAAAAAAATATATAAAGACATAAACAGAGGCAGAAAGCAAATTGGTAATTTCCAGGGGGGGAACTAGAAGTTGAAAGTGACTACTTAACAGGTACAGGGTTTTCTTTGGGGGTGATGAAAATATTTGAGAACTAAATAGAGGTAGTGATAACACAACATTGTGAGTGTACTAAATGCCACTGAATTGCACACTTTAACGTGGTTATCTTGATGTTACGTGGATTTTACCTGGAAAACAAAACAAAACAAAACAAAACAAAACTGACCAGGCACACAAGAGAATAAAACAATATAAATGATAATCAGCAGAAACCAGACACCCATAGGAGATCTAGAGAATGAAGTGATAAAACTCAGACTTTAAGATAATTGTGCTTGCTGCATTCATTGAGAGATGAAAGATGTGATAGTACTTTGATAGAGAAATATAAACTATAAAAAAAACTGAAGGGAAATTCTAGAATGGTATGTACAACAATCAAAATTAATAACTCAGTGGATGATGGGTTTAATAGAATAGACAGGTGAAGAGAAAACTAATAAATAGATGGATTAGAAGACAATATTCAGAATACAGTATTGAGAGATGAAACAATGAAAAAAAAACAAATAAAGATAAGAGACAAGGAAGTTGCAGAATAGAATCCTGTAAGAAGAGGAGAGGATGATTGGGACAGAAGTTTTTGAAGAGTTAATGGTTAAGAATTTTTAAAAATTGATTCAAGATATTGAGCCATACATTTATTTATAGTTGACTTCCAAGCAGAACAGTGGAATCTGGAAGACAATGAATGATTATATTCAAAATGCTGAAGGGAAATATCAGCCAATAAATGGTGTAGACATCAAGTGCTCTAGCAGTTCATAAGTGGGACACTAACTTAGGACAAGAGAGATCTGAAAGAATCACAAGAGATGGGTAGAGATTGAACAGGCCACTGAAGAGGCATTAGCAAGGGATGTTTTCTAGGCAGGTGGTTAGGAAATCTCAAGGACTCCTGGTAGAACAGTGAGTCAGTCTGGGTGAAGCTGAGCTCCCATTACTAGGGATGGGATGGAAATTGAGAATGGAAAGGGTCAGTAAGAGCAAGATGGTGAATGATCTCATTCTACAAGTGATAGGAAATAGTGAAGGTGTTTTTGTGGCATCCTGCCTTGTTTCTTGGTAGCATGCTACTGCTAAAAGTCTTTTCCACATTTTCCTGATACTACCCATTAGGTATAAATCATACTGTCTTTTGCTACTTTACTATGAGTGAAATGAAATTTAGATAAGTACCAGCTTCAACCTGCAGTGTATTTTCATTCCCTTGAGAGAAAATATTATTACCATTTTTAGAGAATTAAATTGCAAAGAATCTTATTTCCTCTTTGATTTGTTCCTCTGGAGCTAGAGTAGGATAGTAAAGTAGGGAGTGAAGGGAAAATAAAGCTCCCCTTCAAAGTTGTTTCCATATGACTGACTTTTTGAATTACTGTCTCTCTTTCTAAGCACCATACTTTCAGTCCTAACCTTTCTCTTTTTGTCTTCATAAGGGCAGAGATACTCCTTATAAACCTATACTGTCTTAACCAGGCAATGTAAGCCCTACTTTGCTTTGTGTTTTCCTCACCTCTCGGTGCCACTCCCATTTGTCCCCCTCCTCCAGAGTCCAACTCTGATATGATACCATATGACCTAGCAATCCCACTTCTGGGTATATATCCTAAGGAATTAAAATCAAGATCTTGTAGAGGTAGCTGCACTCCCATGTTCACTGCTGCACTGTTCACAATAGCCAAGATATGGGAACAACCTAAGTGTCCATCACCACATGAATGGTTAAAGAAGATATGATAGATATGGGTATAGGTATAGGAATATGTACAGATATATCCACAATAGAATGTTATTCAGCTGTGAAGAAGGAAATTCTGCCATTTGTGACAACGTGGATCAATCTTGAGAACATGCTCAGTGGAAAAAATCAGAGAAAGACAAATACTGTATGATATCACTTATATGTAGAATCTAAAAGTGTCAAACTCAGAGAAAGAGTAGAGTGTTAGTTACCAGTGGTGGTTGGAGGGTGGGGGAAGTGGGGAGGTACTATATATACATCTTTAATGTATCAAGTGCTGTTATACTACTTCATGTGTATTATAAGAACCTTAAAACATTATACTTCCATCTTTCCCCTCTAGGCATTTGTGCTATTGTGGTCTTATATTTTACTTCTAAACCTCACAATATATGGTTCTTATTTTTGCTTAAGCAGTCAATTATAATGTGACTTTAAAAAGTTTAAAGTTCTTTATATTTACCCATGCAGCTACTGTTTCTGATGTTCTCCCTTCTTTTGAGTAAATTCAGTTCTCTATCCAATATTGTCCTTCTGCCTGAAGGACTTCCTTAAACGTTTCTTCAGAACAGGTCACTGATGATGGACTTTTTTCAGTTTCTGTTTGTCTGAAAAAGGCTTTATTTTGCCTCCTTTTTTGAGAGGCATTTCTGTTGAGTGAAGAATTTGAGGTTGATAGATTTCCCCTGTTGCCAAATTGTCTTCTAGCATCATTTTTTTCCAATTATACATCTGCTGTCTTTCTTTTTTTCTATGTAACGTGCCTTTTATTTTCCCCTCCAACTACTTTTAAGATTTTCCTTTTATCATTTGAAAATTTGAAAAATTTGCTTATTATATATACCTTGGTATAAATTCTTCTTCTCCTTCTTCCTCTACTTCTTCCTCTTCCTTTTCTTCCTCTTCTTCTTCCTCCCCATCTTTCTCTTCTTTTTTGTGCCTGGGTTCCATTAAGTTTCTTACAACTGTATATCTATAATTTTCATCAAATTTAGGAAATTTTTGGCCATCATTTTTTACAGATTTTTTTGGCCATCATTTTTTACAGTTTTTTTTTCTTTCCATCCCCTTTATTTCTCCCCTCCTAGAGTTTATATCATCCATATTATACATTTGTTATAAACACCACAATGCAATGTTATTACTTGTTTTAAGCCCTCAATTGTTTTTAAAGGGGCTTAAATAATAAGAAAAAATATACTTACCTATGTAGTTACCATTTCTGGTGCTTTTCATTTCTTTGTGTAGATCCAGATTTATTTCTGTCTTCATTTTGTATTGCAGTTTTGATGATGATGAAGAATTCTTTCAGTTTTTGCATGTCTGAAAACGTCTTTATTTTGCCTTTACTTTTTAAAAGATATTTTCATTGGGTGTACAATTTAAGGTAGACAGTTTCTGCTTTCAGTACTTAAAAAAATTTTTTTTAATCTTTATTTATTTTTGAGAGAGACAGACAGAGCATGAGTGTGGGAGGGGCAGAGAGAGAGGGAGACACAGAATCCAAAGCAGGCTCTAGGCTCTGAGCTGTCAGCACAGAGCCTGACATGGGGCTCAAACTCACGGACCAGGAGATTATGACCTGAGCTGAAGTCGGATGCTGAACCGACTGAGCCACCAGGTGCCTCCCTGCTCTCAGTGCTTTTAAGGTATTGCTCCATATCTTCTTGCTTACATTGTTTCCAGGGAGAAGTCTTGTTCTTACCTTTGTCTCTCTGTACACAGCACCTCCCCAACCTCTTGCCCAACTGCCTTTAAGATTTTCTCATCACTGTTTTTAAAAATTATTTTGTGACTTGGTATAGTTTTCTTTGTGTTTCTTAGGCTTGGGATTCCTTGAATTCCCTGGGTCTTTGTAGTTAGTGTTTGCAAAATATTAGGAAAAATTTTAGCCATGAAATCAAATATTTTTGACCTCCCATTCTTCTCTTCTGTGAAGACCACCTTTATATATATGTTAGGCTGCATGAAGTTGTCCTGCATTCACTGGTGCTCTTTTTTTTTTTCTTTTTCTTTTCTTTTCTTCTGCTAAGTCTATCTGCCATTAATACCATCCAGTGCATTTTCATTTCAGACATGTTGTTTTTCATTTCTAGAAGTTTGATTCAAGTACTTTTTAATATATGTCTCATATTTCTATTTAAAATTTTGAACATATAGTATACAGTTTTTTATAGAATACAGTTATAATAATTGTTTTAATGACTTTGCTTTATCCTAACAGCTGTGACAGCTGTTGGTTGGTTGGTTGGTTGGTTGGTTGGTTGGTTGGTTGGTTTCGACTGACTGATTATTGTTTTTATTGAGAATTGTATTTTCCTGCTTCTTTTCATTGCCTGGTGACCTTTGTTTTAATACCAGACATTGTGAATTTTACCTTGTTGAGTGCTGGGTGTTCTGTTAATATTCTTAAATTTTGTTCTGGGAGGTAGTTAAGTTTCTTAGAAAAAGCCTGATCTTCTCAAGTCTTTTTTATGATTCTAGTGGGTCCAGAGTGGTGCTTAGTCTAGGGCTAATTACTTCCCATTACTGAGGCATGGCTTTTCTGGGTATTCTACTCAGTTGTCTGTGAATTATGAGTTTTTCCAGTCTGGCTGGTGGGAATAGGCACTGTTCCCAGCTTGCTGTCAGTGCCAGCCACTGTTTTCCAGGCGTCTCAGATAGGTTTGTTCCCTTAGTCTTAAGTAGCTCCTCTCCTCCTGTGCTGGAAAATACTTTTCTGCTAAATTCTCAAGGGTAACCCTCTCAGGTCTCTGGGATTCTTGCTCTGTCCTAAGCACTTTAGCCACCTTGGTCTCCCTCTGACTCTCAGCTGTGACTCCTTGACTCAGGGAGACTGCCAGTCTCTGCTTGGGTTCCCTCTCCCCATGCTGCAGCCTAAAAAATTCTTAGGGCAGTAAGCTGGACAAGGAGAGCTCATGTTGTTTTGTTCTTGTCTCTCAGGTTAATGTTTATTGTTGCCTGATGTCCAGTATCTTTAAACCTGTTGTTTCATATATTATGTCTTGGTTTGTTTGTTTATTTGAGGCAGGAGTGTAAAGTCCTGTTTTACATTCCTGTTCATCTGCCTTGAGTGAAAGCAAATGTCCTTTCCTTTATTTCTTAATTTGAGATTCTAAATAGTCTCCATAAATGTCATGGCTGTTCTTGAATTATTTCTTTGACAGTTTTCTTCCTTCTATGTCCTCTGTTCTCTCTGAAATTTTTGTTATTTGGATGTTAAATCTCCTGGACTAATCCCCTAATATCTATGCCTTTTTAAATTGAAGTGTAGTTAACATACAATATTATTTTAGTTTCAAGTATACAACATAGTGACATGACAATTACACGCATTATAAAATGCTCACCATGATGGGTAGTTACCATCTGGCACCATACAAAGTTATTACAGTATTAATTGACTTTTATTCCCTATGCTGTACTTTTTATCCCTGTGACTTATTTATTTTATAACGGGAGGTTTGTGCCTCTTAATCCCCTTCACCTATTTTACCCACTCCCCACCCCTGCCAGTTTGTTCTCTGTTTATGAGTCTGTTTCTGTTTTTGTTTATTTGTTTTGTTTTTTAGATTCCACATATAAGTGAAATCATGTTATTTGTTTCTCTCTGTTTGACTTATTTCACTTAGCATAATACCTTCTAGGTCCTTCTATGTTGTCATGAATGGCAAGATTTTTCCTTTTTATGGCTGAGTAATATTCCATTGTATATATATGCCACAACTTCTTTATCCATACATCTATTAATGGACATATAGTTTACTTATGTATCTTGGATATTGTAAATAATGCTGCAACAATCATGGGAGTACATATGTCTCTTTGAATTGGTGTTTTTGTTTCCTTTGGATAAATACCCATAAGTGAGGGGTGCCTGGCTGGCTCAGTCAGTAGAACATGCGACTCTTGATCTCGGGGTCATGAGTTTGAGCCCCACATTGGGTATAGAGGTTACTTACATAAGTAAATAAATAAATCTTAAAAAAAAATACCCATAAGTGGAATTGCTGCATTGTATTTCTATTTTCTATTTTTTGAGGAACTTCCATACTCTTTTCCATAGTGGCTGCCCCAGTTTACATTTCCATAGACAGTGCACAAGGGTTCCTTCCACATACTTGTCAACACTTGTTATTTCTTGTCTTTGTAATACTAGCCATTATAACTGATGTCAGTTGATATCTCATTGTAGTTTTTATTTTTATAGTTGATACATAATGTTACATTAATTTCAGTTGTACAACATAGAGATTTGACAAGTCTACATTATGCTACATCAACTACACGTGTAGCTACCATCTATCACCATACAGTGCTATTACAATACCATTGATTGTGTTCTCTTTGCTGTACCTTTTCTCACTGTGACTGATTCATTCCGTAACTGGAGGCCTGTATCTCCCCTTCCCCCTCACTCATTTTGCCCATCCCCTACCCCCTAGCTACCAACAGCTCTTCATATTTATGGGTCTGTTTCTGCTGTTTGTTCCTTTGTTTTTTAGATTGCACATGTAAGTGAAATAATATAGTATTTCTCTTTCTCTGTCTGACTTACTTCACTTAGCATAATACCCTCTAGGCCCATCCATGTTGTCTCAACTGGAAGGATTTAATCCTTTTTTTATGGCTGGGTGATATTCCTCTGTGTGTGTATGTGTGTGTGTGTGTGTGTGTGTGTGTGTGTATCACATCTTCTTTATGAATGGTCGTCTATCGATGGACACTTAGGTTGCCTCCATATCTTGGCTATTGTAAATAATGCTATGATAAACATGTGGGTGTATATGTCTTTTCGAGTTAGTGTTTTCATTTTCTTTGGATAAATACCCAGTAGTGCAATTACTGGATTGGATGATAGTTCTATTTTTAACTTTGTGAAGACCCTTCATACTCTTCCATAATAACTACACCAGTTTGCATTCCTCCCAATAGTACACAAAGCTGCCTTTTTCACTACATCCTTGTCAACACTTGTTTCTTGTGTTTTTGATTTTAGCCATTATGACGGGTGTAAGGTAATATCTTACTGTAGTTTTGATTTGCATTTCCCTGATCATTAGTTGTGGTAAGCATCTTTTCTTGTGTCTGTTGGCCATCTATATGTCTTTTTTGGAAAATGTCTATTCAGGTCCTCTTCCCATTTTTTAATCATATTGTTTGGTTTTTTTTGGTGTTGTCTTATATTAGTTCTTTATATATTCCAGATATTAATTCCTTATTGGATATATCATTTGCAAATATCTTCTTCCATTTAGTAGGTTGCCTTTTTGTTTTGCTGGTTTTCTTTGCTGTATAAAAAGCCTTTTAGTTTAATGTAGTCCCAATTGTTTATTTTTGCTTTTGTTTCCCTTACCTGAAGAGAAAGATCCAGAAAAATGTTGCTAAGACCAATGTCTAAGGTTTACTGCCTATGTTGTCTTTTAGGGGTTTTATGGTTTCAAGTCTTACATTTAGGTCTTTGATCCATTTTGAGTTTATTTTTGGGTATAGCGTAGGAAAGTTATTCAGTTTCATTTTTTTGCATGTAGCTGTTCAGTTTGCCCATTATATCCCATTTATTTCCCATTTATTTCCAATTTATTGAAGAGACTGTCTTTTTCCCATTGTGTATTCTTGCCCCCTTTGACATAGATTAATTGGGTTTATTTCTGGGCTATTTTGTTCCACTGATATATGTGTCTATCTTTGTTTCAGCACCAAACTATTTTGATTACAGTAGCTTTGTAGTGTAGTTAGAAATCACTATTTTCTATTCTTTGTGTCTCCTACTTTCTGTGTGTCTTTGTATCTTTCTGTGTATCTAAGTATCTGTCTCTTACTCTGCTTTCTTGGAGACTTCCTCAACTTTATCTTTTAAACCTTCCACTGAATTTTAAATTTGTGCTACCATATTTTAAATTTCCAAGATAAATTTTTTGAATGATTTCTTTTTTATAGATCCCTATTCTTATTTAATGGATGTAATATCTATCTAGCATATTGGTTATATTAAAACATTTTTTTAAATGTTTATTTAATTTTGAGAGAGACAGAGACAGAATGTGAGTGGGTTAGGAGCAGAGAGAGAGGGAGACACAGAATCTGAAGCAGGCTCCAGGCTCCGAGCTGTGAGCACAGAGCCTGACATGGGGCTCAAACTCATGAGCTGTGAGATCATGACCTGAGCTGAAATCGGTCGCTCAACTGACTGAGCCACCCAGGTGCCCCATATCAATTGTATTTTTAAATATTTTCTTTTGCTGTCTGTATTGTCTTTGTTTCCAGATTTCATTTCCTTAACTGCTTATTTGATTTCCAGATTTCATGTTAAAGGCTTTCTTCTGTTTTTAGGTGATTTCTGTTTTCTCATTCATATTTAAGACGTGACATTTAAAGAAAATTGGAAGCTCTTGCCTATTTACACAATAGCAAACTTCATATTTACATAATAGTAAACTTTACCAAATTATGTAGTCACTCTTATATCCCTTATTCCAAAGTGCCTTCCTGTACTGATTTCTGTTTTTGCTAGAATTCTTACTCCAAGATTCCTCTCAAAAAGAGTTTTTTCTCTGGTAAACTCTGTGAACCTGTGCCTGAGGTTATCTTTATTTTATTTTTTGTCTGTTTTTTTGTTTTAGACAGAGAGAGAGAGGGAGAGAGAGAGAGAGCACACATGAGTGGGGGAGAGGGGCAGAGGGAGAGAGAGAATCTCAAGCAGACTCCATGCTCAGCACTAAGCCTCTCACTGGGCTAGAGCCCATGACCCTGGGATCATGACCTGAGCCAAAATCAAGAGTCAGATGCTCAACCGACTGAGCCACCCAGGTGCCCCCATTCTCGCATTTAAATAATAATATAGCTGGATAAAAAAATTGTAGTTCAAAGCTCTTTTTCTGCAATACTTTCAAAAGCACCATGTCTATTCATTAAAAACAAACAAACAAACAAACACCATTCCATGACCCTTCATATCAGTAGTTGCTGTTGACAAGTCTGATATCTGTCCAATTCTGGGCTGCATATAGGTTCTCTGTTTCACATGGAGTGCTATCTTTTCCTCTTTTGCAAATATCCTTAATGAAACCAGGACACCAGATCACTCTCTAGAGAAGGGTGATGACTGTATGTAATTAAACCCTACATGCAACTGAGGCTGTAATTCTCGTCACAAGATCTGAAGAGCCAGCTACTCAGCACCCCACGTAATAGATTCTGGAAATGTCCCGCCACAGAATCATGGAAGATGCAAACTCTTTTATCAGTTCATTCTTGGAGAACTTATTACGAAGTATTAGAGTCTCAGTGGCAAAGCCAGTGCCCACTCTGGGTCCAGGTATATCTGGGTTCTGTCTAGTTGGAATAAAGATGTGTGCCTTTGTATGCCTCTCCAAGGCTTCCACTCAGTTCTGCTTGCAGGGATGTTTGGCTTGGTACAGGAGGAGCACCAGCACAGTTGGGTCTTAGTGGCGAGATAATGTGCTTGCAGTGTCTCTAGAACACGGTGATTCTGGCAGGAGTCTTTAGGAAAGAAGTGCTGACATAACACTATGCTGGACAGTGTGCAAATATATGTATATATGTGTGTGTATACAAGCTCATTTTTCAGATGAAAAGATATGGTTCAGCCAAGATTTCTTTCTGTCTGAGGTAAATGTGAAGTTTTGCTTACCAAGCTCAGAGATTCCCATTCTTTTTTTTAATGTTCATTTTTGAGAGAGAGAGAGAGAGAGAGAGAGAGAGAGAAAGAAAGATAGACAGCATGAGTGGGGGAGGGGCAGAGAGAGAGGGATACACAGAATCCGAAGCAGGCTCCAGGCTCTGAGCTGTCAGCACAGAGCCTGACACAAAGCCCAAACTCACAAGCTGTGAGATCATCTCAGGTGGCCCTAAGATTTCCATTCTTTATGAGATCTCCCAGGAAACCCACCCCACCCCTGCTACCCCCAGTATATCTATTTATTCAAAAGATGGAGCATACATATGGTTTTAGCTCAGTTTCCCCTATCTATAGGAAAGCTTTCTGCTGGTTAAGGTATTGGGAGTAGTTGTCTTACTAGGCAAAATATTTTGTAGGAGAGGCAGTGGTAGGCAGAATAATGTCTCCCCCAACCAGAGATGTCCATATTGTAATCCCTGAGGCCTATGAATATGTTGCATTAGATGGCAAGAAGAATTTTGCAAGTAAAATTAAGGTCTTGAGATGGTGAGGTTATTCTGGGGACTGAATTCTGCCAGTTATTCAAATGAGTACGAAATGGATTCTTCCCTAGCACCTCTAAAAAAGAAAGCAGCCTGCTGATACCTTGATTTTAGCCCAGTAAGACCCATATGTAGGGCTTCTGACCTCCAGAACCATAAGGTATTTGTGTTTTTATAAGTCATGAAGTTGTGGTAATTTGTTATGGTAGCAGTACAGAACTACTACAGAGCCTTGCATAAATGTCAAAGAAGAATCAAAAAATTGAGATGAATATAAATCCTGTGGGAAGGTGATCCTGATGTATAAAATCTTGTGCGTTGTTGTGTTCCCAGATACTGATCATGAGGAGTAGGAATATACCCCTACTTCATAGATACTAAAGTGTGAAAACAATTGGATTTTAGAACTAATTAAATTACACTTGTTGATTAATTTAGAATTGATTAGATTCTTTATAAGCTTGAGGGCCAAATCAAAACCTGAAGAAAGGAGGCAGAAGGCTTCCAGAAATGACTTGAGAGATGCCGAGCCCTAGGGATGAACTGTCTACCTGCCCCCATGACTACCGTGGCCCTGCTGTCCCTCCTCTGTCAGAGCCCTCAACACCTTTTCACGCAGAGAAAGATGGTAACCCTGTATCCATTGTGTGCATTAGTTTTAATATCTTCTCTTCTTGTTTAAGAAGATGTAAAAATCGAGAGCCCAGAGCCACAGCTGGCTTCTGTAGCATAGGTGAAGTTAATAATGAGAATCTCATGAACTAAACTATAAGTAAAAACAATGGAAAAACTCCTCACCTTACTTAGAATAAAATATCTACCCATGAAGGGGGACATTTTAAATTTTGTTTCCTCTACAAAGTTTATTTCAAGTTTATATTATGGAAATATTCAAACATGCACAAAAAGTAAGAGAATAACATAATGAACTCTCATGTACCCATCATCTAGCTTCAACAGTTATCAACAATTGTCTGATTTCATGTGTCCTCACAATTTGGTTTTTGCGTATGAATATTTTATTTTTTTATTTTTATTTTTATTTTTTAAATTTTATTATTTTTTTTTCAACGTTTATTTATTTTTGGGACAGAGAGAGACAGAGCATGAACGGGGGAGGGGCAGAGAGAGAGGGAGACACAGAATCGGAAACAGGCTCCAGGCTCTGAGCCATCAGCCCAGAGCCTGACGCGGGGCTCGAACTCCCGGACCGCGAGATCGTGACCTGGCTGAAGTCGGACGCTTAACCGACTGCGCCACCCAGGCGCCCCAGCATATGAATATTTTAAAGCAAATCTCAGCACCATGTAATTTCACCTATAAATATTTAAGTGTGCATTTCCCTCAGATAGGGATATTATTTTTAAAAAGATTGGGGCACCTGGGTGGCTCAGTTGGTTGATTGTCCAACTCTTGATTTTGCCTCAGGTCATGATCTCACAGTTCCTGAAGTTGAGCCCCAAGTCGGGCTCTGTGCTGGCAGTACAGAGTCTGCTTGGGATTCTCTCTGTCCCCCTCTCTCTCTGCCCTCCCGCCCCCACAAATAAATAAATAAACTTAAAAAAATTATTCCTGGGGTGCCTGGGTGGCTCAGTTGGTTTTAAGCATCTGGCTCTTATCTCAGCTCAGGTCTTAATCTCAGGGTCATGAGTTCAAGCCCACTCAAAAAAAGAGAGAGATTATTCCTATGGGACCATAATACCTAACAAAATTAAGAATGATTTTAACTGGACTATTAGCCATGAGGCTACAAGGTGGAATTAGAGAAGAAAGGCTAGCAGTGAGGTATTCACCTCTGTCTTGGCTTCCTATTGCTGCTGGAACAAATAACTGCAAACTTTATGGCTTAAAATGGCACAGTTTTATCACCTTGAAGTTTGGGGGATTAGAAGTCCAAATCAGTGTCAATGGGCTAAAATAAAGGTGTTCTGGAGGTTCTGGGGGTGAATCTCTTTCCTCGCCTCTTCCAGTTTCTAGAGGCTGCCTGCATTCCCTGGCTCGTAGCCCCTTCCTCTGTATTGAAAGCGAGAAATGGCTCATGACTCTGACCATTTTTGGGGTTACATCTCTCTCTAAGTCTCTTTTGCTTCTCTCTTCCACTTTTAAGGAATCTGGAGATGACATTAGCCTACCAAAATAATCCAGGATAATCTCCTTATTGTGCTGTCATATACAATGTATGGTACAAGTATCTTCATTTGCAGCCTTAATTCTGTGTTGCCAAGTAACCTAACATAATCACAGGTTCCAGGGATTGGGATGTGGACATCTTTAGGAGGCTATTGTTTGACCTCTACAAGCCCCCTTCTTATTAAAAAAATTTTTTTTGATTTATTTGTTTTTGAGAGACAGAGCATGAGTGGGGGAGGGGCAGAGAAAGGGAGACACAGAATTCAAAGCAGGCTCCGAGCTGTCAGCACAGAGCCCAATGTGGGGCTCGAACTCATGAACTGTGATATCATGACCTGAGCCGAAGTCAGATGCTTAACTGACTGAGTCACCCCAGGCGCCCCTACAAGCCCCTTCTTAATTCTCCATGGCCTTAGGTATATGGTTGGGGGCAGGAGCCAGGAAAAGCAAAATAATAACAGTATCTGGAAAACCATGAGAGAAGGAATTAAAATCCTGCATAAATAAGAAGCTTCAGGGGAAAATCTTCCAGTATACTCCCTATCAGAAGGAAAAGAGATACAAAAGCCTCTTGAGAAAGATGCAAGAAAAACTGTGAAAGTCTTTGGCATGATTTGCCAACCTAGGGTATATTCAGTGTTGGTCTGGAGTAGAAGGGTGGTTGTAAGGCCCTTCATTTTTCCTCTCTAAATAAGGATTTGATTGTGATAGGAAAAGTCACTGTGGACCTTTTTTAATTTTTTTTTCAACGTTTATTTATTTTTGGGACAGAGAGAGACAGAGCATGAACAGGCGAGGGGCAGAGAGAGAGGGAGACACAGAATCGGAAACAGGCTCCAGGCTCCGAGCCATCAGCCCAGAGCCCGACGCGGGGCTCGAACTCACGGACCGCGAGATCGTGACCTGGCTGAAGTCGGACACTTAACCGACTGCGCCACCCAGGCGCCCCAACTGTGGACCTTTTTTAAATTACAGGAATGTAAACCAATGATGACGATAAGCCTTTGTCCATTAATGAAGTGCCTAGCACTCACTGCCCATGTGCCTTTGTCAGGAAGGCCCAGGGATCCAGAGAGAGAACAGCTGTCAGGATGAGAGCAGGGACCCCAGCATCCCTCCTCTGTGAGTCAGCTTAGAAAGAGTCCACTTTGACTTGGATGTGAATCCCTCTGGTCTGAACAAGAACACAAGCCAAAAAAAAAAAAAAAAATGTTGTTGAACAAGGTGTTTTATGATTTCATTTTATCTCATCTTTTGAACCATTAGGAAATGTCAGACTTGGTTTGACTTGGTTTACCTCCAAATCTTTTTTGCCGTATGTCAGCTGATTGCCAGAAATTGCTGACACACACATGCTCATACAGTGATCTACACTTGCTGCTTGCTGTTCATTTGCTAAAACCTCTTGATCGTGAGATTAATTCCCAAATACTAACACTGGCATTTTTCACTCATATATTTTCTGTATTCCGAAACTGTATTATTGATGTGGGGGAACTCTCATGTTTAGGTTTGTTAAGTAAACTAAGTAAGTGCTTTGCTATTTGTATTTCTTGTGTGTGTGCGCGCGTGCGCACTTTTTACTTATATATGTGCATAAAGAAACCAACTAGCCAAATAAACAAACATACTACTTCCACACTAACATGACTTATTAAGACTTGTTGAATTATACTGAATTTGAGTAAAACATTTGAGTGCAGGGCACATGGAGCAAGCAAAACATTGGAGCACACTCACTACCATTTTATCTGAATTTTAGTTTAAAACAAATTTCTGGGGGCGCCTGGGCGGCGCAGTCGGTTAAGCGTCCGACTTCAGCCAGGTCACGATCTCGCGGTCTGTGAGTTCGAGCCCCGCGTCAGGCTCTGGGCTGATGGCTCAGAGCCTGGAGCTTGTTTCCGATTCTGTGTCTCCCTCTCTCTCTGCCCCTCCCCCGTTCATGCTCTGTCTCTCTCTGTCCCAAAAATAAATAAATGTTGAAAAAAAAAATTAAAAAAAAACAACAACAACAAATTTCTGGTTACAATATGGATCACACTTCTTACATTTACTCGCTTTGCTTCAAAAGAAAGCCTAGCCCTGCCTTTGTCCCATGCAGGCCATGTGCAACAAGCCACAAACCATCTGTGGAGCCAGTGTCAGAGGACAGGCATAGGACCTCAGATACTCAACAGGTCCTCTCTCAGGAATGTGGGAACAGGGATCCAGGAGCAGGGACCCTCTTGGAGGCTGCGTGGGCACCTCAACACTTATTCTCAGGATTGATTTTGCCAGGGTTCCCTTCCAACTCTGCCAAGTCTTTGAGACATAGACTGATGTTAAGAAAGTGAGTAGGAAACAGCTAAAATGGGGTTTAACTCTAGGGGTTTCACAGTGCTGATTATACTGTTTGACTGTATTTCAAGCCCTTCTCAGGACTTGTGATTATTACTGAATCTGATAACTAGAGAGGTTGGAGAAGCCCTCTGGCCAGCTAGAAGGGACAAAAGGAAGCCCTATGCCTCTGCACTCTGCTGTCATTCATCACAAAAAGTCTTGTTTCTCCTATTTTTTGTAGGGGAAAGCATTGGCAAAATTTAGAAGAGCTGTCTCTTTATTTCAAAAGGAAAATAGAAGGAGGGAGGAAAAGAAGAGAAAAGAAAGGATCAGTTTATATTTGTTTGGGGAAAACTTTAGGTCTGTAACAACAACAAACATCAGTTGTGGTGGGTAGCCTCAGCCCTGCTGAAGGAAATCCAGACCACATTAAAATCCAGGGAATTTGAAATGGCGGCGTTTGTGGTGGCTTGCAAATTTCCATTGGTGATTACTTTAAAGCCAAAGAATTATAATTAAAATAGAAATGGATCCAATTATATCTGCCTTCTGTCTGAAAGGATGTAGCTTGTAATGAAAATCACATGTCTAAACTTCATCTCCTTCTATTTCTAAGCAAGTTGTCCCATGAGAGAAATTCCTTCTTTTCAGCAAAGCTCAATAAACCACACTTCTCCCTCCTCCTTTGCTACTGTGGTTTTGCACTGATTTTTAAAAATCCCAGCAAATAGAGCTCAATCATAGTAAATGCTCTCATTTCTCTGTCCTTTCTTCTCTTTATAGGACATGCCAGGGTAACATGACATATCTTTTTGTTTCAAAGAGACAATGATAACTAGAGAGGAGTTAGGAGAATAGGAGTGCTATCTTAACCAACCAAGATGTACCCTATTGTGGTAACAGACTAGGTAACTTAGGCCATTGCTGCCTGGGATATTGTTAGGCTATGAGGAGGCAGCTAGGTGACCCAGGGATAGTGAGGAGCTTGCTAGGTGGCCAGGGGAGGTCTTTCTTAGGGAGAATTTTACCCACTGGGTGAGTGAGGCTTACATAATATGGTGGTCATCAATGTGTTTTGAAAATGGCAGAGCTTGTACTGGAGCAGAATGCCATGGTCACCAGGCATAAATAGATTACATAATAGTATTGTTCTTATCATTACTACAACAGCTCATGATAAATTTGGTTTGCGTACTTCAAATCCATTCAAGCACAGCAGGGTAGCCCAACACTTTCCTCCTTCCAGGATGCCCTAGAAGCAAAAACAAAGACAAGTCTTTGTGGAGACATATGTTTTCATGTGCTTATTAATCATTTGAATATCTTCTTTGGTGAAATATCTATTAAAATCTTTTGTTCATTTTTTTTCAAGTTTATTTATTTTGTGGGGCGCCTGGGTGGAGAAGTTGATTGAGCATCTGACTCTTGAGTTCGGTCAGCTCAGGTCATGATCTCACAGTTTGTGGGTTCCAGCCCCGCATCAGGCTTTGCATTGACGGTGTAGAGCCTGCTTGGAATCCTCTTTCTCTTTTTCTCTGCTCCTCCCCAGCTTGCACTCTTGCTCTCTCAAAATAAATAAATAAACTTAAATTTTTTAAACTTTATTTTTAATTTATTTTTAATTTTTTTACATTTATTTATTTTTGAGAGACAGAGTGAGACAGAGTGTGAGCGGGGGAGAGGCAGAGAGAGAAGGAGACACAGAATCTGAAGCAGTCTCCAGGCTGTGAGCAAGTGTTCAGCACAGAGCCTGACATGGGGCTCTAACCCACTAACCATGAGATTATGACCTGAGCCAAAATCGGACACTTAACCAACTGAGCCACCCAGGTGCCTCAAAAGTATATTTGTTTTGAAAGAGAGAGCATGCAAGCAGGGGGAAAGGCAGAGAGAATGTGGAGAGGGAGAGAGACAATCCCAAGCAGGCTCTGCGCTGTCAGTGCAGGGCCTGACATAGGGCTCAAACTCGAGAACTGTGAGATCATAACCTGAGCCAAAATCAAGAGTTGGACACTTAACCAACTGAGCCACCCAGGCACCCCTGTTTTGTCCGTTTTTTAATTGAGTTGTTTGACTTCTTACTGAATTATAAGAGTTCTTCATATATTCAAGATACAAATCTTCTATCAGACATCAATTTGCAAATATTTTCTTAGAGACTGTTGTTTGTCTTTTTCTTTTCTTTTCTTTTTTTTTTTAAATTTCTCAACGTTTATTTATTTTTGGGACAGAGAGAGACAGAGCATGAATGGGGGAGGGGCAGAGAGAGAGGGAGACACAGAATCGGAAACAGGCTCCAGGCTCTGAGCCATCAGCCCAGAGCCTGACGCGGGGCTCGAACTCCTGGACCGCGAGATCGTGACCTGGCTGAAGTCGGACGCTTAACCGACTGCGCCACCCAGGCGCCCCTCTTTTTATTTTCTTAATGGTATCTTTTTAAGAGAAATTTTTTTAAATTTTGATGAAGTCCAGTGTATTACTTCTTTTGGTATCATACTGTGCTTTTTTTGGTGCAGTATTGAAAAGGACTCTTTCCCTAACCCAACGGTCACAAGGACTTTCTATAATATTTTCTTCTAGAAGTCTTAATACTTCTTACTTTTACTTTTAAGCCTATAATTCATTTGGGCTTAAATTTTATATGTCTTGTGAGGTAAGGGTCCTAGTTCATGTTTTTGCATAAGTGTATCTAACTGTTCCAGCAAGTTATTGAAGACCAATTTTTTTCTCAACTGAACTACCATGGCACCTTTGTTGAAAATCAATTGGCTATTAACATAAAGGTTTATTTGTGAACTCTTAATTCTGTTCCAGTGATCCACATGTCTTTAAAATTTTTTTTTAATGTTTATTTATTTTTGAGAGTGAGAGTGAGAGAGAGAGAGAGAGAGAGAGAGAGAGAGAGAGAGAGACAGTGTGAGCAGGGAAGAGGCAGAGAGAGAGAGGGACCCAGAATCCAAAGCAGGCTCCAGGCTCCAAGCTGTCATTACAGAGCTTGCAGAGCCTGATGCAGGGTGTGAGATCCTGACCTGAGCCGAAGTTGGACACTTAACCAACTGAGCCACCCAGGTGCCCCTATATGTGCCATTCCCATATTGTCTTGACTACTGAGGTTTTGTTGTAAGTTTTGAAATCAGGTAGTGTGAGCCCTCCAACTTTGCTCTTCTTTACAAAAAAATTGTTTTGGCTATTCCAGGTCTTTTGCATTTTCATATATGTTTTAGGACTGACTTATCAATTTCTACAAGAAATTCTACCAGAATTTTGATGGGGATTCTGTTGGTCAATTTGTGGAAAACTGCCATCTTAATAATATTGTTTCTTTCGATCTATTTTGAAGATGGAATATATCTCAATTTATATAGATCTTTAATTATTCTTGCAATGTTTGGTACTTTGTAGTATATAAGTCTTGAACTTTTAAAGTTAAAAATTTACTCCTCTAAGTATTTTATTCCTTTGGATGCTATTGTGAACAGGTTTTCTTCATTTTGTTTTTGGACTGTTCATTAGTATACAGGAAAAATTGGTATTTTGTATATTAATCTTTTGTCCTGAGATATTCTACATACTGATTATGCTGTCTTGAATAAAACCAGTTTTTCTTTTTCTTTTCCAATTTGTGTATAATACATTCAGTTAATCTTTCTTGTTTTGTTGTACTGGTGAGAACCTCCAGTATTGTGTTGCATAAGAGTGGTGAGAGCTGATACCCTTTTGATTTGAACCTTTTTGTGTCTTTGAATTGAAAGTGTGTATCTTATAGACAGCATATAGTTGAATTTGCTTTTTTATCTACTCTGACAACCTCTGACTTTTGACTGGGATATTTATTCTATTCACATTTAATGTAATTACTGAAATGATTGGGTTTATATGTGTCATTTTGCTATTTTCTATATGCCTCATGTCTTTTTTTGTTTGTCTATTTCTTTACTTCATTCTTTTGTGTTAAATAATTTTGAACAGTACTTTAATTCCTTGGTTGAGTTTTAAACTATATTTTTTAGTTATTGCCTTAGTAGTTGTTCTAGGAATTACAATATGCATTTTAGCATATTACAACCTACTTCAGTTTAGTACTAACTTAATCCAGTAAATTATAGCAGTTTTTTTCCAATATAGCTTCCTTTTTTCTCTACCCCACCTTCACCTTTGTGCTGTTAGTGTCATATATATTAACGTATCTATATATGTTGTAGACCCTAAAATACACGTGCTCTATATAATTTTATGTCATTTAAAGAAATAGTAAAAGAGAAAATGTACATTCATTAAGTCTTTTATAATTACTTATATTTTTACCATTTCTGGCATTAATTTCTTCATTTCTTTTGTGATTCATGTTACCAATTGAAGTAATTTTCTTTCATCTTGAAGGACTTCCTTCAGTATTTTTTATAAGGCATGTCTCTTAGTCTCACCTTACATCAGTCTTTGTTTATCTAAGACTATCTTTATTTCACTTTGACTTTTGAAGGATAATTTTGCTGGTTATAGAATTCTTGGCTGACAATTGTTTCTTTCAGCACTTTGAATGTGGTATTCTACTACTTTCTGGCCTCCATTTTTTTCTGATGAAATTTATACTCATTATTTGTATTTTTGTTCCCCTATATATGATTAGTTTTTCTCTTGCTGTTTTCAAGGTTTCCTCTTTGTTTTTTGCTTTCTAGAATTTGATATGACTAAGTGAAGATCTCTTTGTTTTTCCTAATTGGTTATCCTTAGGTTTTTTTGGATCTATAGGTTAAAGCTTTCATAAAATTTGAGAGATTTTCAACAATTATTTCTTCAAATTTTTTTCCTGCTCTTTTTCTGTCTCCTCTTATTCTGGGATTCCCCTTAGGCAGTTGGCATGCTTGATACTGTTCCACAGGTCTCTGGGAACCTCATCTTTTTTTTTTTTTTTCAATTATTTTTCTCTTTGTTCTTCAGGTTATATTTCTATTGACCCTTCTTTGAATCCACTGATTCCTTCTTCTGATATCTCAAATCTACTGCTGATTGCATAATAAAGTTGTCATTTTGTTATTGTACTTTTTAGCCTTAGGATTTCCATTTAGCCCTTTTAAAAATTATTTTATTTTGTTTTTTTTATATTCCTACTTGTTGAATCACTTTAATAATATTTTCTTCAAATTATTTAAACATGGTTTCCTTTAGTTTTTTAAAACATACTTGAAATAGCAGCTTTGAAGTCTTTGTCTGTTAAATCCAACATTTGGGCTACTCAAAGACAGTTTCCATTGGCTTTTTCTCCCAAGTATGGGTAAGACTTTTTTTTGCATGCTTGATACATTTTTGTTGAAAATTGGATATTTTAGATAATAGATCATAACCAATCTAGATTCTATTTTCTTTTTATTCTCTGAGATTCTTAGTTGTTACTGTTTTTGTTGATTTTTAACCTGCTTTGACCTGATCTGTTTGACACACACACACACACACACACACACACACACACACACACACACACCGGTGTGCATCTAGTGATGATTCTGCCCAGTTGTTTTTTTTCTAATTCTTATTTGTATTTTTTATTTTGGGGGCCTAGCTTCTTTTGGGTCACCTTTGTGTTTGCATAGCTTACTGGTCACTCACTGATTGGTCAAAGGTTGTGCACAAACACGGTACTCTCTTGATGGATCTGTGTTTGAATTAGGAGACATATTCAATTTTGGCAATTTCAACTCTACTTCAGGTCTTACTTTAATGCCAGGCCCTCTCAGGTCTCCACGGTGCATGTACACAGGCTCCCAGAAGGCCAGAGTTATGTGGAATGTTTAATGGCTATCTCATTTCTAAGATCTCCTATTCAGTTTCTGGGTAGTCTTATATTGCTCATTCTGACCAGGATAGCACCTTCACCGTAGATCTGCAGGCTTCTCCCATTTCCTGCTAGCTGTGAGTTGCTACTCTTTACTCCAAAGCTAGTGAGGGCCTGTCCTGCCCTGGCAGAACAACCAGGCTTATTGGGCTGGGATGAAGGGCGGAGGCAGTCCCAGCCAAGAATGCCACCTATCCATAATGCTTTTACCTGAATCTCCACAGTGTTTCATGATTATGTTTTTCAATTTGTTGTTTGCCTCTGGTCAGTTTTCAGAGCCCTGAAATGATTGCTTGTTTTTTTGTTTGTTTACAATGATGTCCACTTTTATAGTTGTTTTCAGGGAGGAGGATTTGTTGATTTTTTTGCTCCTTTATAGCTTGAAATCCCACCTAAATACAATATATTTCTAAAATGTGTTTTATTATTTTAAAGCATAACATGTCATTTTAGCTGTGAATGAGTACTAGTAAGTAAAAGTAAATCTAGAAAAACTGGATTGCTTCTTTACTCTTGGCTAAGATCAAGTATAGAAAAACTACAGCTCACAATAATGTGACTTTGACATTTTATGATCAGAAACAGAAAAGCTTTCCAAAAGGCATTTTGAAATAATTCCTAAGATTTCAAGTCTTTGATTTGAAAAATCTGTTTATCTGAATAGCAATAGTCTTGTATTTTTACAGCAGAAAATTATTTCAAGCTTTTAATTTAGCAACAAGCATACGAATGAACTAGAGTCTAAATTCAAGAATTCCAAATTTATTCCTGACCATGGTTGTTAGTGAGGCGTAATATATATATATATTTCTATGGTGTCCTACAAGGGGTTGAGGGAATGTGGGGGTCATGATTTGTATATTTGCCCTCCTCTTTTAAATGGATTCAGCTGAATTTTCTGTGGCACCAGGAGAAAGTAGAAGTACGCCCATGGACCAGGACTGTGGCCATTTCAGGCGCCCAGCCAGACCACCTCCACTGGGTCCTTTCCAGTTCATTCCTCCTTTTCAGCCCATTCCTCTTGCCCTAGCTCTGATGAGGACCTAGGAAGGGGGGGGGGCTTCAGGACCTAGAAGACATCTAGCCCTGGTCTTAGAGGCCACATGGCCACCAGGGGAGACTGAGACATCCCAGGACTCTGGAAGCAGGTCAAAGAGCCATTCCTGCCTGAGGAGGATAAGACATCTGGAAAGGAAGGCTTTCCCCCCTGGAATCACTACACACTTGTCTCTGGTGAAGTTTGAAGCCACTGACCTTTTCGTTCTATTTGAAGCTCTCCTTTCTGCAAGTTCTTGTTTCCATCACTGACCAACCCATCTTTCCTTAAGTCTCAGTCTCTCCTAAAGAAGAGCTCTAGGGTTCATCGTTGTCTCCCCAGGTCTAGGAGCTGCGTATGGATGGTTCCCAGTTCTTAAACCTTTCACCTCCATTTTAATTCCAGATGCCTGCTGCCCTTCCCAGACCTATGAGACTCTACATTTCCCACATAATTTCCCTGCTGAGGACCAGATGGCTCCCTGCTGCCTACTCGAGCCAGTCTAGGTCCTGCTGGCTGCTGGGTCTTCTGTGATCTAGCCTAGTTTGTGCTTACCTACCCCCACTGATGTCCCATCTGGACAGCGTGATGGCCATGGGGTGCAAGACAGGGAGAAGACCAGTTATTCAGGCCAGCACAACTGTTAAGTGACTGCACTGCTAACAAAAATTCCCTTGTGTCAGGAGCATAAAAATACTTTTTATGTGAAATCAATAACAGAAACACTTTGAGTAAAGCATGTTTTTACTTGATTAAGAAAAATTTTTTAATGTTTATTTATTTATTGTGAGAGAGGGTGGGGCGGGCAGACAGAGAAGGAGAGAGAGAATCCCAAGCAGGTCCTGCACTGTAAGCGTAGAGCCTGAGGCAGGGCTTGAACCCACAAACCATGAGATAATGACCTGAGCAGACATCAAGAGTCAGATGCTCAACTGACTGCACCCAGGCAACCCAAGCATTTTTTGAAATGTTTTTATTTATGAGAAAAAGCATGAGCAAGGGAGGAGCATAAAGAGAGGGAGACAGAGGATCTGAAATGGGCTCCACACTGACAGCAGAGAGCCCTATGTGGGGCTTGAACTCACAAACCACGAGATCATGACCTGAGCTGAAGTTGGACACTTAATCAACTGAGCCACCCAGGCACACGCCCACCCCCGCAAAACATGTTTTTAAAAATATTAGTGGGAGTGATTCAGAGCAAGCAGATTCAGCAGGTGAATATGAGCTCAGAACAGTTTCTCTGATGTGAGATCTGTGACTCCATCCGACAGCTGCCCAGTACTTCCTAACCATTCTTTCTTTCTTGGCACAGTATTCCTTGTGGGTTGACTGTGCCTTCCCAATGGATATGTTGGAGTCCTAACCTCAAGTACCTCAGAATATGACCTTATTTGGAAATAGGGTCATTGCAGATGTAATTAGTTAGGATGAGGTCATTAGGGTGGGCCCTGAGCCGCTATGACCGGTGTCCTTATAAGAAGAGGGATGATGATGTGAGGACACACATGCAGGGAGAACACCATGTGAAGACACAGGAACACACAGACACAGAGGGAAGATGGCCATGTGAAGATGGAAGTGGACATTGGAGTGACACTGCCACAACCCCACAACCCATAAACACCTGGGGTTAATGGAATCTAGAAGAACCAAGGAAGGATCCACCCCTGGAGACTTTGAAGAAAAGAGGCCCATCAGATAGCTTGATCCTTTGAGTATAAGAGCTATGCCAGCTTTACCTCCACTGTACCTGTGGTACCGACACCAGTCCCCAACACATAGCAAGTCCTTAAAACGTCCTGCAGAATGCATTCCTACTTGAGAGTCTCAGTGACACGCATGTAAACACCCTGGACACCATCGAGGGCATTTTTATTTTTATTGTACCAAACCACTGGGCTTCCAGATCTGCTTCCCATGGGCCCCAAGTTTTTTTAAAAATTTTTTAATGTTTATTTATTTTTGAGAGAGACAGAGACAACAGTGGGGGAAGGGCAGAGAGAGAGGGAAACACAGAATCCAAAGCAGGCTCCAGGCTCTGAGCTGTCAGCACAGAACCTGACATGGAGCTCAAACTCATGAACCACAAGATCATGACCTGAGCTGAAGTTGGACACTTAACCAACCGAGCCACCCAGGCGCCCCCCATGGGCCCCAAGTTTTAATGATAAGTTGTACCCTAAGGTCCCTGTCCTTGGAGGTTCCTCATCTTCACCTTTCTGACCCTCATCCTTAACCATGCTATATTCCCTCCATGGGTCACCGGTGTAGACTCAGGGCTTTGGGGGCCAGTGCTTCTTCAAGAAGCTCCTGCATGCCTGACCAAACATTTAAGTGCACACACATTCAGGAAGGACACAGACGGGGCCTGCCAAGGCAGAGGAGACACTTAGGGTCATCCAAGGTGCTTGTAGTGGCCTCCTTACTGTCTTCCGGCTTCTGTCCAAGCCCCCACAGTCTATTCTCCACTCAACAGCCAAAGGGGTGTGTTAAAATTGAAGTTGGCCCATGTCACTCTGCTACCCAGAATGACCCATAACTCCCCTGACTACCAAGAGTGAAAGCCCAGGACTTTACTGTGCCCACCAGGGCCTTTGGGATCTGGTCCCAGCTACCCCTGTGATTTATTTCCTATGCCCTCCTATTCACTCACCTTGTCCCTTGGTGCCCTTTGAGAATGCCAAATGCACTTCTACAGTAGGGCTTCTGCCAGGGACACTGTCTACTCAGATAAATGCATGTCTGTCTCCACCATCTCTTTCAAATCTTAGTTCCAATGTCACCTTCTCAGTGGGCCCACCTGGGCCACCCTATTTTTGGAGTAATTAAACTTTTTATTGTGAGGCAACTGTAAGATTCATATGTAGCTTCAAGAAATAAAGCAGATCTTCTGTGCCCATTACCTCAGTTTCCTGTAGCAGTAATATCTTGCAAACCTATAGTACAGTAGCACAACCAGGACATTGCACTGATACAGTCCAGATACAAAATATCTCTGTCCCCACAAGGATCACTCATACAGCCCTTTTATAGCCACACACACTTCCCTCTGTCCCCGTCCCCCTGGCAACCACTCATCGGTGGTCCATTTCTGTAATTTCATGAATGTTGTATAAATGGAATCATATAGTATGTAATCCTTTGGGGTAGACTTTTTTTTTTTTTTTAACTCAGAATAATTCTCTGGAGATTTCTCCAGGTTGCGAATGTATCAATAGTTCATTCCTTTTCATTGCTGAGTAGTAAGTATTCCACCGAAAGGAGGCGCCAGTTTGTTGATCATTCACATGACAAAGGACATCTGCGTTGTTTCTAGTTTGGGGCTATTACAGATAGAGCTGCTTTGGAAATTCATGTATAGGTTTTGGTGAGAACACAAGTTTTCATTTCTCTAAGGTAAACACCCAAGAGTACAATCCTAGGTCACTTATTGCTGCATGTTCAATATTATAAGAAACCCAGGCCATTCTATTTTGAATGATCAACTCCTCCCACACACCCAGAAACACCCACCATTTTTTACCCCTGCTCTACTTTGATATCAATTTCCCACAGCATTTCACCTTCTACTACACTATATGATGAGCTTATTTATTTATGACGTGTACTGTGTTTCATCTGTCTTCTCCATCCACCCTCACTGTCATTCTGGCCCAGAGCAGACGTAAGAAGCACTGATGTAGGCACTCGGCTTGATATCGGGCCTCTGGCCAGTGTCCTCCATCAGGGGAACGTTTGCTGGGATCGTGGGCACACACGGACCACGGTGCCCGTGAACTGTGTAATGTGGTGGTGGTGGTGAGACAGAGCCCGTGCATGAATTCCCCAGATGAAGCAGCCCACTAGGTTCACAACCAAGTCACGTCGAGCTTAAAAGCCAAATGAGTGCTACCGCAAAGGTTTAACTCCGAAACTGTGATCTATGACCTGAATGTGCGTGCAGACTCCCTGCCCCCAGCAGTGCTGCCAGCTGCCCACCGGTAGTACCAGCGGAGGGACTCATTCTGCACAGGAACAGAGAGGATTCTAGCTAGAAACACTCAGCCCCAGAGGCAGGAGAATCAAGACAGGACCATATTTCATGCGGAAAAGTGAAAACCAAATAAACAAAGCTGCCTGTCATGGCAACGGGCCAGCTCAGCTGTGTAAGTGAACAGCAAAAACATTCCTCTGCTCTGTGGAAGCCCCTGGAAGAAATCCAGAACCTTGTGTAGCCTGACCGGGGTTGGGGGGGTGGGGGGGTGGGGGAGTTGTTGTTATTATTATCACTACCATAAATTCATCTATTCCTTAATACACCAGTTTCTTTCATTTTGAACACTTCCTTGACGTTTGTACCATTTAGTGAATACTGGAACAAATGATTAAATAATTTTGTAAAATAATGCTTTGGCTGGACTTTAAGTGGCAATGTTTATAGTGTTCCCATTAACACCAGATGATGTCAGCCTGACTGTTGTTCTGCTTTTTCAAAAACACATGGAGCTGAAAAAAACCTTCCCAAACAATCCAAAATGAGTCAAGGCTCTAAAAGCCTTTTCTCCATAAACACCCTCCTCTGTGATTTGACCCTGGCAGCAAAACCCATGAGGATGTTGAGAGCGCAGTGGCTCTGAACTGGGAACTCACATGTCCCATCATCGGAGCATCATCTAGAGAGATGACGGGCATCACTGTGTACAGTGACCTCCCAGCCTGGCTCTATGGGATCTGACCTCTCTGTGCTTTGATTCCTGTGACTCCTGGTTCCCCCTTTTCTTCCTGAGCCTTTTTTCTCCTCCACTTTGTCCTTCCTTTTCTTCCCTCTTCTCCCCCACCCTAAGCTAAACTAAGGTAACTAAGTATTCCAACTAGACCCCAACCCCAAAGCATCAGCATCCATATGGAGATATAGCTGTAGCCTTGATGCCATAAGCTGCCAACATCATCCAGGACCAAAGGCCCTCCCCAGACCAAAGGCCCCCACCCAAAGGCCCAGACCAAAGGCCCTCCGCCCTGGATGACTGGAAGGAGGGGATGGTGTGTAGGCCCGGGAGTGGCCTATGCCAAGGGGCAGTTCTCAGTGTTCCTCTCCAAGCAGAGACCCACTCCGTACAAGCCCCATATGGACCTTGTCCAGGCTGCCTGCACTTCCTCAGTGCCCCAGGGGACTATGGGAACAATAGGAGACAGAACACTGTGAGTGTTCTGGGGTAGAGGGTGGGGTCTGAAGAAGGAGTTTTCATTGCAGACTTCAACATGATCTCTGGGGAAGATTATTTTTTTCTTTTTTTTTTTAAGTTTTTATTTATTTTTGAGACAGAGACAGAGAATGAGCAGGGGAGGGGCAGAGAGAGAGAGGGAGACACAGAATCTGAAGCAAGCTCCAGGCTCTGAGCTGTCAGCACAGGGCCTGATGCGGGGCTTGAACTCACAGACTGTAAGATCATGACCTGAGCTGAAGTTGGATGCTTAACCGACTGAGCCACCCAGGCGCCCCTCTGGGGAAGATTATTATCAGCTTGTGGGAGAAAAGCAGAACCCATTTCCAGAGTCCTCAATGACTAAATTATAAACTAGTGAGCACTTCAGGCCATGGATGGGGAAGACAGGCAGGTACCTTCCCGTGCCTGCATCCAGGGTCAGGGAACCACAGTAGGGGCCATCGTCCTCAAAATCAGAGGCCCCAGAGCCTGGATCCATGGACCATACTGGGCCACACTGGGCTGATTACATGGTGGCTCCGGTGCTATTCTGCTCAAGCTGCCATAACAGAGGACTGGGAGGCTGAAACAACAGAAATTTATTTCCTCACATTTCTGGAGACTACAAGTCCAAGATCAAGGTCTGACAGGGCCAGTTCTGGTGAGGACTCTCTTCCTGGCTTGCAATCAGCCATTGTCTCACTATGTCCTCACATAGTTTTCCTCCATGTGTATTCTCAGAGAGAGAGAGAGAGAGAGAGAGAGAGAGAGAGAGAGAGGGAGAGGGAGGGGAAAGAGCTCTGCTGTCTCTTTGTAGAAGGACATTAATCCTATAGGATGGGGGCCCTGCCCTTATGACCTCATGTAATGTTACTTACCTCCTTATAGGCTGCATCTCCACATACAGTCACATGGGGGGTTAGAGAGAGCTGGACCAGGAGGAGTAGGCCATGGTACATCGTATATAGCCCACTAGCCTGCCTATGAGAAGGCCAGGTATCCACTCCCCACCTCACCCATGCAGTGGGGAGAATACAGTGAATGGTGTGCACCTGCAGGGCTGTGTGGCACTTGCATGAGCTCACATATGTGGAGCCCTGAAAGGTGGAGGGACAAGCTCTCAGGAGGCACAGGCAGGAGGAGATTAATGTCACTTTCTCCTGGTGCCACTGGAAGCTAGCCCCTGAGGTGGCAGACAGCTAGGGCTGGCTCTCTGACACTATGCCTCTGTAGTATCTCTTTCTAAACCTAGACTCTGAAAGGGCCCCCACATGTCTTGTGACAAAATTAGGGACCTGCCGCCCTTGCAGCACAGTAAATTTCACTGTGTACCAGAGGTCACATGGATGCCACAGAAAAAGAAAAGCCAGAAAAATAAGAAGAGGTGGGCAGTGACAGGGCAGGCGGAACAGGTTACAACTGTGGTCAGAGAAAGGCCTCCGGGGAAGGGGACAAATGAAGAGCAGAAGTGAGCCAAGTGGATATGTGCAGGAAGAGCCTTTCAACCAGAAAGAAGAGCCAGTGCAAAGGCCCTCAAGCAAATGAGTTAAGGGGAGTTCACAGCTAAGGTTTATATGGGGCCAATAAGGAAGGCTGGAAAGAGGATGGATGTCCACATAAATCAGGGGCGCCTCCATGTGAAGTTCAAGTAGTTCCCTCAACTCCTGATTCCCTGAGCCACAGGCCTTCCTAGGCTGTGAGGCTAGCACCTCCTGACGACAGACTGTATCTCACTGGGCACATGCCACTCAGTCACTAGACTTGATTCCAGATTTCTAATTTTAGTTGTTAGGACTCTTTCCCAGAGGCTCCTTGGCTCACCTTCTGTGGTGGGTGTGCTTTCCTTGTGTCTGCTTTGCCTTTTGCTCCTTTGGTCATGGTTCACACTCTTCCAGGTACACCCTGCTTGGCTGCCTCCAGCCCCACCCTAGGAAGGGTCTCCTGACTCAGTCCAGCTCCTGAAATATTTTACTTCAGAATCTAGAAAACACACTCCCACCCCCAGGTTTTCCTGGACCCAGAGTCAGGGTCAGGACCAGTTAGCCCTCACAGGGCATTAGATGAAATGATTCATTAGATCTTCCTTTGATCCTAAGGGAAATCTTGAAAAATGTCATATGCTCCTGACTGCCTTAGAAGCCAGTGCATTGGACACATTTTACCCTTTCTGCGAAAGCAAAGTCATAATTACGATACCATAAAATCTTAGCACAGTTGGATTGCTCTTTGAGAGCATCTACTGCCCTCTTCTACAGAGAAGTAAGGAGATAGAAAACCCAGGAGAAGCCCCTGAAACGTACCTGTCTGTAGAAGCATGTGCTTTCAGCTTGTTTTTCGTTTTTGCTTTTGTCATTTGAAGTGTTCTTACTAAAGTAGAATGAAGACCTCAGCTCCAACCCTTTGAGCAGGAACATCCGGCAAAATTCATTTCTGGTTGAGAGATGCTGTTTTCTCTCTGCGAGTTTCTCTCTCCCCCATAGCAACTCGTCTTCACCACCACCAAAGCCCTCTGAGGTACACTTAAATCTACACTTATGTGTCACCTGGGCTTCCTGCCTGTGCAGACTCTCCCTCTTATTAGACTGCACTCCCCCTGAGAGAAGGAACAGAACATCATAAACCTTGGCACCGAGGAGCTATAACATACCCGACCCTCAACAGACCTGCTCAAGCAGCTCTAAACTGCCCTTCAGCTTCCTGTCAGAATAGCCCAGATATTTCATCACTTCTAGAGGCCTGAACTCTCAGGCCCTGTGGAGAAGTGTCTTCATGTCCCACAGCCAAGTTGTACAGAGTATGGTATGCCTGGGTGGCTCAGTCAGTTAAGCATCCGACTTCGGCTCAGGTCGTGATCTCTTGCTTTATGAGTTCAAGCCCTGCATCAGGCTCTGCACTGGTGGTGTGGAGCCTGCTTGAGATTCTCTCTCTATCCTCTCTCTCTGCCCCTTCCCCACTTGCTCTCTCCCATTCTCTCTCTCTCTTTCTCAAAATAAATAAACTTAAAAATAGTTATACAGAGTAAAATTCTTTATGTGGGATTTGTACTGACATACAGCTATGTTATAAGCAAATACCTGCAAAATCTCCATGGCTTAAAAGGACACTGTTTTATTTCTTACTCATACTCCAAGCGTGTCATGGTCAGCTAGGGACTCTGCTTTGCTCTGTGTCTCTCAAGAATGCAGGCTGACAGTCTCCCCGATGGGGATCATTGCCGTTGTTGTGATGGAGTGTGTTAGTTTCTTTTAAGATTTTTTTTAAGTTTATTTTTGGTGGGGAGGAGGGAGAGAGAGTGAGAGAGAGCAAGGGAGGACAGAGAGTGAGGGAGACACAGGATCCCAAGCAGGCTCCACATTTTCAGCACAGAGCCCAATGTGGGGCTGGAACCCACAGAACTGTGAGATCATGACCTGATCATGACCTAATCTAGAGTTAGACGCTGAACCAACTGAGCCACCCAGGGTGCCCCAAGTTTCTTATTGCTCCTATAACAAATTACCACAAATTTAAGTGGCTTAAAACAACACAGATTTACTGTCTTAGTTATGGGTGCCAAAGTCTGAAATAGACTAAAAACAAGGTGTTGGTAGAGCTGCTTTTCTCTTGGAGGCTTTAGGTGAGAATCTATTTCCTTCCTTTTCTACCTTCTAGAGGCTACCTGCATACCTTTTTCCATCTTCCATCAGAGCAATCAGTGTAGCATTTTCAAATCTCTTTCTTTCTCTCTGTTACCTCTGCTACCATTGGCACATCTTCTCTCACTCTAACTCTTCTGCCTACCTCTTATGAGGATCCTTGTGATTACACTGGACCCACCTGGAGAAACCAGGATAATCTCCTTACCTCAAGACCTTCAACTTAATCACATCTGCAGTATGTTGTCTCTCCTATGAAGTACTATATTCACAGGTTCCAAGGATTAAGAGGTGGACATCTTTGGGGGCTATTACTCAGTTTACCACACAGAGTGACAGTGTCCAATCATACACAAGGATATATGCCCAGAAGCATTCACACTTCACACATTTCATTGGTCAAGTCACATGGCCACATGTAACTTTTATGAAGCAGGAAGTATGATTTCTCGTATATAGAGAATGAAGAGAATAAGAAGAAACACCTTCAGTTCTTCTTCAGGATTAGGATGAAGAAGAATACCAAGGGCCTTCAGTACCAGGATAGCAACAAAATGAATCTAGATGAACTAAGAATCCAACACTTCTATTTGGTGAATGAGTTGTAGATACAGGGAAGCCCTGATTAACTGAATTTAGGTGGAGATTGTTAAGCCAGAGCCCCAGCTGAGGCAAGCACCTGGCCTGGTGCAGATAGGTGTAAGAGCAGGCCTGCTATAGAAGAAGGCATTGTGGGTGGGAGGCAGCCAAGCTTTAAATGACAGGGTATCATTAAACAAAAGAAAACAAACATAAACCCATAAACCCAAGAAGCTGAGCAAGCCCAAAACAGAATACATATAAAGAATATCACACTCAGTCACTTTGTAGTCAAAATGCTGACAACAAAGTTAAAGAAAAATCTTAAAAGAAGCAAGAGGAAAAGGACACATTATATACATATAAAATTAAAGCTGACGTCCCATCAGAAACCATGGAGGTCAGAAGAGAGTGGAACAAAACCTCTCAAGTGCCATAAGAAAAACGCTTGCAAGTTAGGATCAGTAACTTACTGATATCTTATCTTACAAAATTAAGGTAAAATGAGACTTTTTTAGATTTAAAAAAAAAGCTGAGAATCATCTCTGTAAAGTTCACACTACAAGAAATGTAAAGGGGCAACTGGGTGGCTCAATCGGTTAAGCATCCAATTCTTGATTTCAGCTCAGGTCATGATCTCGTGGTTCATGGGTTCAAACCCCACACTGGGCTCCATACTAACAGTGTGGAACTTACTTGGGATTCTCTCCCTCTCTCTCTACCTGTCTCTTGCTTGCACTCTCTCTCTCTCAAAATAAATAAATAAACTTAAAAAAAAAAAAAGAAATGTAAAGAAGGTCCTTAAAGTTGATAGAAAGTAATACCAGATCGAGTAAATTAACAACAGAGAAAACAAAAATTTCATCAGGAATAAGAGGGGGTTTCACTAGCAATCCTGCAGGCATAAAGGGTTAATAAAAATAATGAAGAGTTTTGAACAATTTTATGCTAAAAAATACTAACAAGTTAGATAAACAAATTTCTTGAAAAAAAACTTATCAAAACTGACATAGGAAGAAATAGAAAATCTGAAAATTTCCATGATTTTTAAAATTGAGTGTGCAACTAAAATCCTTTTATGATTGAAACCTTTTTTCAGTCACAGATGGTTACACTGGTAAATTCTATCAAACTTGCAAGGAAAAAATTATACTGATCATACACAGACTGTTTTAGAGAATAGAAGAGGAAACCATGTCCCAATTTTTAAATTTTTTGGCTACCCTAACCCTAATACCAAAAGCATACAAAGACATTACCAGAAGAGAAAACCACAGACCAATATCCCTCATGAACACAGACACAAACATCCTTAACAAAATAATAGCAAATTCAGCCTAGCATTCTTTGTAAAAAGGATAATACAACATGACCAAAATCTGGGAATTTTTCCCAGGAATGTAAGGTTGTTTTAGTTTTTTAATATCAATCAATATAATTCATCACATTCTCAGAATAAAAGAAAAATCATATGACCATCTCAATAGGTATAGAAAAAGCATTTTACAAAATTTAGTACTTCTTCATGATAAAAAGTCTCAGCATACTAGGAATAACAAAGGAACTTCCTCAACCTTATAGAGGGAACTTCAAAAAACCTACAGTTAACAGCATACATAATGATGAAAGATTGGAAATTTCACCTTAAGATGAAGAGCAAGGCAAGGTTGTCTACTCTCACCACTTCTATTCAACGTTGTACTGGAGATCACTATTCACTGGAACAACAGGGCCAAAGAAAACAGGCATAAAGATTGGAAAGTAGAAATTAAAACTATTTAGAACTAATGAGTGAATTTAGCAAGGTCTAGAATACAAAATCAATACACAAATATAAAATATAAATTGTATTTCTATACACTTGCAGCAAACAAATAAAAAATTAAAAATACTATTTCATAAAAAGGGTCAGAGGGAACATGTTGGGGTATTGGAATCATGTTCATGATGGTGGTAATACACAGTCTGAAAATAAAGAAAGCAATTCCATTACAAAAGCATGAAAAGAATAACATACATAGGAATAAATTTAGCCAAGTAGGCCAAAGACTTGTATGCTGAAAACTACAAAACATCGCTGAAAGAAGTTAAAGTAGACCTCAGTAAGTAGAAAGACATCCCATTTTCATGGATTGTAAGACTTAATATTGTTACACTTACAGTACTATCTGAAAACAATATGTAGAGTCAATGCAATCCCTATACAAATCCCAATAACATTTTTTTTTACAGAAATAGAAAAAAGCTTAAAATTTAGATGGAATCTTAAGAGTTTCCAAATTGCCAAAATAAACTTGAAAAGAACAAAATTGAAGGACACACTTCTTGATTTCAAATGAAAAGACATTTCCCCCACAAAGATATGCAAATAGCCAACAAGCACATAAAAAGATGCTTAACATCATTAGTCATCAGAGAAATGAAAATCAAAATCACAGTATCACTTCTCACCCACTAAGATAGCTATGATAATTACAAAAAGCAGCAATAGAAAATAAACTCTGTTGGAGAGTATTGAAGAAAAATTGGAATTGTCATGCATGGCTGGTGGGAATTTAAATTATGCAGCCACTGTGGAAAACAGTTTGATGGTTCCTGAAAAAGTTAAACATAGAATTACCAAATGATTCAGCAATTCTCCTTTAGATATATACCCAAAAGAATTGGGAAAAAAGTATTCAAACAAAAACTTTTACGTGAGTGCTCATAGTTGCACCAGGTGATAAACTATAGGTCCCTCAGCTGACGAATGGAAAACAAAATGTGGTTGATCCATACATACTATGGGATATTATTCAGCCATAAAAAGACTGAAGTACTGATACTGATACTGTAGATGGATGAACCTCAAAAACATTATGCTAAGTGAAAGGAGCCAGATACAAAAGGTTACATATTACATGATTCCATTTATGGAAAACATCCAGAATAGGTAAATCCATAGATACAGAAAGTATAGTATAGTATTGTATAGTATAGTATACAGAAAGTATTGCCAGGGGCTGGGAAGAAGAAGAAATAGATACTGCTAATGGATACAGTTTTAGGTAGGGGATTATGGAAATGTTCTAAAATTACATAGAGGTGATGGTTGCACAACATTGTGAGTATACTAGAAATCACTGAATGGTTCAATTTTAAAAGGTCTTTATTGTACGTATATTCTATCTCAATTTTTTAAGTTCCATGCAAAATGGAATTTTTTTGCACACCAAAAAAGTGAATACTACCCCTACATTAGAATGGCTGAAATCCAGAATGCTGGCAAAGATGAGGAGTAGCAGGAATTATCATTCACTGCTGGTGAGAATGCAAATTGGTACTGTTACTTTGGAAGACAGTTTAACAGTTTCTTATAAAACATGCTACATGATCCAGCAGTCATGCTCTCTGGTATTTACCAAAGCAGTTGAAAACATATGTCCACAAAAAACCTGCACATGGATGTTTATATCAGCTTTATTCATAATTGCCCAAACTTGAAAGCA
This sequence comes from Herpailurus yagouaroundi, assembly GCF_014898765.1. Taxonomy (NCBI): domain Eukaryota; kingdom Metazoa; phylum Chordata; class Mammalia; order Carnivora; family Felidae; genus Herpailurus; species Herpailurus yagouaroundi. The sequence goes on along the minus strand of NW_024412397.1, from coordinate 38,084,326 downwards.
ACCAAGATGACCTTCAGTGGGTAAATAGATAAATAAACTGTGGTTCATTCAGACAATGCGATATTATTTATTACTAAAAAGAAATGAGTGGGTTAAAAATGAGCCATGGTAAGAAGTGGAAGAAACTTAAATGCATATTACTAAATGAAAGATGCCAATCTGAAAAGGCTGTGTATAACTCCAACTATATGACATTCAGAACATGCAAAACTATGGAGACAGTAAAAAGATGAGAGGTTGCCAGGGGTTTGGGGGAGAGTAGAAATGAATGGGCAGAGCACAGAGGATTTTCAGGGCAGTGAAAATACTCTGTACCCACAGTGAAGGATACATGTCATTATATGCATTTATACGAGCCCTAACATCATACTCAAAATAATCAGTTCAAGATGAATAATAAATATAAATAGAGAAGGGAAACTGATGGTTCTAAAAGAGAGCATAGGAGAATATCTTCATGACCTTGAGGAAGGCAAAGGTTTCTTAGAATACAACAAACACTAATTGTACAAGAAAAATCGTGATCAAAAAAGGGCATCAAAATAAAAATTCAGCTCACCTAAAGATACCATTCAGAGAACACAAAGAATGAGCAGCCTTGATGATGACTACAGCCGTAGCAGCTTTTGCTTGCTTCCCAAAGTCCCCTTCCAAAGGCTTAGACCACATAAAAGAACTTAGGACTCCTATCTATTTCTTCTCTTACTTAGATTGATAGGTTGACAGTTTGTAAAGGATGTGTCTGGCCCTGACCAGTTCAAGGGCTTTCCTGTCTAACACTGGTTTCAGGAGCACAGCGTAGTGATTCGACAAGTTTGTACATTATGCTGGGCTCACAAGTGTAGCTCCCATCTGTCATCTTGCAATGCTATCACAGTACCGTTGACTACATTCCCTATGCTGTACCTTTTACCCCAGTGACTTCTTCATTCCATAACTGGAAGCCTGTATCCCCCACTCCCCGCCATCCATTTTGGCCCCCCCCCCCACCATCCTCCCCTCTGGCAACCATCAGTTCATTTTCTGTATTTATGGATCTATTTCCGCTACTTGTTTTGTTTTTTAGATTCCACATATAAGTGAAATCATATGGCATTTGTCTTTCTCTCTCTGACTTATTTCACTTAACATAATACTTCTGGGTCCATCCATGTTGTCGCAAATGGCAAAATCTCATCCTTTTTCATGATTGAGTGATAGTCCATCAGATATATGCCACATCTTCTTTATTCATTCATCTATGTATGGACACTTGGATAGCTTCTGTACATGGACTATTTACTGTAAATGATAGTGCAATAAACACAGAGGTGCATATATTTTTTCAAATTAATGTTTTTATTTTCTTTGGGTAAATACCCAATAGTGGAATTACTCGATCATGTGATATTTCTATTGTTAATTTTTTGAGGACCCTCCATACTGTTTTCCACAGTGGCTGTACCAATATACATTCCCACCAGCAGTGTGTGAGGGTTCCTTTTTCTCCACTTCCTCGTCCACCCTTGTTATTTCTTGTTTTTTTGATTCTAGCTATTCTCAACCTTCCTTTTATTTATTTATTTATTTTTTAATTTTTTTTTCAACGTTTTTATTTATTTTTGGGACAGAGAGAGACAGAGCATGAACGGGGGAGGGGCAGAGAGAGAGGGAGACACAGAATCGGAAACAGGCTCCAGGCTCTGAGCCATCAGCCCAGAGCCTGACGCGGGGCTCGAACTCACGGAGCGCGAGATCGTGACCTGGCTGAAGTCGGACGCTTAACCGACTGCGCCACCCAGGCGCCCCTCAACCTTCCTTTTAATATTCAGTTGGTAGACAGTGTGCCTGGGTGGCTCAGTAGGTTAAGTGTCCAACTTTGGCTCCAGTCATGATCTCACAGTCTGTGAGTTCGAGACCCACATCAGGCTCTGTGCTGATAGCTTGGAGCCTGGAGCCTGCTTGGGATTCTGTGTCTCCCTTCCTTTCTGCCCCTCCCCTGCTTGTGTTCTGTCTTTCTGTGTCTCAAAAATAAATAAACATTAAAAAAAATTTTTTTTAATATTCAATTGGTAGCCAAGTTACAGGCGCAAAAGTCCTTCTTAAGAATCACATTTTGAATATCATAATGAAACTGCCTGAAACTGCCCGCATACCTCAGCTTGCTCAAGAAGCATCTTCTGTAAAGTTTTATACTGTGACTACTAAGGCACCTCATACATGTAGCACCTCACAAAATTGTTTTACATGGAATTTCACATAAGCTGCACAATATTCAGGGATTATTACCTTCATTTTCAGATGAGCACATTAAGATTTCTGAACATTCTTGGGATGCCTGGGTGGCTCAGTCGGTTAAGCATCCAACTTTGGCTCAGGTCATGATCTCACAGTCCGTGAGTTCGAGTCCCGCGTTGGGCTCTGGGTTGACAGCTCAGAGCCTGGAGCCTGCTTCGGATTCTGTGTCTCCCTCTCTCTCTGCCCCTCCCCTGCTCACACTCTGTCTCTCTTTCTCTCTCTCTGTCCCTCAAAAATGAATAAACGTTAAAAAAAAATAAAAAATAAAAAAGATTTCTGACCATTCTTGAAACCTACCCTAGCAAGTAAAGGCCTGGAGCTTAAACCCAGATCTCAGCCTCCAAATCCAGCACTTCCCACTTCATTGTCAGGCCTGGCTATAAAATGATGTTGAAATTATTATCAGTCAGTAATTCTGCTTTGTCAGCATGGGGATGAGTCCATGTGCAGAGAATGTTTCGCAGAATTTACAGCAGAGTGGCAAAAACAATTGGACGTCACAGCATGACCGTGTGCAGTGTGAGTTGCCAACATGGAGCTCACAGGGGCTCTAGGAAACCTCAGATATTGCTTTATGGGGAAAAGCAGCACTAGACATCTAAATAGGAGCAGACCAGCCAGGCTTGCTTAAACTGTGGATCACTAGTCACCAGGAGAGCGGAACTGAGCAAACTGTCTAAAGAGAGAATCTCCTCAGGCCACCGCTCTGGGTGGGGGGTTGCTCAGAAATGAGCTTCAAGATATTGCAGTTCACTCATTTGCGCTGCAGCTTTTTGACTGGCTGATTGTTCTGAGCCTTCTAATCCTTGTTTCATTTTGAAATGCCAAAGCCTTTGCTAACTAAATGAGACAGACTGTGAGGAGCGTTTGACAAAGGATGGGGCGTCCAGAGGACTCATTGAAAGTCATGCTGGCAGCCTTCCTGGTTTTCTGTCCTGACTCCTACACTGGGGAAGAGTACATGCTGCACAGGGAAGAACAGGAAACCAGGAAGAAGCTGGCAAAGGGTAAAAAATAGGAGGACAGGACTGAGGTGTGAAGAAGCCCAGAACCAAAAGAGCTGAAGAGATAGATGCTAGTATTTCAGAGGTGGGGCAGGTACATGTGACGGGGCTTGTAGTGTGTCTGTCAGTGTTTCAAAGGCATTTGCCAGCCTGTTTGTTTTCCATCCAACAGAAAGTGTTCCACAACTTAATTCCACGATGGTAGAATGATGTCTTATGTGCCACATAGGCAAATGAAGGCACTAGTATTTGAGATATTTCTACAAAGGACAACAAAAGCTTCTCCCCACTTGCCTTTGATAATCTCTCTCACCTTCTCAAATCCTACCGTTCCCCATAAAACAACAGCACAAGAAACACATGATGGATGAAATCAGAGTAACATGTATTTACAGCCTCTATTATTTACAGTAACACAAATTACTCCAGGAAACAATGTGCCAGACTTTGCATGTACACAATAAGATGAGGAATCTGCTTATTTGGTTTTGTTGCATCTAACTATTCCTGGAAATTAGTGCTTCATTACCACAATTCCTACAAGGTAGAATATGGTGGAGTCGGTGAGCATTCTGGGTCCTTTCCAAAAATGCTTTGTAGGGAAGTTCTGCAAATAATATTATTACTTCAGGGAGAAACAATTTTGGCAAAAATTTCCTTTTTTCAAGTCATACCAAGTAACATATTACTCTTTGTGGTTTCTTTTTTTTAAGTGTATTTATTTTTGAAATAAACTTTTGGGGCGCCTGGGTGGTGCAGTCGGTTAAGCGTCCGACTTCAACCAGGTCACGATCTCGCGGTCTGTGAGTTTGAGCCCCGCGTCGGGCTCTGGGCTGATGGCTCAGAGCCTGGAGCCTGTTTCCGATTCTGTGTCTCCCTCTCTCTCTGCCCCTCCCCCGTTCATGCTCTGTCTCTCTCTGTCCCAAAAATAAACGTTGAAAAAAAAATTAAAAAAATAAAATAAACTTTTAATTCCAGGACAGTTTTACATGTACAGAAAATTGCAAAGATAAAGAGTAGCCACATAAACCTACATGCAGTTTCCTTGATTATTAACTTCTTATGTTAACATGGTATATTTCCTAGAATTAATGAACCAATGTTGATACATTATTTTTAATTAAAGCCCATACCTTCTTCAGATTTCCTTAGTTTTTGCTTAATGCCCTTTTTCTGTTTCAGGATCCCACTTAGGATACCATGTTACATTTAGTCATCCTGTCTTCTTAGGCCCCTCTCCACTGTGATGCTTCCTCAGACTTTCCTGGTTTTTGATGACCTGGACCATTGTGAGGAGTGCTGGTAAGTTGTTTTGTAGAACATCACTCAATTGGGATTTGTCTGAGGTTTTTCTCATAAATGGACTGAGCTTGTTAGATTTTGGAAGAAAGACCACAGAGGTGAAGCGCTATTCTCATCATGTCTTATCAAGAGCATGTGCCATCACTGTGATTTACCACGGTGGAAGTTAATAGGATGATGTTGCCTCACTGGGGGAAGTGGAGAGCTCCCTGAAGGCTAGGCCAGAACCCCAGTCCCCATGTGTGTGTAGAAGAGGTAGTTGGGGAGGGGCCTGAACTCCAGACTCCACGACAGAATTAAGAATTGGAGAAACCTGATGAGGCAGGTACCTATTATCTCCCAGGAATCCCAGGTGATTTACTCTGCTGGGTGACAAAATTGCTTCCAAGGTGGGAGCAGGTGTCTGTGCCCAGTCCCACCTGGATGCCCAGGAAGGGTTTTGACTGTGGTGTAAGGAAGCCTGGTTATTGGGAGAGGGAGGTTCAGGGGATAGGGGTGGGGGTTGGTGGTTCAGGTGGGAGTCATTTATGAATAAGGATATTTGCTTAGCAGGTAGAGGCTTTGTTTAAAATGTGAGCCCACTTAAAGGAGCATCCTAAGTAAATCAAGGCACAAGCATCAAACAGATATGCCACAAATCAGTCCGGTAGGAGAAACGTGCCTGAGGTTTGAGCCACGGGTTGGGAGCTACAGAGCATGGAGCACCCAGGCTACCCTGAAAAGGAGTCAGCAGGGCTCTGGAAGGCAGGAGCTATGTAGTGAAGCTGTCTGTACAAGGCACTGGATGTAGCCATACCTCCTTCCCAATCTCCCCTTTGCTGTTGTGGTGCAGGGTTAGCATTTCCACTCCTCTCTTTGCTGACACCCAAGGACTCTGCTTGGCATGCAGGCCAGAATTCTCTCAGGCTGTGGGTTTCCACATATGCTCCTGCATGGAAAGTCCCCAGTCTGCTCCAGGATGTCCTCTGCAGTGCCCCATCCTGTCTTCCTTATCGCAGCTGCAGGCAGCCCGCGCCACATCCCGCCTGCCTGAGTCACGCTCCAGGCCACAGGCTGCCTTCCTCCAGCTTGGCCTAGGGACCAGCCACTGTCCATTCCATTTGTGGCTTGTCCCTTTATTCTTCAAAAATACTACAAATTTATTTTTACTGCCTACATGAAATGGCTATTTATTATCCAAAGAAAATTTTCCATACTTAAGTTGTCCCCTTTCCTTTTCTACCCTCCTGCTTAAGATCTAGCCTATCCCATCCCTACTGGGCCTCACTAATTACAACATTATTTTTCTTTTCTATTTAAAAATTTCTTTTTTAACATTTATTTATTTTTGAGAGACAGAGTGAGACACAGCACAAGCAGGGGAAGAGGGGCAGAGAGAGAAGGAGACACAGAATCTGAAGCAGGCTCCAGGCTCTGAGCAAGTGTTCAGCACAGAGCCCGACACGGGGCTTGAACCCACGAACTGCGAGATCATGACCTGAGCCAAAGTCAGTCACCTAACCGACTGAGCCACCCAGATGCCCCAATTACAACATTATTTGTATACTTCTTTTTCCGTAGTTTTCCCTGCCAGTTACAACTGTCAAAAGTCTAGTGTTTCCTTTTAGGGTTGGTCCATGCACTTCCTAACCACCAATCAGTGCACTCCTAACCTACTCCTTATCAGTGTCTTACCTCCTTGGCCACCTTACTAACCCTCCTATGACAGCAGGCTTCCATTCATCACATGAATGTGTGAATGCATGAAAACGAACAAGGTTAATAATACCAAGTGTCTAAACCAGGTGATTTTTAATTTGTTGAATTGACCAGAAATTTTGAGACCAGATGGATCTTATTTATCTTAAATTATTGCCAGGCCCCTGGAATCATGTCACATTGTATTTCAAGTTTAAAATACTTATAGGACATAATCTGGGGCTGAGTTTTGTGCCAATTACTAGATTCTAGAGAGGCAAAAAGAATGCCAATGGTTTTAGAAAGTTTATGGGAGGAAAACTTAAAATTAAAAACATTCTCAAAAATCAGAAAAATATCTCATGAACTATAAAAAAATTTCCTCATGGCCATTGACATTTTACCCAGGAATGACGGTAATACTGCCTCCTCTCCCCACAGCATAGCTTAAGTCAATGTGGATTTATTCCAAGCACTCTTAAGAACTATTCTATAAATATGGAATGCCCATTATGCATCAGACAAGAGTACTAGTAATTTCTAGTCATTTCCCCCCGTGAAAAGGAAATAATCCCTGGTTTATTCACTTTTACTGGCCCTACCGTGGGCCAGACACTGCTCAGCGTCAGACGTCCTGCCCTTGAAGACCTCAGCCTGGTGACTGTGCCAGGCAACAAACACAGAGCCTGTGCACTTTGGATTCTGGGGCAGGGAAGACATGGGGAAGCTTTCTGGCAGAGCTAACTACTAGGCTAAGTGCTGAGGGATAAGAGAGCTCTCCAAGCAATACGAGACAGGGAATGGACTTGCCACGTTGTGGGAAATGAACGTTGTGTTCAATGCAACTTATGTGAAAGGAGACATTAGGCCAGGAGTACTTCTGGGTATGAAAAAGCCCTCCTCCACATCCAGGACATGGCCCTGTGAAGCTAGATGCAAAGTCTCAGTCCCTTCATCAGGATGTGCTCTCCAGCAAGCGGCAAGGCTTGCTGAATGGGGATTCCAGAGAAGCCAGGCACATTCTCCTAGACACCTTTCTTCTTCCCAGCCGCCTCATGGCCAGCTTGGACCATGACACCTATGCAGCCGTGGGCACACTGTCCAACATCCCTGTGCCTTAGTTTCCTTCCTGGCTAAAGTGGGAGCATGAAGCTGCCCTATTGGAAGCTGTTTCTTTGGGTTCTTCTGCCAGCTCTTGTAAAATGCAAATACTGCTGGGCAGAGCACCTAACTGAGTTAATGCTGGCCTCAGCATCATGTCTCTCTGGTAGCAAGAGAGCATTTGCCTGTACTGGTTGGGGGGGGTGCGTGGACGGAATGGGATTGGGCCCCTCCTTATAGAAGGGACCTGCACAGCGAAAGGTGCAGGGCTCCTGGAGAGGGAGGGAGAGGCACTAGAGCCTTTATAATGGCCCTGCCGGTCCCCATTTACTCTGATTTAAAAGACAAAACAAAAACTATAGTTTCTGGAATGATGATGGGTCACAGCCATAAATAGAAGACATCTTACCACTTATTGCTCCCACCCTCGCTCCCTTAATTTAAGCAATGACTCATAAGGCAACAAAATAAAAGTTTAAATAAAAATCACATCTGGCAAAGCCAATTGAGCATTTTTTGACTAGCTGTTGGTTTTCACTCAAACGTTTATAAAGCATGTAAGATGAACAAGTCTCACTGCTAGGTGTGGTAATACCGACAAAAGCTAGTTTAAATTAAATGTGTCCACCCTTTAGGGAAAGTGCATTGGCCAGGATTCTCTAGAGACAGAGCCAGTAGGACGTGCGTATATATGGAGAGAAAGAGATTTATTTTAAGGAATTTGACTTACATGATTATGGGGCTGGCAAGTCTGAAATTTGAATGGCAGGCCAGCAGGCTAGAGATCCAGGGTAGAGTTGATACTGAGTCCAAAGGCAGCCTTGAGGTAGAATTCTCTCCTCTTGGGTGGTCCTCAGTCTTTTACGGCCTTCAACTGATTAGATGAGGCCCACTCATGTTATGAGGAATAATATACTTTATCCCAAGTCTACTGGTTTAAATAATAATGTCATCTAAAAAATACCCTCACAGCAAATCTAGACTAGTGTTTGACTGGATGCCTGGGTACGGTGGCCTAGCCAGGTTGCACATAAAATTAACCATCTCAGAATATTAATTACATGAGAACGTACATTTATGTGGTGTTCTCATGTTACATCCAGGCAGGGCCCGTGTGCTCCTTCTTACTGTCCTCAGGTGGCTCCACACCAACCTTCTCCTGCCAGAGGAAGCAGGGGCTGAAAGGAACCCTGTGTGTGGGTGGAGGGGGCCTGTGGGAGCCTGGCTCACTGCCCTCCCTGCCTCCTAGGAGCTGTGCAGTTATGCTCCTTGAATTTCAGGTCCCTCAGGTATGAGGTGGATATGCTGCTGTACCTGCCTCGTAGGACTGCCATGGGCATTGAATGAAAATAACAGGGAGTGGGGGTGTGCTCTATATTCCATTAGGTGTGGTCATTGTGCAGTCAGAAGGAGTTAGCGCACCCCGACATAGAGCAGGATGGAGAGGGTCTCGTGTCCTCATGGGTGGGGGCTCCTGAGGGACCGAGGAAGTCTGGGAAGGAGGGTCCCACCTCAGGGATGAGCCCGAGTTCCATGGGAAAGTACATACTCCCAACCCGGAGCTCCTAAATTGATTTGATAACTCTTTTAACATTACTATGTGCTCTTCCCCAAAATTCCAGGATTTCAGAGTAGAAAGTATAAGGGTCCCCTTCTTCATAACTCCTACCCCAAATCCATTCCCTTCTCCAAAGGAGACTATTCACTCCTTGTCATGAATCTTTTCACATCCTTTCTTATTGATGTTTTTGGTTACTACAAAAGTGGGGTGCATCTACGATTTTGTGATTTTTGTATTCACTTAGCAAACTACCATTTGTGGTTTTCATATCTAAATGTGACTTTTTGTATATTGTGGGTTTTTTTCTATTAGAGAAAAAAGATAAAGAAGGAAAATACATAAAAGGCTTCTTGCAGTTAAAGATGAACCTTACCATAGGCCTAGGAAATCAGCTTTCTGACAGAGAACATCCACACTGTTCAGCCACCTTCTCTGAGAAGGGCCCTGGCCCAGGCGGTGCTACTATGAGGGCTTGGCCTTGCTGTCCCAGGCCCGTCTGTGCACCCATGAGTCCCCATGTGTACATTTCATTCCTAGAGTGTTGTCTTGCCTTTCTCTTATGCTCCTGTGACCACGTTTGCCTCTGAGGCTGAGCCAAAGCTGTTGGCCCCCTGCCACTCCAGAAGCAAAGAGACAGCGGCCTCAAATTTGAGGAAAAATGGTAATGAGTGGCACAATACTTAGGTTATGTTTCTTTGCAGAACTTTCCAGACAAGCAAGCAAGGAGTTTGAGGGAATAGTGCTAATGCATACTTTTGGGACACCTCATTTTCAAGGTCTGATATTGTCTCTAAAGGGACTTTTTCTTTGAAAAGACCAGAAACTGTCATCTTTATCTCTAGTTAGCAGTTTCCTCCACAGTTGTTATTAGGGGAGATATCAGTCACCAAGTCCTTGGTAGGATCTCGGGGAAAAAAAGCCCTTGCAGTATTCCGTATCACAAAGCCCCAGGCCATGCCCTTCTGCATCCACACTGGAAAGATCCAAGGCTCTGAGGCCCCCGGGCTGGTGGAGGTGACTCATCTTTCTGACCCTGAGTGGAAGACAGTGGCGTGTTTGGTGCACACGGTGTGCCTGTCAGCAGTCAGCATCCTGTTGGCCAGGAAAACACTACCTCTTCCTGGGAAAGGCTTTGTGTGCAGCTGAGACAGAAGCACCAGTGGACAGAGGCCACTGAGTCATAGAAGAAAACCTGGCTGAATCCAGGGGTTCTGTGTTTGCTGTGGGAAGAAAGCTGCCCCATTTGCACACCCCACCCTGCCACCAAAACAACTAGACAACTTACCCCTTTTCTGTGTTTAAGGATTTTATGGTCCATTAGTACAGGGAGACCATGGTAGCACACATGTGAATACCAAGGGAGGTGTAAAGCAGTAATTATTCTGAAGAGCCCCAGTGGGTACTTTCTGTCGGCCCCTCCTTTCCCTGTTACTCTGACGGAGCTCGTTCATCAGAGTCCTCTACTATCCACCCCCATGACTCTTCTCTTCCCCTGGCCTCAGTCACAGATGGCTTATTGACTTAGCTAGCTATTTACTCAGTCCCTTGCACCATAAAAAAAATTGAGCCAGTTTATAAAAATACACAGAATAGAAGATGGAATAAATGACCAAGATAAGCAATGAAGAAGACAAGGAAACAGTTGATAGAGCCAGCAGGAATATGAGGACACAGAAGTGTCTATCATATGATGTTCGGTTACTAGAAGTGGGCTGCAAATATGGATCTAAGAGTCTGAGGAGCCAAAGAAAAGAGAAAAAGTAATCAGGCAGAAGGAGTACATCGGCGAGTTAGGAAAAGATCCCCCTTTCTAAAGCAGAGCCGGGAGGGAGGTGAGTGATCACAGTTCACACATGCCAGGCACATGGGCCAGAAACTGAGTTAAATGCTCTTCTGCCATTTTCTCCTTCGATCCTGGCAACTGTGGGGTAGATACTATTGTGATGCTCATTTTACAGATTAGAACACGAAGAATTTGGGAGTAAGTTAGTAATTTGCCCAAAACCAGAGAGTTAGTCAGTTATAGAAAAGAGATTCAAACCCAGGCTGTCAGGCTCTGTGTGTAGGCGCCAAACCAGGAAGTTCACCCTTCAGGGCAGTGGGGGAGCCCCAGGGAGAGATTTCTGTATCAGATGCAGTAGCGATTTTTGTAGGGCTGTGTCTCTTTACCACTTTCAATGCAGTTCCTTAATACAGGCACAAAAACATAAGTGCAATTGAAATTCCGTGAAAGGAATTCCTTGAACCATAGCTGTCCATGTGCTTAGTTCTTTGATGATCTAATTTCTTTATCTGTGTACATGTATAAATATTATAGATTCTATTGGGAAGTAGATCAGTTGCTCTAATGCATCCCAAACCCACTCTAGTACAAATTATTTATACACCAGGAGAAACTTGAAGCTGATGTCTTTGGCCCCACTACTCCCGAGCCTACCTCAGGAGCTGCTCTTCCAGCATGCTGGGACGCCGGAGTGCACTGAAGGGCAACTTCACCTGCCTTGTGGCTCTTTCCTTCCAGCGTGTTCTTCATGGAATGCTTTAGGAATTGGGTATTCACTCTGTTCAGGACCTCATACCACTCAGGCAGCAGTTCTCAAACTTCCAACGGCCACAAGTCACGTCAAGCCAATGCAGACCACCAGTGTTAGGTAAACATTTATTTTAACTTATAGTTTTAAAAATATCATATTCTTTTAAAAAAGCATTTTATTATAGAGAAATCCAAACACATATGAAAGCAGAATAGTATAATGAACTTCTGTGTACCCATCACTCAGCTTCAACAGTTGTTGACTCCCGGCCAGTCTTGTTTCAGTACCACCCCCATCCACTTCCTCTCTCCCATACTGTCCTGTAGCCAATCCCAGAGATCATATCACTCCATCCATAAATATTTCAGTATGTGTCTCTAAAAGATACAAATTCTTTCCTTTAACATTATAAGACCATTATTCATAAGAGTTCCCAAATACCATCAAATATCAAATTTCCAATGATCTCAAAAATGTTTTAAGTCTTTCTGTTTGAATCAGTATCTAAATAAGGCCTACACATTCCTATCCGATAGAAGAGGATTAAAAAAAAAATTTTGGGGGCGCCTGGGTGGCGCAGTCGGTTAAGCGTCCGACTTCAGCCAGGTCACGATCTCGCGGTCTGTGAGTTTGAGCCCCGCGTCGGGCTCTGGGCTGATGGCTCAGAGCCTGGAGCCTGTTTCCAATTCTGTGTCTCCCTCTCTCTCTGCCCCTCCCCCGTTCATGCTCTGTCTCTCTCTGTCCCAAAAATAAATAAACGTTGAAAAAAAAATTTTTTTTTTTACCCAAATGTAGTTATTAGGTCTATAGATTGCCATCGGCCATGTTAGTAAGTTTCAAATGATGTAAACGTAGAAACATATATTTTTAGACTTTTCTCAAAACACAATGGTATAATCTTATATACCAATGACTGACATGTAAAGTAAAACAATCTCTTCCAGCTTCATTTAATTACAAACTATGGACTTGCTTCTTTTTAATAAAGTTAGCTTTCCAGATTTGTACTTAATGCTTTTATGTATTTAATCAATTTGATGTCAAATACCCAAATATTTGGTTTGTACCTATATGGTCTTTGTTTACTGTGTTCTCTATTTGTTTGTTTGTTTGTTTACATGTAGTAAATTTTTTAAAATATGAAATTATTGTCAAATTGATTTCCATACAACACCCAGTGCTCATCCCAACAGGTGCCCTCCTCAATGCCCATCACCCACCCTCCCCTCCCCTCCCCTCCCTCCCACCCCCATCAACCCTCAGTTTATTCTCAGTT